>NC_052076.1:5797029-6150362 GCF_015852505.1 Tachyglossus aculeatus | reverse complement strand
CACTGGGGTAGATACAAGTAATCAGGTTGTCCCAAGTGGGGCTCACAGTCTTAATCCCCATTTTCCAGATAAGGTAACTGAGGAACAGAAGTGAAGTGACTTGCTCAAGGTCACACAGCAGACAAGTATCAAAGCCGGAATTAGAACCCACGTCCTCTGACTCCCAAGCCCGTGCTCTTGGTACTAGGCCCTGCTGCTTCTCTAGTGGATAGAAAACAGGCCTGAGAGTCAGAGGACCTGGGTTCTAATCCCGGCTCTGCCCCTTGCCTGCTGTGTGAGTTACGTCCAAGTCACTTAACTTATCCCCAGTGCCTCAGGATCCTCATCTCTAAAATGGGAACTCAAACCTGCTCTCCCTTCCCTCAGATTGGAGCAGGGAGTGTGTCCAGCCTGATTATCTGTAATCTACCCCATTGTTTAGTACAGAGGTTGGCACTTAGGAAGGGCTTAGTAAAAAACAAACAAAAATAAAAGAGAGGGAATAGGTTTATTATCTTCATTTTATATCTTTCACCTGCTTACCCCACCTCTTGTTACTGATAGTAATCTGTTAAGCTCATGTTAAGTGCTTACTATGGACCAAGAACTTTAAGACTGTGAGCACTGAGTAGGACATGGATTGGGTCCAGTCTGATTATCTTGTATCTTCCGGAGCATTGCACAACCTCATATTAAGGCAACATTGACCTGTGTTGGACAGGGGAGGATGGGGAACAGGGAACATGGATCTCCAATAGTGAGGGCAGAATGGTGACTGGATAGGGCTAAATCAGGAGGACTTCCTGGAGGAAGCATCTTGGGCTGAGCCTTACTTGCTCACCCAGGGCTAACAGGTGTTTGCATTATTTCTCCAAGTCCAAAACTGTTCCCAACCTATGCTGTCTCACCTAAAGCTTTCCCTTCCTCACCCTCTGACAAATCAGGGTTTCCTCCTCATCTTGATACCTCTATTCTCCATTCCTCCAGCTCACCCCATCACATCCACCCCAGCCCCTTTCCTTTGAAGTGCTCCTACCCCTCACTGCATCTCTCCATTCCATCTGGATGGGACAGAGGGGTGGCCAGCTCTAAAGATTCCTGCTGTAGACCCGATCATCCCAACACCCAAATGTTAGGTCTTTCAGATGAAAGATGGGTGTTGATTACACAGGTCCTGTGAAATCAAGAAAGAGACTAATTAGGGTGTTTTTACCTTAGTGCTGACATGTAATCTCCATCCTGATAGCTGGGTAATTAATTAACTTGCATCATCACTGCACAGCAAGATGTGGAGTTGCAAGCTCCCTGGATTACCTTTGCCCTCCTCATGGGCAATAAAGGATTTTTCAGATCCCCCTCCCCCTCCCCCACTGTGTACCCCAGAATCCTGCTCCAGGGGAGATTAGATAAAACCCTAAGCCTGCTTTAGGCCAGAGATCGAGTACCAGCAACCAACTCCATCTGGGATCACAACCCTGATAAAAATTGCTCGAAGGACTCCTTACTGGTGAGAAATGCACTGAAAGGCTGTGCTTGGCCTCAGATAACCAGCACAGAGCTTGGCCAGAAAGCTCACACATCAAATGCTTGGCGGGGAGATGGTGTTTTCTCTCAAGTGAAAAGAGGGAAAAATCCTCCTGTTTGTAATTGTCCAACATATATACTTTTCCCAGAGGGCCCAAAGAGAGAAGGGGAGAGAGAGGAGGAAACAAATGGGGAGGGAGAGAGAGAGTCAGAGAGAGAAAGAGGGGCAAGTCACTTCACGGAGCCTCAGTTATGTTTTAAAAATGGTATTTGCTAATTCAATTCAATTGATTTGCTGAGCATTTACAGTGCGCAGAGCACTGTACTAAGAGCTTGGAAAGTACAATGCAGCAACAAATAGAGACAATCCCTGCCCGCAATGGGCTCACAGTCTAGAAGGGGGAGACAGACATCAAAATAAGTAAACAGGCATCAATGGCATCAATATAAATAAATTGAATTATAGATATACGCACATCATGAATAGAATAAATATTAATAATAATAAATAAATGGGGAAGCAGCATGGCTCAGTGGAAAGAGCATGGGCTTTGGAGTCAGAGTTCATGGGTTCGAATCCTGGCTCCGCCAATTGTCAGCTATGTGACTTTGGGCAAGTCACTTAACTTCTCTGTGCCTCAGTTATCTCATCTGTAAAATGGGGATTAGGATTGTGAGCCCCCCGTGTGACAACCTGATCACCTTGTAACCTCCCCAGCGCTTAGAACAGTGCTTTGCACATAGTAAGCGCTTAATAAATGCCATTAAAAAATAATAATTAATAGAGTTATAAATATGTACATATATACACACAAGCGCTGTGGGGCAGGGAAGGGGGTAGAGCAAGGGGAGGGAGTGGGGGTGATGGGGAGGGGAGGGGGAGCAGATGAAAAGGGGGGCTTAGTCCTGGAAGGTTTCCTGGAGGAGGTGAGCTTTCAGTAGGGCTTTGGAGGGGGAAGTGTTCTAGCTTGGCGGATTTGAGGAGGGAGGGCATTCCAGGCCAGAGGTAGGACTTGGGGCAGGGGTCAACGGTGGGAGAGGTGTGAACGATGCTTACTGTATGCCTGTAACTTTTCTAAGCACTGAGGTATGTACAAAATATTCAGGTTGGACGCAGTCCCTGTCCCACATGGGGCTCACAATCTTAATCTCCACTTTACAGGTGGTGTAACTGAGGCATAGAGAAATTAATCATCTTGCCCAAGGTCATACAGGAGACAAGAGGCAGAGTCGGGATTAGAACCCAGATCCTTCTGACTCCCAGGCCCGTGCTGTATCCCCTAGGCCCTGCTGCTTCTTCTTTTATATCTCACCTGTAAAATGGGGATTAAGGCTGGGAGCCCCATGTGGGACAGGGACTGTGTCCAACTCAATTTGGGACAGGGATCTGCTTTTGTATCTACCTCAGCCCTTAATAAATTGCCTGGTACATTATAAGTGCTTAACAAATACTATTTTTATTATTACTATTATTGTTATTTCTAGTGAAACTGTCCCGGGACCCTACTTTTAAATGTGCCTCATCAGAGTAGGATAGGTTGAACATGGGTCTGCCCTGGATTTCCTTTTAAGGGAGGCTGCTGTAATCAAGGAAGGGAACCCATCAATCTGAATTTAGAAACCCCCAGTTTCTCAGGTATTTACTAAGGATATTACTCAGCCCTAAGCATTTAGGAGACTGCATTTCTGACACATATCAAGGGTTTGTACTTTCCCAAGTGCTTAGTACAATGCCAACACCTCAAACTTAACATGTCCAAAGCAGAACTCCTCATCTTCCCACCCATATCCTGTCTTCTCTGTGACTTTTCCACCACTGTAGACAGCACTACCATCCTCCCCTTCTCACAAGCCTGTAACCTTGGTGGCATCCTCGACTCATCTCTCATTCAACTCACATATTCAATATGTCACCTAACCCTATCTGTTCGACCTTCACAACACCACTAAAATCTGCCCTCTCCCCAACCATCCAAACTGCTACTGCGCTGAGCCAAGCACTTGTCAGATCCCTCAAGGACTACTGCATTTACCTCCTCCAAGACCTCTGTGTTTCCCGTCTCTCCCCATTCCAGTCCACACTTCACTCTGCTGCCTGGATCATTTTTCTAAAAAAACACTCAGTCCACGTTTCCCCACTCTTCAAGAACCTACAGTGATTGCCACCTCCTCCTCCATGTCAAACAGAAGCGCCTTACAATTGGCTTTAAAGCACTCAATCAGGTCTCCCGCTCCTACCTGACTTCGCTGCTCTCCTACTACAATCCAGCATGCACACTCTGCTCTTCCAATGCCAACCTACTCACTATACCTCGGTCTCATCTATCTCGCTTGGCAACCCTTCACCATTCATTCATTCATTCATTCATTCATTCAATGAATGAATGAACACACACTGCCTCTGGCATGGGACTCTCTTTTCTAACGGATCACTCTCCACACCTTCAAAGCATGACTAAAAGCACCTAGTACAGTGCTCTGCACACAGTAAGCGCTCAATAAATATGATTGAATGAATGAATAAAAGCACACCTCCTCCAAGAGGCCTTCCCCAGTTAAGCCCTTATTTCCACTACCCCCTCTCTCTGCTACTTCACCCTTCCACTTGGATTTGTACCCTTTATTCACCCCTCCTCAGTCCCACAGCACTTACGTACAGACTGCAAGCTCATCTCTAGATTGTAAGCTCCCTGTGGGCAGGGGATGTGTCTCCCAGTGCTTAGAACAGGGCTTGGCACATAGTACGCACTTAACAAATACCATCATTATTATTACCAACTCTGCTCAGTTATGTTTTAAAAATGGTATTTGCTAATTCAATTCAATTGAGATGCTGAGCGTTTACAGTGAGCAGAGCACTGTACTAAGAGCTTGGAAAGTACAATGCAGCAACAAATAAAGACAATCCCTGCCCGCAATGGGCTCACAGTCTAGAAGGGGGAGACAGACATCAAAACAAGTTCTCTCCCAATCACTTAGTACGGTGCTCTGCACAAAATAAGAGCTCAATAAATGCCATTGATTGATAGCTGTAATTTATTTTAATTTCTGTCTTCCCCTTCAGATGGTAAGATTGCTTGTGGACAAGGAATGTGTCTACTAACTTTGCTATATTGTAGTAGTATTAATGTTATTTATTAAGTGCTTACTGGATGTAGAGCACTGTACTAAGCTCTGGGAAGGAATGCACAGGTGGGTATTGTAGTCTCCCAATTCAGAGCTCTGAATTCTGTAAGTGCTCAATAAATGATTGATTGCTCTGCACGCAGTAAGCTCTCAATAAATACCACTGAATGATTGTTGAGACAGGCTGAGATCTGTCGGCCTCAAGCCACGTGGCCCTGGTCCTCCTCTCCAAGCAGGGCACAGTCTCTGCCCCAGGAATCCATTCTGCATAAATCTCCACCTCTTGTCCAGGAACCCAGGGTCCTATGGGAGAGAGTTAGTTAGGGTGTATCATGTGCCTGGCCTCACACGCTTTGGGCTTAAATGCTTAGGTTTTGGTTATCAGAGCTGGTTTCTCAGCAATCACCCCATAACTGCAAAACTCCGGGGAGGGGCACAGAAGCAAAACCCAATAAACAGAAATCTGTTGTGAAATGATGAATGTGCTTTCTACACTCCCGTAACCCCCTCCCCGACACCCATTTAATGACATAATTGTGTTTGTTGGACCAAGATTGCAATCCCCAAGATTGTCATTCTATGCAAGGAAGAGGCACTCTGCCCACTGTGCTCTACTGCCCCACATTGCTTCTGCAGTGGAAACATTCTGAAAGAGAGGAGGGGTAGTGGGAAGTTGGGTGGGGGTGTTCTCACTTTAAACCCCCCCCCACCCCCACCGCCGTTCTCGGATCCACCATTGGGAAGAAACCCACAAAAGATGTGGTTATACTGTTTGCTCTCCCTTGCTGGAGACTACCATGAATCGAGATTTATGTGTCAAAAAGAAATCCTTACAAATCATCTCCCTTAAGTCAGGCTTTTAAATAATGAAATACTATAGATGGCTGCTTTATTATTCTGAGGGCGGTGGGGTAGGGGGAGAAAAGCTTATAAAAATTATCCTTTGCCTCTAGGAAGTCATCTTATCAGAATTTATGATAACCTCAAGGGTCCTGAGATATCAAATTTGGAAACAAAGGGGCTTTTTCATAACTTTTGCTGCTGCAGATGGCAACAGTCGTAGTTGAAGGATTTACTGAGTACTCTTTTGGGGCTGTAGGTGCTGTTCTATGTGCTCGGGAAGAATAAAGAAATGACATATTCCCTGCCCACAAGGTACTTGCATTCTACTGGGGGAAACAAACATATTTGCCATTAAAGTCAAGATAATATGGTGAACAGACACACATGTTCCAGATGAGGGAACTGAGGCACAGAGAAGTGAAGTGACGTGGCAGAGTCAGAGTAGAACCCAGAGTAGAGAAGCAGTGTGGCTCAGTGGAAAGAGCACGGGCTTTGGAGTCAGAGGTCAGGGGCTCAAATCCCGGCTCCACCAATTGTCAGCTGGGTGACTTTGGGCCAGTCACTTAACTTCTCTGTGCCTCAGTTACCTCATCTGTAAAATGGGGCTTAAGACTGTGAGCCCCCCATGGGACAACGTGACCACTTTGTAACCTCCCCAGCGCTTAGAACAATGATTTGCAAATAGTGAGCACTTAATAAATGCCATCATTATTATTATTATCCTTCCTACTTTCTGAGCACGGATAATGGTGGAAAGGACTCTGTAAAACCTCCAGTGATTGACGCAAGTGTTTTCAAAGGCAAGGAAACTTTCGTGTAGCAGAAAGGAAGAAAGAGGGACAATTTAGGCTCCGGCCTACCATTCAGGCCATGGCTGGAGGTTGGCCATGGCCAGTCTGCAGTTATGATCTGCCCCAGGGAATCCAGCCTCAGGGGAGGAGGCACATGCATCTTAGTCACATGAGGGGTGGGAAACATGGTGTGTGTGTGGAGGGGGCTTGTCATCAGTCAGTCAATCAGTGGTATTTATTCAGCACTTACTATGTGCAGAGGACTTGGGAGACTATAAGTTGGCAGATGCAGCTCTTGTCCACAATGAGGTTACAGACTTGGGGGAGACAGATGTAATATAAGTAATTTGTAATATGTCATTTAAAGATACTTTCATTACTGCTATGGGGTTGAGGGTGGGGTGAATCGCAAATGCCCAAAGGTCACAGATCCAAGTGTAGTTGGATGATGAGGGGGAATGGAGAGGTGCCGTGGTTTAGGGTGGGAGTTTATTAAAATGGTTAGAATAACAACTGTGGCATTGGCAAAGCGCTTACTAGGTGCCAAGCACAGTATTAGAGGCTTGGGTAGATTCAGGATAATCAGATCCGATGCAGTCTCAATCCCACCTGGAGCTCAAGTTTTAAGGGAGAAGAGGCACTGAATCCCCATTTTACAGATTTTGCCCAGGGAGTAATGCAAAGCCCTAGAGATAGGGAGTCGGGGAGGAGGTCATTATGGCAGACAGTGGAGACAGATAATGGTTACCTGTGCTACAGAGAAGGCCTGAGGGGAAGGAACAGGGGAAGGAGCAGTTCTTCCATGAATCAATGGTATTTATTGAATACTTACTTTGTGGAGAGCACTGCATTCATTCATTCAGTCAGTCATATTTATTGAGTGCTAACTTTGTGCAGAGCACTGTACAATTAAGTGCTTGGGAGAGTATAATAAACAAGAGTTGGTAGACATCTTCCCTGCCCACAGCGAGCTTACAGCCTAGAGGGGGGGACGGACATTACTATAATTAAATAAATTACGGCTATGTACTGAAGTGCTCTGGGGTTTAGGGTGAGGCTGAATAAAGGGAGCAGGTCTAAGAGCAAGGGCAATGCAGAAGGAAAAGGGAGAAGAGGAAATGAGGGCCTAATCAGGGAAGGCTTCTTGGAGGTGTGCCTTCAATAAGGCTTTGAAGGTCTTTGAAGTCAGGAGGACAAGCCCTCACTAAACCCGCCACCCCCCGCACCCCTCCACCCCTGTGAATAATTCTATGTGTGCAAGTGTGGAGTGGGAAGTAGGAGTCAATCCATAGATCCTTATTGAGCACTTACTGTGTGCTGAACCAAGCATTTGGGAAAATAAAATAGAGTTAGTAGACCTGATGCCTGCCCTCAAGAAACCTACAGACCAGCCAGGGAAGACAGACACATAACTTACCGCTCCCCGCCAGCTCCCCAACACACTGCAAGTTCTTTAAGGACAGTGATCTCGTGTCACCAACTGTATGGCACTCATAATAATAATAATGATAATGATGGCATTTGTTAAGCACTTACTATATGCAAAGCCCTGTTCTAAGCACTGGGGAGGCTACAAGGTGATCAGGTTGTCCCACGGGGGGCTCACAGTCATTCCCCATTTTACAGATGAGGTAACTGAGGCACAGAGAAGTTAAGTGACGCTGCTTCCAAGCGATTAGTAAAGTATTTTGCACGAAGTGCTCAATAAATATCATTGATCAATAGAATATATACCCAATGTGCATACAAGAATAGGTGGATTTCAATCATATTTATTAAGCCCTTTCTGTGTGCAGAGCACTGTACTAAGTGCTTGGGATAGTACAATGTAACAGACACATTCCCTGCCCACATTGAGCTTACAGTCTAGAGGAAGCTTACAGTCTAGGTGTGTATATGTTCCCGCCACTCTATTTTACCAAGGGATTCATTCATTCATTCAATCGTATTTATTGAGCGCTTACTGTGTGCAGAGCACTGTACTGAGCGCTTGGGAAGTACAAGTTGGCAATGTAAGGGATGCTCGGGGAAGCTGACCCGGGGTGGAGTTGGGCCATCTCTCCCATCCTTGGGGCACTGACTGCCTCAGACCAGTTGGGTATTGACATTGAGTGGCCCAGAAAGCGGGTGAGTCAGTAACCTGTCTGCAGAGAGGACTGTTTATGGAGCTCAAGGAGCCTGAGATGATTTATATCCTGGGAATTGGTATCCAACTCTAAACATGTCCCTTTTTTTTTCAATTTTCTTTTTTCAAGTTCAACTTGTCATCCATAGATAAATATAGATTAGGACAAACCAAAATAAATGGGTGGGTTCCTAAATCCGCAGAACAACTAACCATAATGGAGAAGCCTGTCTTTCGACTCAATAGATAAACACCATATTACTCGGTTTAAATAGCTGGTTGGGGGGAAAATGAGTGTATTATTGGACAGGAACGCTTAGCCAGAAGGATCCAAACAAGTCAAAAAATAGCCAGAGGACAACCACATAAAGTAAAGCGTCAACCAGATTTAAGTATAATTGGTTCTTCTCCCATGTTTTTGGATTCCTGTTATTATAACTGGGACGGTGCTGGACTGTAGCTCTTTGGGAGAAGTCTAAATATCCCCCTGGTGCTTGGTAAGGCTGTCTTGTTGAGGAGGTTCCTGGAAGAGATGGTGGAAATGGCTTTGGTTGCAGGGGGCGGGGGTGGAGGGGGTGGTCTGTGTTCACTCCAGCCACAGCCCCAGTTCCCGCTTTTGTCCCCCGTGCCCTTATTGCATGCAGTTCTCCCCTTTCTCCTCCTCCCAGCCCCTCCCACCACCCTCTCTACAACCGCTCACACTGAAGAAAGCCTTACTTATTGCTGGCATCACCCAATTATTTGCTCATCGGGATAAGTGAGGTGGTGCCTTACGTTTCTGTAATAATAACAATAAAGGCATTTGCTAAGCACTTACTACGTGCCAGGCACTGTACTAAGCACTAGGATAAATTCAAGATAATTGGACACAGTCCCTCTCCCACATGGGAGTCCGTCTTCATCCCTATTTTACAGGTGAGGAAACTGAGGCACAGAGAAGTGAAGTGACCTTCCCATGGTAACACAGCAAGTGGTGGAGTCAGAATTAGAACCCAGGTCCTCTGACTCCCAGGCCCATGATCTTTCCATTAGGCTACACTGCTTCTCATGCTGTTTCTGTGAACTGATAATGCTGAGATTTGACCCCTACCAGAGATAATAATAATAATGTTTATTAAGTTCTTACTCTGTAAGCCCCAAGCAGTGTGGCTCCGTGGAAAGAGCACGGGTTTTGGAGTCAGAGGTCATAGGTTCAAATCCCGGCTCCACCAACTGTCAGCTGCGTGACTTTGGACAAGTCACTTAACTTCTCTGTGCCTCAGTTACCTCATCTGTAAAAAGGGGATTAAAACTGTGAGCCCCCTGTGGGACAACCTGATCACCTTATAACCTCCCCAGCACTTAGAACAGTGCTTTGGACATAGTAAGCGCTTAAAAATACCATTATTGTTATCATTATTATTATTATGTGAGCCCCATATGGGAAAGGGACTGTGTCCAACCTGATTTGCTTGTATCTACCCCAGCTCTTAGTACAGTGCCTGGCCCATAGTAAGTGCTTAACAAATACAATTATTGTTATCATTATTATTATTATTATTATTAGTGTAATCCAGCTGGTCGCCTACCCTTATGAGGCTGATTTGTGACCCCAGGGAAGGACAGGTGGTAGGGGTATGTGGAGGGTGGAGGGCACTTCACTCCCCCTCCCTGCCCTGCAATTACCCCCTCTTCCCTGGTCCCTTCCCCTTCAGGACTCCAGCAGAGAGATCTCTGGTGTGAGGGCAGAATCTCTGGCCCAGGGCAACCAGGTGGGAGAGATGAGCCTGGTGAGACACCTCCAAAACCATCCCAATTTCACAATTTGAGGGAGGGAGAGCAGGTATCATCCCCATTTTACAGATGAGGAGACTGAGACAGGTTAAATAACTTACCATAGGTCACCAGGCAGAGCTGGGGGTAGATCCCCTGGGTTCCTGGCTGGCAGACCCTTGCCGTTTCCAGTAGGTCATGCAGCCTCCCTACCTTCTTAGTAAAGAAATGTAAAGCCTTGTCCTTTTTAAGCAGGCCTTAATGGCCCATGGCTCCCTCCTCATTTCCAGTCCATCCTATTGAAGATTAGTGGCAGAGAAACCCATGGGTAGAGTTCTAATTAACCCCTTCCTTCTCCCACCCAGATAAGTCCCCATGAAACAGATGGGGCTCTGTGGAGTCAGCACAGCAGGAACTGAGCATTCAGCACAGACAGTAGTTGAACTGTGACTTATTCATAATTTATGCACTGGGTACCTGGCCTATCCTATGAGAAGCAGCATGGCTCAGTGGAAAGAGCATGGGCTTTGTAGTCAGAGGTCATGGGTTCAAGTCCTGGCTTTGGGCAAGTCACTTAACTTCTCTGTGCCTCAGTTACCTCATCTGTAAAATGGGAATTAAGACTGTGAGCCCTGCGTGGGACAACCTGATCACCTTGTATCCTCCCCAGCACTTAGAACAGTGCTTTGCACAAAGTAAGTGCTTAATAAATGCCATTATTATTATTATTATTATTATTATTATTATTATCCTGTCTCCATTTTTCTGCAAATTAAGCAGGGAAGACCAGTGATAAACTCTCTCACAGGCTCATTGGGTTCCCGCTATGCTCTACAGTTTATTTTATCCCTTCCCCTGACCACAGATTAGTCTTGATAATCCCACAGGACTCAGTCCTTCTTCAGTGGATACTTTTGACCAGATTTTCTCAACGTCATATTTTATCTCTCAGCTGATGTTATTTCAGCACTAATCCAAATGCAAAGTATCGTAGCTGTAAAGAGGTGTGCTGTTGGTGATAAATCACTGACACACAGAACTTGACCTTCCCTTTCCCGGCAAGGTACTTCACCGTTTGACCCCGAACCAGCAGAAGTTTTCCTCTGAAGATTGAGCTGCAGCAGAAGAGAATAGAGGTTTCTGCAGAAAGGAAGCGTGATTTTGAGCCCCCTGTTGAAGGACCTGGCTCTTTAAAATGGATGATAATAATAATTGTGGTATTTGTTAAGTGCTCACTCTATGTCAAGCTCTGTACTAAGCACTGGGGTAGATGCAAGATAATCAGGTCCCAGAAGGAGCTCACAATCCAAGTATGAGGGAGAACAGGTACTGAGTCCCCATTTTGCAGATGAGGGAACTGAGGCCCAGAGAAGTGAAGTGACTTGCCTAAGGTCCCTTAACAGTAAATGGCAGAGCCAGAATTAGAACCCAGGTCTTCTGACTCCCAGGACTGTGTGCTTTCTATTAAAGAGATGCACATCAAAAAGATGTGCAAAATATAACTTTTTTTTTCCATATTCCTAGTCCCAACTCAATAGCTATCCCACAGGCTCATATACATAATGGCAGGGGGTGAATTTCAGGTTACTGTTGGAGTTAAGTGACTTGCCCAAGGTCATATAGCAGACAAGAGGCAGGGCGGGGATGAAAACCCATGTCCTTCTGACTCCCAGGCCCAAGCTCTTTTCACTAGTCCAAGCAGATTCTCACTAGGCCACCCTGCTTCTCAAATTTCCATGGAGGATGTTAAGATTGCAAACTCCTTGAGGTCAGTAAATGTGTGTATTGCTTCTGTTATTCTAAGAGCTTGGGAGAATCCAGTAGGCACTCAATAAGCACCATTGGCTGATTGCTTCTCCAGATGACAAGCAAAACATTTTTCCTGTTTGAACCTTGATTATGCCACATTTTTAAGATGTGCATCGTCTTGCTGGGAAATTTTTAGCTCTGAAACCTCTTGTTTAACCTATTGGACTTCAGAATTCCATGATGCTAAAATTCCACCTATCCCAACTGGTGCAGAGTTGGTAAGGATTCTTCCCCACGGACTCACCTGATGCACCTGTGACATTTCGATTCCTGCTTCAGAACATACTCCTGGCTGATTTAAGTGAATAACCCTGGCACCATGGAGAAAATGGAGCTGAAATCCAGGGAAAATCATACAGTGGGAAAATAGGTGGTGTCCTGTAATATGTGTGTGTGTGTGTGTGTGTGTGTGTGTGTGTGTGAGAGAGAGAGAGAGAGAGAGAGAGAGAGAGAGAGAGAGAGAGAGAGAGGGTGAGAGTGTATGTTTTAGTTTCCACACTGGGGCAAAGTTGAAATCCTAGACCAATCCCACAAAAAGTGATTAACTGGGGCCATTCATTTGCGGTGGTGCTTTTCAATAGTATCGCAGATGTTTGTGTTAGAATCAGAGCTTTTTCCATTGACGGATCCAGTTTCTCCTCTTGCACTGAGGCCTAAACCAGTTAGAGATGGTGAGCAGTGGTTTGGGATCCTAGAATTTTTTTGTGAACTTCGATTGTATGTGTGTACGTGCATGGTGAACTTGCCATTCACTGGGACTTTGAGTGAAGCTGGAGGTTTCAAGGCTAGACACCCGCATCTTTAGCTTTATGCCAGGATGAAATGGACCCAATTCTACATATTAGTTTCCTTCTCCAATCATCAATTCCATCCACATTTTTGTAGGGAGAGCAGGCTTGTCCACAGGCAGACTAATGGAGGTGGCTTTCCCCAGACAATGATAGGCCACGGTTCCCAATTATAGGCCCCTCCACCTCTGCCCCCAGGATCATGGAGACACTGACTGGCAGGGCCGATGAGATAGGGCATTGGGATGGTGTGGAGGGAAACTGAAATTGATTTATCCTCTTTAACAATGACCTCGTCCCAGGCCTCTATATCTAGTGCCAGAATAGCTACTGCTGCAGGGTGTGAGAAATGACTGAGATCTAAATTGTGGAAGCCCTGGATGTCTCATTCTGATTCTGGAAGTCAGAGCTGGATGTAGCGATATCAAACAAAATTCCCCTAAGCAGGGCTGGGTCCCTCAGGCTTCCGCTAACCCAGACTCCTGTGGCTTGGGGAAGGGTCTCTCCTGAAACCTCATCCCCAGAGGGGGCGGGTCAGTCAGCGTAAACACCAGGATGGTGGTTCTGTCACAATCAATCAATCAATCAATCTGATGGCGGTGTGATGGTGGGCCCCAGTCAGTGGCCATAGCTGAGACCCTCCCACCTGACCAACAAATGGGAAGCAGTCAATGGATTCAGGTAGATCCCTAACATACATTCATTCAATCTTATTTATTAAGCGCTTACTGTGTACAGAGCACTTTACTATATGCTTGGAAAAGTACAGTACAACAATAAACAGTGACATTCCATGTTCACAACAAGCTCACAGTCTAGAGGGGCAGAGACAGATATCCATAAAAATAAATAAAATTGCAGCTATGAACATAAGCTCTGTGGGGCTGAGAGTGGGAGGGAGAGCAAAGGGAGCAAGTCAGGGGGATGCAGAACGGAGTGGGAGACTGAGAGCAGAAATTTTCACAGTGCCATGATTTAGGTAGCCCCCCCACCCCACCATATTTTCTGCACTCACCCCTGTACTCTAGAGCCTGGGTCAGGGAGTCAGAAGGATCTGGGTTCTAATTCTGGCTCCGCCACTTATCTGCTGTGTGACTTTAGGCAAATCACTTCACTTCTCTGGGCCTCAGTTATCTCATCTGTAAAATGGTGATTAAGACTGTGAAGCAGCCTGGCTCAGTGGAAAGAGCACGGGCTTGGGAGCCAGAGGTCATGGGTTCTAATCCCAACTCTGCCACTTGTCAGCTGTGTGACTTTGGGCAAATCACTTAACTTCTCTGTGCCTCGGTTACTTCATCTGTAAAATGGGGATTAAGACTGTGAGCCCCACGTGGGACAACCTGATCACCTTGTATCCCCCCCCTGCTCTTAGAACAGTGCTTCACACATAGTAAGCACTTAACAAATGCCATCATTTTATATATATATATATGTATGTATATATTATATATATTTATTTATGTATCCTTAAACTCATTTGTTTCCCTTTCCTGTAATTCATTTTAATATTTACCTCCCTCCTTATATTGTAAGCTCCTCTATGGCAGAGATCAGGTCTACCTATTGTATTGTACTCTCCCAAGCGCTTAGTACAGTGCTCTGCATAAAGTGAGCGCTCAGTAAATACCATTGATTGATGAATTAATTGATTGCTCAAGATGGGGATTGTGTGTAGGTCCAAGGCTCCTGGCAGATCTGTCCCTCAACGTGATCAGGGAGAAACCTCTCCTCACACTGCCTGGGAAATGGAAGTGAAACAGAGAGCCCAACTTTGGATTTGATAGCAATCAAATTTGTGAAGTGCTGACTATGCACCAAGCATGGTGGAAAGGGCTGGGGAATGTACAAGATAATTAGACCAGACTCAATGCCTGCTCCTCACAGGGCTTATAATTTAAGAGGTTGGGAGAAGGCAGCTTCCCCACTCAACAGCAGCGTGGTTTAGTGGGAAGAGCACAGGCTTGGGAGTCAGAGGTCATGGGTTCTGATCCCACTCCGCCGCTGATCAGCTCTATCACTCTGGGCAAGTCACTTCACGTCATCTGTAAAATGAGGATTAAGACTGTGAGTCCCATATGGGACAACCTGTTTACCTTGTATTTACCCCAGTGCTTAGAACATTGCTTGGCACACAGTAAGCACTTAACAAATACCATTAGTCAACCCCAAGAGGGGTTTAGTGGATAGAGCATGGACCTGAGAGTCCAAGAGACCCAATCAGAAAGACCTGGGTTCTAATCCCAGCTCTGCCACATGTCTGCTGTGTGACCTTGGGAAGGTCGCTTAACTTCTCTGGGCCTCATAATAATCATTGTTATTATTAGTACTGTTATTTTATCAGTAAAATGGGGATTAAGAGTGTGAGCCCTATGTGGGACAAGTATTGTGTCCAACCTGATTAACTTCCCAATGCTTAGAACAGTGCCTGGCACATAATAAGCGCTTAACAAATACCATCATTATTATTACAGAAAACACTGAGGCCCAAGGTGGTGAGGTGTCTCACCCAAGGTTATCAGCAGGCCTGCGGCAAAGTTGACCCTAGAACGTGGGATCTCCTGACCCTAGGATGGTCAATGATGGCCCTTCTGAAGACACCCAAGAAATCACTCATCTTAGGCCAGGCTCCCGGCAAAACAAATCAGCTGGATGGAATAACGTAATGATGTCAGAGCTGCCAATTTAAGAAATTCACCAATTTTCTGGAATACTAGATCATTTTTCAGGAGGAGGGGAACTGAGCCCCTGACTTGCTCCCGAACCTCTGCATTCCCTCCCAGGTCTGTGTGAACACTGGTCAGTGAACAGGAGTCTGGTGGTAAAATTGTATCGGACATGAAAGTTCCATTACCGGCCTGCTGAAATCCAGACGTTCCCATTAGGAAACCAGTCTATCAGACACCCAGTCCCATGGTCTTTCCACTAGAATGCACCGTCTCCTGGATTTTTCTCCCTGGGACTGATTTTTCTCCCAGAGGTATGCAGGACCAGAAACCCCTCTCCCTTTCAATCAATCAATTGATGATACTTATTGAGCACTTATTAAGTGCAGAGCACTGTATCATTATCAGTAGTATTTATAGAGCACTTTGTGCACAGCACTGTACTGCTTTTCTGGTGCCTGCTGCTGATTAAACACATCCTGCCTGGAGCAGTGAGGGTTATGGTGAGAGAGAAAACCGAGACTATGATGAGATCCAGCGGCAACAGAAATCTTCCGCCTGTCCGTTTACTGGTTTAAAGACTGTAAGGGGCAGGCCCAGGGGGCAGGGAAGAGAGGGAAACTTTAATATCTAAGGGTTGAGATCAAAAGCATTTAGCATTCCTGGCCCAGTTTGGGCTGTCTGTATCTTTATGTACAGAATGTTATAGCCAACGGGGGAAGCAGGCTGACTGCTATTTCATTTCTCCGGGGAATCAATATCACCACATGGTTCTGGTTTGAAGTTTGTTGTCCTAGACCCTGCCCTAATTTCCCTGACATTGAGGGTTTCTGATCTGCAGAGTTACCTGGGAAGCAGCCTGAACTAAATTCCACATAAACTTCCATGAGCTTGGTTTTGCCACCAGAAATGGCAGCTAGAGGTACCTTCTGGCTCTCTGCACAGTACATAAGTCCAGATCCTGATTCTCGGCTGTTTACCCTGACATTTATTTTAAAGACTGTCTTCCCCACTGGATGTAAACTCCTTGAGGGCAGCGATCCTGTCTACCAGTTCTATTGTGCATTAGCAAACCGCAAACCTCCAGTGTCACCAACGGAGCGAGAGAGAAAATAAAGGTACAACTTTAGAAGCAAAAGTTTGTAAAATAAACGGTGTCAGTGTACAAGATAAGGAAACCACTATCCCATAAATTCCTTGAAGGAAGGAATCATGTCTACCAACTCTACTATATTATACTCTCCAAAGTGTTTAGTACAGTACTCTTTGCCCAGCAAGTTCTCAATAAATACCATTGATTGATTGATTGAACTTCTCATCTTCCTTCTTCAACCCTACCTTCCTCTTATCTTCCTCAACTCCATTGACAACATCACCCTCCTCCCTGGGACCCAAGTCTGCAACCTTGGAGTCATTCTTGATCTCTCCCTGTCATCCTGTTCTAATCAATAATAATAATAATATCTGTGCTATTCGTTAAGCCTATCAGCCAAGCACCACACTAAGTGCAGGGACAGAAATAAGATAATGAGGTCAGATACAGTCCCTCTTCCATACAGGGCTCACATTTGAAGCAGGAGGGAAAACAGGTATCAAATCCCCATTTTACAGATGAAGTTACTGAGCCCTAGAGAAGTGGTTTGCCCAAGGTCACATAGCGTGAAAGTAGTGGGGCCAGGATTAAAACTCAGGTCTTCTGACTCCCAAGCCCATTGTCTTTCCACTAGACCACACTGCTTCTCTGCATTTACAACCCACTTGTCAATAATCCAAATTATACCAACCTTTCAGCTACCTTTGTATTTCTGTATTTATTAATAACCATTTTCAGCCCTGCGGTATATACATCTGTTAAACTGAACATTCCATTGTATTGCTTCTGATTCCTCTGCATATGAATCAAGCAAGCAGCATGGCTCCGTGGAAAGAGCCCGGGCTTTGGAGTAAGAGGTCATGGGTTCAAATTCCTGCTCCGCCACTTGTCAGCTGTGTGACTTTGGATGAGTAACTGCACTTCTCTGGGCCTCAGTTCCCTCATCTGTAAAATGAGGATGAAGACTATGAGCCCCCCATGGGACAACCTGATCACCTTGTAACCTCCCCAGTGCTTAGAACAGTGCTTTGCACATAGTAAGCGCTTAATAAATGCCATTACTATTATTATTAATGGCATTTATTGAGCACTAACTATGTGCAGAGCACTGTACTAAGCACTTGGGAGAGTACAACAGAATTACCAGACAAATTCCCTGCCCATAAGCTTATAGTCTAGAAGGGAAGTGAGCTATTAATATGAATAAATACATGATTTATCAGTTATAATTTCAAGTTATATACGTAAGTGCTGAGTGGCTGGGGGTGGTGCAAATATCAAATGTTCAGAGGTCACAGATCAATGAATAGTTTTTCTTGAGCACTTACTCTGTGCAGAGCACTGCACTAAGCACTTCAGAGAGTACAACAAAAAAGTCCCAGATCTGTCTTCCATTAGACAAAAGTTTCTTTTGGACAGGGAATGTTTGTTGTGCTTCTACTGTATTTCTCAAATTCTTAGTACACTGCAGTCAGTAGTAATAATAATAATAATAATAATAATAATAATAATGGTATTTGTTAAGCACTTACTATGTGCAAAGCACTGTTCTGAGCACTGGGGAGGTTACAAGGTGATCAGGTTGTCCCACGGGGGGCTCACAGTTTTAATCCCCATTTTACAGATGAGGTAACAGGCACAGAGAAGTTAAGTGACTTGCCCAGAGTCACACAGCTGACAGTTGGTGGTAAGTGCTCAATACATCCCATTACTATTTCTACTACTATGAGGGCTCATCACCCCACAGGGAATACTTGCTGGGGATAACTTTGGAGAACTTTACTTACGTAAGGGATCGTCTTTCATAACCCAATCTGGTTTTCTGACAGCATCGAGTGTTGATGCAGTAACCAATATCGACCCCGTGGAAAATGCCCGCACTTCATAAACAAAATGGATGACATATGCCAAGAATTTTCTCCTCCTCCTTCAATCAGAGCCACAGGTTAGATCCATGACTGTTTTTAATTCTGTCAGTTTCATTTCTTTCCCCTTTGTTTCCTTGAACTCTGAGTTTTCCGCTGGGTGCCCGTTATGATGTCAAAATTAAGGCAAGCTGATCTGTCCCTCAGTGGTGGCCTAAGTTCTTCTGGAGAATGTCCGAGTTCTTTGAGGGGAGGTAGTACAGCTTAGCAGAAAGAACCTGGGACCAGGACTCGGGACATCTAGTTTTAATCAGGGCTCTGCCACTTACTTGATGTGAGTAAGTCACTTAATCTATTTACATCTCAGTATTCTAATCGATAAATGACTCTAGACTGTAAGCTCATTATGGGCAGGGAACATATCTGCTAAGTCTGTAGTACTTTCTCAAGAGCCTAGCAATAATAATAATAATAATGACATTTATTAAGTGCTTACTATGTGCAAAGCACTGTTCTAAGAGCTGGGGAGGTTAGAAGGTGATAGGCTGTCCCATGGAGGGCTCACAGTCTTAATCCCCATTTTACAGATGAGGGAACTGAGGCACAGATAAGTTAAGTGACTTGCCCAAAGTCACACAGCTGACAAGTGGCGGAGCTGGGATTTGAACCCATGACCTCTGACTCCAAAGCCAGTGCTCTTTCCACTGAGCTACGCTGCTTCTCTAGTACAGTTCTCTGCACAAAGTAAGCAATCAATAAATGTGATTGAATAAAATGGGGATTTGATACCTGTTCCCCACCCCCATTAGATTGTGAGCTCCAAGTGGGGCAGGGACTGTGTCTGGTCTGATTATCTTGTATCCCAGCTCTTAGACAAATATCACAATCATTATTATTATCAGTACTGTTATTATTACTATTATTATGATTACCTATTACTGTGCACCAATCCAAGTGGGCACTCTATAAATGCATCCCCTCTTACTACTACTAAAATCTGCCCTCCTCTCACCTCGGGACTTACAGTGAAAAGTTGGAACAGGTGGTATAAAAACCACCCCGCAGGAGTCACTGCCTACCGGATGGCAGGCTAGGACTTCTTCCTGGCACCTGAGCCCCAGCAGAGTTTCAAACTCCAGAGTCACTTGAAAAGAATCCTGTTTGGTATTCAATGTGAGTCACTGGATTCTCCTGGAGTTATTGTGGGTCTTTTTAATCAATCAGTCGTATTTATGGAGCACTTACTGTGTCCAGAACACTGTAATAATCAATCCATTTATCTCATATTGGCCCCAGCACTCATCAGAGTAGTTGGCACATAGTAAGCTCACTTATCTCTAGACTGTAAACTCATCTATAGACTGTAAACTCATTGTGGGAAGGGACTGTGTCTGTTTATTGATATATTGCACTCTGAAAGTGCCTAGTACAGTGCTCTGCACACAGTAAACGCTCCATAAATATGACTGGCTGACATCAACTGCCACAGTGATTTGGGTGAGTTTTCCACATGTTGCTGTTGTCTCATAAGAAGCCAGGGACGAAACTGGCCAGTGGCCTCCCAGTCTCTACCTGGGAAAAGCCTCTACCTTACAAGGAGGCCAGCATGCCCTAGGGCCTTCCTGGGCCTCTCTTTCCCCGCCAGGGTTTCAGGCCTTAGAAGTGCCAGTTTTTCAGACCAGTGCCCTGGGCTC
Organism: Tachyglossus aculeatus; assembly: GCF_015852505.1. Taxonomy (NCBI): domain Eukaryota; kingdom Metazoa; phylum Chordata; class Mammalia; order Monotremata; family Tachyglossidae; genus Tachyglossus; species Tachyglossus aculeatus. The sequence goes on along the minus strand of NC_052076.1, from coordinate 6,130,310 downwards.
CTCGGAAGCCTTCTCCACCTCTCCACTTCCCCACAGAGCAGAGCCCTGAGGCTGATAGGAGGCAGTCAATGGTTGATTAGGTCCCGCCCCCACATTCTCACCTCAGTCAATCAGTCAATTGTATTTACTGAGCACTTACTGTGTGTAGAGCTCTGTACCAAGTGCTTGGGAGAGTACAATATAACAATAAACAGACACATCCCCTGCCCACAGTGAGGTTTCAATCGGCCAGCTGACATCGGTCCCAGTGGAGAAGGGAGCCTGGTTGGCACAGAGCCTGGATGCAGAGAAAGCTTCCCATGGAGAGTCTCCTGCATCTCCTGTTGCTGTTCCCCTACAAGAATGTAGCTCCAGAATTCAGGACACCTTGGTTCTTGCCCTGGCTCTTCAGTAGTAATGGTGGCATGTACTAAGCATTTCCTATATGTCAGAGTACCGTGCTAAACACCACAATAGATGGAGACTATCAGACTGGACACAGTCCCTGACCCTCACAATCTAAGAGATGGAAAATTAGGAATCTTATCCCCATTTGGCAAATGAGGAACTCGAGGTTCAGAGAGATTAAGGGACTTGCCCAAGGTCACCCTGTGGGTTAGATAAGATTGGGGTCACTTCTCCTGGGTGCTCTTTCCACTAGGCCATGGTGCTTCTCTGGGTTCTAGCCGAGGTTCTGCACTCACACACTCAGTTAAAAACTTCCCCAACCGCTGTTTTTCCTTTGAATACGGAGGACACATTTGGGCAGTAAATAGATCTTGTACGTAAAAACCCCTCTGGGTGCCCTTGGCACTGGGCCAGTCCTCCCCCAGGCCTCAGCAGGAACACTGGTAGAGACCAGAGAGGGTAAGTGACACTGAATATGCCCTGAGGACTAGAATCAGTTCCTCCCCGGTCCTGAAACATCTAGTTTGCAAAGTCCTCACTCAACTGTATGCTCTTTGTGGGCAAGGATCCAGTCTATCAACTCTACTGTATTGTACTCTCCCAATTGCTTACTACAGAAGGAGGCCTTTCCAGACTGAGCCCCTTCCTTCCTCTCCCCCTTGTCCCCCTCTCCATCCCCCCGCATCTTACCTCCTTCCCTTCCCCACAACACCTGTATATATGTATATATGTTTGTACATATTTGCTACTCTATTTATTTATTTGTTTTACTTGTTCATATCTATTCTATTTATTTTATTTTGTTAGTATGTTTGGTTTTGTTCTCTGTCTCCCCCTTTTAGACTGTGAGCCCACTGTTGGGTAGGGACTGTTTCTATATGTTGCCAACTTGTACTTCCCAAGTGCTTAGTACAGTGCTCTGCACACAGTAAGCGCTCAATAAATATGATTGATGATGATGATGATGTACACACTAACTGCTCAATAAATACCGTAGACTGATGGAATGATTCCCCTTCCACTCCCAGAGGCCCTGGCATTTTCAGGATGATCGTCCTGCGGCCTCTGGTCTATGCCTACCCGGCGTTGGCAGGAATGGCCGCTAAGTCAAAACCCACGATACACCACTTGGCTGAGACCCCAAGCCGGGGGCTGAATGTGAGGCTTGCCAGCCCGTAATGAGCAGTCAGTGTGGCTGAACCAGAGCTTTATTTTCACTCTTCCAGTCACGTCGCGACACCGCTGGGCCTGTTGGTCGGCTTAAGCTACCACAATTCAAGGCTGTAAGGCACCCCAGTAAATTGACTGGAACATATTTTTGAAATTGCATATAATGCACCCCCTTCCCAGTTGCTGCAATCTAGGCTCCCTGTGTGGGGAGAGAAAATGCCTGCTCAGAACCACAGGTTTCACTGGGTCTGCAAGAGGCCTCTGGAGGAATAGAAGGAGGAGGAGAAAGGAAGAGGAGAGAAAGAGGAGGAGGAAGAGGACAGGAATGAGGGGAGGAGGAGAAGGAACAAGAGGAGGAGGAAGAAGCGGACCACAAAAAAGAGGATGCGAAGAGGAAGAGGAGGAGGAAGAAAAGGCAGATCTTATTTGGCATCAGCCCAGAAGTAGTCCTGTGATTCCATAGGATTGTAACTTTTGGGGAAGAGGGTCAGAAGTTGGGGAGATGTGGGAGAACATTATAAAAAAAAGAGAGAGCAATTCTGTTCCGGGAAACTTTTCACTTTTCCTCTCTCCATTCCAACCCCATTGCTGCTGGAAACCAACTGCCATTAATGACTTTGAGCAGATGGACTGGCCTAAGGATGCAAAATGGACATAGTGAGAGGGAAGAGAGAGAGATAGGGAAGCAGATTTCACCAAAAAAACTCCCAGAATAGATTGAAAATAGACTTCTGATTATCTTTTCATAAGGCTTTGAGCTGGGGAGTCAGAGAGGTCACGTCTCAGAGAAAGCGGTTCCTGAGGCAGGGAGAGAGTCTTTATTGCTTCAGACAAACTTCTCCCAGGTCAGCTTGGCAATATAATCAACTCTCCTCAGCCTCTCTCCTACCCCTTCTCAGGTCAGCTGCAGGATTCTGCAAATTCAGTTGCAAAGTCACTAACGGGGCATCTTGTGATGCCATGACGTCATAAGGAGCTATTTGCAGAAACCAGTTGAATACACAGTGTATCTCTTTTGGGGATCCTTAAACCTCCCGCCCCCATCATACCATAGTTGTTTCATTTTCCTTCCAGGTCCTGTAAAACTGGGGCACTGTTTCCAAGCTGTGAAACTCACTGGCTTTATTCGTGTTTCTGTTTTGAAAATCTGACATGTTCAGAACAGTTTATTTAAATGCTATTACTGTCTTCCCAAGACTGACATCCAGCCAGAAGGAGCATTCTTGGGGTCTGTCTCCCCCTCTAGACTGTGTGCTCATTGTGGCTAATTGTATCTGTTATATTGTTATATTGTACTCTCCCAGGTGCTCAGAACAATGCTCTGCACACAGTAAGCGCTCAATAAATGCAATCAACTGATTGACTGGCTGACTGACCAAGTTCACCTGCCACTGTAGAACATTCACCTACCATCCCTACAGTTTAAGCATACTGGAGCATCCTACCTGCTAGAGGTGGAATTTCACAAAATCACATTGAGGAAGGGTCCCTTAAGAAGCAGCTGACTTTTTTTTTTCTCCACCCAAACCCGTTTAGAAGCACCGTGTTCTAATAAACACAGATTGTGAAGTGCAGAGAAGTCAGCAGGGCATGCAACCTGCTTTATTGATGTCTTGTCAATCAATTCTTTATTTTGTTGTTTAAATATTTTTAAAATGCATGTAAGCACTTTCTCAACTAATAGCAGATTTATTGAACATCTCGAGAAATCAGCCCAGCTTGCTCCGACGCGGTGACTGCCGATTATCCACTTTGTGGTTTTGGGTCAGGGTGTAAATTGACCCTCTGTATCTTGTTTTCCTTTCTGGGGAATTGAGCAGGACTTCCTAAATCCAATCACTTCCAATCAATGCTCCCCTCCACCTCTTCCCTCCAGGCAACACTTCCTCAGGAACCGCAGGTCCACGAGCTGGAGAAACACATTTTAACAAATCTGTGCCGCTCAATATATAATGCCTTCCGCTAACTCAGTTAAGATGGTATAAAGAGGGCAATTGGGAAGCCGGGAAGGGAAGGGCCGAGATGCTCAGACCTCGGACATGAAGCCAGGATGGCAGCCGCAGCATCACATTGTCTCAGATCACAGGAACTGAGTGCTAAATCAGCCCGGGCCTGACGCAGCGGAAATGATCCGCAGCTGGGTGAACCGATGCAATTGGGCACAATGGAGATCCTGTTGGCCAACATAGCCAAGCTCTTTGGGAGAGGATTCTCCTTTAATCAATCAATCAATCGTATTTATTGAGCACTTACTGTGTGCAGAGCACTGTATTAAGCACTTGGGAAGTACAAGTTGGCAACATATAGAGACGGTCCCAACCCAACAGTGGGCTCACAGTCCTTCTGCTTCCTTCTTGCAGCTACTAAGCCCTGGCACAAAACTTACTTGACCAGTGGAGCAGGAAAGGAAATTGGGTGGGGTCGTTAGAGCTAAAGGCTGAAAAAAGCCCATTTTCTAGACTGTGAGGCCGTTGTTGGGTAGGGACCGTCTCTATAGGTTGCCAACTTGTACTTCCCAAGCTCTTAGTATAGGGCTCTGCACACAGTAAGCGTTCAATAAATGCGATTGAATGAATGAATTAAAAAAAGATAGACCATACGTAAAAGAAAGCAGCCTATGGCCAGATGAGAATATGAAGGAAAATGATCTTATTTCTCTGGTCCCATCTTCTTATTCATAGTCTCAAGTAGCTTCATTCATTCATTCATTCAATCATATTTATTGAGCGCTTACTGTGTGTAGAGCACTGTACTAAGCACTTGGGAAGTACTAGTTGTCAACATAGAGAGACAGTCCCTACCCAACAATGGGCTTACAGTCTAGAATCATCATCAACATATGCCCCATGGTGAACGTGGACAGTGTCCAATGTAATTACCTTGTATCTACCCCAGTGCTGTGCTTGGCACATAGTAAGTGCTTAACAAAGACCAAAATTATTATTATTATTATTATTATTATTATTATTATTATTATTATTATCATGCTAGGTTTAGTTTGGGGCTATTATCTACAAATGTATTTGCACAGGGCCATTGTGGTTTGGATTGTTTATGATATTTCTTAAGTGTTTACTATGTGTCAAATACTTCTCTAAGCACAGGGCAAACCCTGTGGTACAAGTTACTTAGGTCAGACACAGTCCCTGTCGTACATGGGGTTCACAGTCAAAGTAGGAGAGAGAACAGGTATTTAATCCCCGTTTTACAGTTGAGGAAACAGAAGCAAAAAGAAGTTAAGTGACTTGCTCAAGGTCACACATCAGGCAATTGGCAGAGCTGGGATTAGAACCCAGGTCCTCCGATTCCCAGGCCCATGCTCTTTCACTAGGCCACATTGTTTCTTCTAACTGGTTGCCAGGTGAGTGGGCATAGGAATCCTTGCGGTCTAGGAAGCTTAGTGTCTCAGCAGAAGGGAAGGGCTGGAATGTTTCCAGACACCATTGCAGTTGGATTCCAGTTTCTAGCACCAGGCCATAGAAGCAGCACAGCATAGCAGATAGAGCACAAGCCTGGGAGACAGAAAGCCATGGATTCTAATCCCTGCTCCATCACTTGACTTCTGTGTGATCTCAGGCAAGCCACTTCACTTCTCAGAGCCCCAGTTACCTCATCTGTAAAATGGGGATTGAGACTGAGCCCCATGTGGGACAGGGACTGTGTCCAACCCGATTTGCTTGAGTCCACCCCAATGCTTAGTACAGAGCCTGGCATGTAGTAAATGCTTAACGAATACCACTATTACTGGTGCCCAGCTGCAGATCAGTACTCCCTTGAGTGCCCTGAAATGACCCCAGCAGGTTGCTGTTACCCTCCTGAGACCCTCAGACTTGGGAGTCCCGAAAAGGCCCAGGAAGCATCCCGGCTTTGTGGGGGCAGTCCTCCTCCCCAAGGGCTGCTGAGGTTTGGAAGGATGCCAAATTCCCACTCCCCACTGTGGCGAGTCTCTGAATGAGTAGGTGTCCACGTACACAAATTTCACAGCCATGCCTTTGGTTCTCAAAATATAACCACACTGTAAGTTCATTATGTGCAGGGCCCTCCCCACAGCACTTGTATATACTTGTACATATTTATTACTCTATTTATTTTACTTGTACATATTTACTACTCTATTTATTTTATTAATGATGTGCCTATAGCTATAATTCTATTTATTCTGATGGTTTTGACACCTGTCTACATGTTTTGTTTTGTTGTCTGCCTCCCCCTTCTAGACTGTGAGCCCGTTGTAGGGTAGGGACTGGCTCTGTATGTTGCTGACATGTACTTCCAAGGCGCTTAGTACAGTGCTCTGCACACAGTAAACGCTCAATAAATATGATTGAATGAATGAATGTGTCCACTAATTCTGTTGTATTCTCCCAAGAACTTTGTACATTGTGCTGCACATAGTGCTCGATAAATACGATCGATCAAGCGCTTAATAAATGCCTATTGATTGATTGATTGCTCTGCACGGAGTCAGTGCTCAATAAATACCACTGATAGATTGATTAAGGCTTTCCACCACCTCAGAAGATATGCCTTAAAATCCAAATCGATCCAGGGATTACCACCCATCCCTGATTTGGAACTGGTTTACTTCCCTCCATCCCCATTGTCATGTGGTCCACAGGGTCTTCCCTGAAAGTTCACCTTGCAGTTCCCCTGCAATCCTGGCTAACAGCAGCTCCATACTTCCTTCCCTGACAGGAGCCTAAGATGAAATCTGAAGTTTCTCTGGAAACCTTGCTAGGCCCACCTCCTCTCCCAAATCTTCCCCTGTAATGGGCTGTGCTGCACCAGATGACACAAAGTGAGTGATGACATGGAAAATCACCTCTCCTTTGGAACTGCTGTGCTGCTTCTTATTGTATCTTCTTCTCCTCCTTCTCATCTTCCACCTCCTTCTCCTTCTTCTCCTCTTTCTCCTTTTTCTTCTCCTCCTCTTTCTCCCTCCCTCTTCCTCCTCCTTCTTCTTCTTCCCACTCCCAATATTCATAAATAATTTTTGCCTGTCTATTCACCCCATCACATGGGCACCGCACTCCTCTAGGGTAGGAAACTTATCTTTTGTTTCTGTTGTATTCTTCCATGTGCCTGGTATAGAGCACCACACACAGTAGGTTCTCAGAGAATACTGTTGATGAGGATGGAGGGATCCTGAGGTAAGCAGTGATTTTCCCAATCTAGAAACTTCTGGGTCTTTCCTCTTTTCCTGCCTGGAGGCTTGGGATATTCTGGGGGCGGGGTTGGGGTTGGGAATGGCATGCTGTCTGGGAATCATCTAGTAGGGATGATCAGATCTGGTGTCTCTTGGTTATTCTCTTGGTTAGAGCTGCAACAGAGTTAGGGATGATAATGTTTTGAATATGAGACTTCTGCCTAAGTGTCAAAGACCAAAGGGGAGAGAGGGGAGGAGGGAAGAAAAGAGAGAAAGAAAGGAGGAGGGGAAAGAGAAAAAGACACACATGCACAAACCCCACAGAATGGCACAGCCATGGGTCCCCACACCTAGGAAAGGAAATTCAAAGAGTTTGAGTAGACAAAGAAATGGGACTTTATGTTTGAATGAGAAGGGTCAGGAAATAAACAGCTTCCCTTCTCCAGAACAGAAAAAACACCCAGCTGAGCATTTATAAGCAACTTTCCTAATCTGAGAATAATGGGTGCATATACCAGTTGTCTTGGGCTTGATACCCAGAACAGTGTATATTCCTAGCACTAGATTCACAATCCTCCAGGGGAGGTTTTGGCTGTGCTGGTAACATGGTCTGTCATTTGTTCACATTACTGCGGGTTTTGTTCCAGGAAATGTTGTGGCCTAGGGAAGGGTTTTGGGGCCATTGTCCTGCGTCTGCCATTCTTCCTCTCGACCACGGAGGGATGCCAGGAAAGATGGAAGTATTTAAAAACTCATCATTTTTAATGTCCTAGATCTGGAGGTTTCTCTAGGAAATCTGTGATCAATATTTCCTCTCCCCAGATGAATTCTCCCACCTCCTGCTGTGGTAACTGGAGAGAGGGGGATGTGGACGAAAAGAGGTGGAGTTGTCGGGACAGAGAGGGACCGCGGGGGAAATGAGAAGCAGCATGAAAAGAACACGAGACCAGGACTCAGGGGACCTGGGTTCTCATTCTGGTTCCACCGCTTGCCTGTTGTGTAATCTGGGGCAAATCATGTACCTTCTCTGTGCCTCTTTTTCCTCATCTGTAAAATCGGGATTCAATACCTGTTCTCCTCCCTACTTAATTGTGAACCCCATGTGGAACAGGGACTTTGTTCAGACAAGCAGATTATCTTGTATCTGCTCCAGCACTTAGTACACCTTGGCAATCAATCAATCGTTTTTATTGAGCGCTTATTGTTTGCAGGGCACTGTACTCAGAACTTGAGAGTACACACAACACTAAAACAGACACATCCCCTGCCCACAATGAGCAGTCTACAGGGGGGCAGACATTAATATAATTAAATAAATTACAGAATGTATATAAGTGTTGTGGGGCTGGGGTCGGGGAGGTGGGGGGGGGGGGGGAATAAAGGGAGTTTGGCACCTAGAAAGCACCTAACATTCATTCTCTAAACATATCCGCCTTGCTTCTGTATCTAAAATGGGTTTGTGTTTAATCCTTAAATTTCAACTTCAGGGATCCAAAGTTTGATTGGAATTGCTCAGCCCAATCTCTCCTCCTTGTCCCTTAAGGATAACTTTCCACCTCTGGCGGGGATGTCTGAGCCTCATTTAGCTCTTCTCTCAGGGTGCATGGATTTGTGTCTCTGCTCACAAACCTGTCATCATTATCATCATCATCATCATCATCATCATTTCCTGCTCCTGCCCCCCAGCTCCTGGCGATGATTGAGGAGGGGCAGCAGAGCCAGCTCTGCCCTTCAAGTCTTACTTTGCTCTTCTCCAGTGTGGAAAGAGCAACTAGCAGCATGTCCTCAAAGGGAAGGGCAAACAGATTCAGAGAGGTTAGGCAGGTTTCCCAAGGAAGCACAGCTCCAGATGGAAGAAAGGCTGGGCTTGTGATTGGGTTTCTCCCTGAATGCATCCCATAAACTGTCCCCCGTGGAGTGACGGCCAGAGACACGGACGTCTGGGGTCTTGCGGGCTTCTCTCCTCGGTCTCAAGTCGAGTGACCTGCCTGAGAGGGTACCAGCTACAAGCTCCATTTCAGAGCTGATTTAGGAGAATTTCTCATGAAATGGGGCAAGGGCTCCAGGAAAAAGATGAGAAGTTTAAAAAAGAAAAATTGGGAGATTTAGGGAATTGAACACTTGTAAAAGAACCTGCCAGGCAGGGTTATAAGGGAAAAAATTGATATTAATGAAACATCATGAGAGAATTAAGACAGCTAAACTGCTCTCAGATGCCTGTGGGGACCATTCCTCCGATTTGCGTTTGGAAAAAGCAAACGTGTAAAACTTCCCCATAAACACAAGTATTTTAAGAATTTCAGCTCTGAGACATTCCTGGCAGGCACTTCTCGTGCTGTTTGCAAGACGCCTGATTAATTCCTGATGCCGATGTTGATTGTTTTGGTGAAAAGGTCTGGATTCACACCCTGGCAGTCAGGGTGGACACTGGTACTGGCAGGACTGCCTGAGTCGACATGATACCACCGTTCTGAGTCAATATAATAAAAAAATAATAATATGAATAATTGTGGCATTTGTTAAGCGCTTACTATGTGCCAGGCACTGTACTAAGCACTGGGGTAGATACAAGATAGGTTGGACACAGTCCCTGTCCCACATGGAGCTCGCAGTCTTAATCCCCATTTCACAGATGAAGTAACTGAGGCACAGAGAAGTTAAGTGATTTGCCCAAGGTCATACAGCTGACGAGTGGTGGAGCTGGAATTAGAACCCAGGTCCTTCTGACTCCCAGTCCTGTGCTCTTTCTACTAAGCACCCCTTACTTCTCTAAAAGCCCTGTCAGAGAGCATCCTTCCATCACTGGACTGATCAATCAATCCTGGGAGGTTCTGGGAAGTAGTCACGGGCTAGGGCTAGGGCTAGGGTGGTCATTGGATTCCTTGATACCAATCATCCACTTTTCAGCTGGTCTGTCCTCTAATAAAAAATAATTGTGTATCTGTGCTATGGGCTGGTGCAGATGCGATCAGACATGGTCCCTATCCTATATGGGGAAGGGAGAACAGCTACCTTAACCCTATTTGACAGATAAGGAAACTGAGGCACAGATAAGTTAATCAACTTGCCTGAAGTCACACAGCAGGCAAGTGGCAGAACTGCACTTACTACGTGCAAAGCACTTTTCTAAGCGCTGGGGAGGTTACGAGGTGATCGGGTTGTCCCACAGGGGGCTCACAGTCTTAATTCCCACTTTACAGATGAAGTAACTGAGGCACAGAGAAGTTACGTGACTTGCCCAAAGTCACACAGCTGATGAGAAGCCAGATCTCTTGCCTCCCAGCCCTGTGCTCTTTCTGCTTCTCTCATAGCCCTGTCAGAGAGCAGCCGTGAGTCAGCTGGGCACCTGACTGCCTAAATCGGAATATTGCGGATGTAAAGGCATCCAGTGACCTATCTGGGCCAGGCTGGTGACAGACCAGCTGAAAACCCGATGGTCCGGTGTCAGATTGTCCGAATGGCCCCCACTATTTTTCTCCCTGGACACTCATTTGAGGCTCCCATTGTCAGAGCTGGGTCTAGAGGAGCCTTGGGCAGGTCCCAAATGGAGAAGGGTCTTGATCTCTCTGCACTGCAGGATGTGGGACAGGGTCTGTGTGTGGACTTCCCCTCATCACACCTCCTGTCTTGCTGCCAACCCCTAGTCCATGTCCTGCCTCTTGCCTGGAAAGTTCTCCTGCTTCAAATCTGACAGATAATTACTCTCCCCCACTTCAAAGCCTTATTGAAGGCACATCTCCTCAGAGGCCTTCCCTAGGCACCCCCTTTCCTCATCTCCCACTCTTTTCTGCATCAATTTGACTTACTTCCTTTGTTCTGCACCCCTTCCAGCCCCACGGCACTTGCCTACATAGCTGTAATGTATTTGTTTATATTAATGTCTGTCTCCCTGTCTCTAGACTTTAAGCTCGTTGTGGGCAGGGAATGTGTCTCTTTAGTGCTATAGTGTACCCTCCCAAGCTCTTAGATCAGTGTTCTGCACACAATAAATGCTCAATAAATAAAACGGAATGAATAAATGGTTGAATGAATAGTCTGTGAGCCCCGTGCGAGACAGGGAGTGTGTCTAATCTGATTGCATGTATTTGCCCCAGTACTTAAACATAGTAAGTGCTTAACAAATACCAACATTATTACTACTTTTATTATCTTTCCACAAGGCCAGCAGGCTGGGTGCCCACTGACCAGGCCAGGAAGGGTTGGGGGGCAGAGGGGTCATCTGCAATCACTAATGATTCAGTCCGCAGGGGATATAGGCTGTTCTGAAAATTCCTTTTGGTCATTGACGGCCCTGGGAAAGCTATCAAGGCCAAACCAGGGGAAGAAGAGGTCGTAAAGCTTGCGATGTCCGTGTGGCTGTCCAGCAGTGAACTAGGGGGAGGCCAAAAGGCTGGGCCAGCCCCTCTCTGCAGCCTGCTTGGAAGTTCTTTCCCTCCTCCTCCTCCTGCCCTGCTTTCACACCGCCCCCTGAACAAGAGGAAAGCAAGGCCAATGTGCTGAGCATGTGGATCCCAGAGAAATGATTTTCCCAGCAGACAATGAAAAGAAGCCCCGTTTGGCTGACCCCCTCCCTTGGGAGCAGCTTGGCTGGTTCCATGCATGCTCACCAGGGAAGGGGCTTTGTCCTCAGATCCTCATGATGGGGACAACCATGGCAACCACCGCCCAAAGCCGCATCAGGCTGCTCCCTACCCTGGGAGTGGTTTGGCTCCCATGCCATGTTCACTGGGGCCAGGGCCATGCCCTCAGATCCCCATGACAGAGATAATAGTAATGACAATGATATTTGTTAAGCGCTTACTATTTGCTAGGCACTGTACTAAGAGTTTTGATGGATACAAGGAAATCAAACTGGACGCGGTTCCTGTCAGTGTGGGGCTCATAGTCTCAATCCCCACTTTACAAATGAAGTAACTGAGGCCCAGAGAAGTGAAGCATCTGGGTCAAGGTCACACAACAGACAAGTGACAGAACCGGGATCAGAACCACGGTGACCACCACATGAAGCCCTTTCCAGCTGCCCCCTCCCCTGGGAGTGGCTTGACTGGTTCCCTCACTTCCATCTGACCCTGCCATTGCCCCCGCCCCACCTGGACTCTACAACGAAGTGAATCACATGCTCTCAAAGATGTCCAACCCTCTCTCCAAACCCAGACAGAATTTACTGTCTGTCTGTCTCCCCTGTGAGATTTTAAGCTCTTTGAAGGCAGTGATCATGTGTGTTTACTGTGCTCTCCCAAGGGCTTAATACAGTAGCCTGTGTATAGTAAGCTCTCAAGAGAAGCAGCATGGCTCAGTGGAAAGAACACGGGCCTTGGAGTCAGAGGTCGTGGGTTCAAATCCCGGCTCCGCCACTTGTCAGCTATGTGACTTTGGGCAAGTCACTTCAATTCTCTGGGCCTCAGTTCCCTCATCTGTAAAATGGGGATTAAGACTGTGAGCCCCCCGTGGGACCACCTCATCACCTTGTAACCTCCCCAGTGTTTAGAACAGTGCTTTGCACATAGTAAGTGCTTAATAAATGCTATCATTATTATTATTATTATGAGAGACCATCAATTGATGGATAGATTAATTTACCTCCTCCAGCTGCTCCTGGGACCCTGACCAGCGACTTGGGCATTCAAAATCACTAACAAGGCCAACCCTAATGGGAGGATCCTAGGACAACAGAGAAGCAATGTTGCCTGGTGTATAGAACATGGGCCTGAGCTTCAGAAGGACCTGGGTTCTAATCCCAGTTCCACCTCTTTTCTACTGCGTGACCTTGGGCAAGTCAATTCACTTCTCTAGACTGTAAGCTTATTGTGGGCCAGGAATGTGTCTGTTATATTGTTATATTGTACTCTCCCAAGCGCTTAGTACAGTGCTATGCACACAGTAAGCACTCAATCGATACAATTGATTGATTGAATGACTGATTCTCTGTTCCTCAGTTATCTCATCTATTAAATGGGGATTAAGACTGTGAGCCCCATGTGGGACATGGACTCTGTCCAACCTGATTAGCTTATATCTACCCCAGTACTTAGTACAGTCCCTGGCACAATAAGCGCTTAACAAATACCATAAAAAAACAGAGATGGAGCACGGGGTAGGGATCCTTACCAGCCTCTGACTACATTTTTCTCCCATCTCTACACTGGAGAGGGGCAGAAGTCTGGAATTCCAGATCCTCCCATGCCTTATAACCCTAGAATCCATCAGTCAATCAATCAATGCCATGGGTTGGAACCCCTGTGCCATCTCTCTCTCCGAGACCTAAATACTGAAGCGTGTTCATTTCAGCTCCCCAGTCTGGTCTCCAAGGGATGAACATAAATAAAATATGCACTCTAACTTTATGCAACAAGGAAAATCAGAGAATAAATTGTGCATTCCCATTGATCCTCAGGCCACTGGCATCTGCCCAACAATTGATTTAGTCGTTAGATTAGTTTGGGGAAAAAACATTATATTTTAATGGGGTATGTGTAATTCTAAGTTACTGCTTTGAAGTCAAACCAAATATTAAAATTACCTCTTTTTATTGATATTGCAGACCCATGAAATTCGGTAATTGCAGCCTGGATTTTTAAATGATTGGAATAAGCCATGTGATTTATGCAAAGCAGACAGAGCACAGAAGTCTGGGTAACAGGGAGAAAGCTGGCTCCTTAATCAGAGCTGACCCACAACAGTTCCCAAATAGGCAAATTCACCCCAGCTATTAGACAGAGAGGATTTGTTTCAGCTGAATGCCTAAGGGCTCATGTCATGGGGTCTGAGGCATGGAGCTTGGGGAGATGCCCCAGAGGAACAGAGGCTGCAGCCAAGAGAGGAAGGATGACTACCTACTGTGGGATCACAGATGCCCATGGCTCAACCACTGTGAGTGCAGTCATTCATTCAATTGTACTTCCTGTGTGCAGAGCACTGTACTAAGTGCTTAGGAGAGTACAATATAACATCATTAACAGTATTGATTAACATGGTTAATACAGTTTGTGTGGCTTGTGATGAGGTTAGTGTGGTAATAATAATAGTAACATTGGTATTTGTTAAGTGCTTACTACGTGCCAAGCACTGTTTTAAACGCTGGGTGATATACAAGGTAATCAGGTTGTCTCACGTGGAGCTCACAGTCTTAATCCCCATGTTACAGATGAGGTAACTGAAACACAGAAAAATTAAATGACTTGCCCAAAGTCATACAGCTGACAAGTGGCGGAGCCAGGATTAGAACCCACAACCTCTGACTCCCAAACCCATGCTCTTTCCGCTAAGCCACACTGCTTCTCTGGTAAATAAGGCTAGGGTGGTTATTGAGAAGCCGCATGGCCTAGTGGCAAGAGCACGGTCTTGGGAATCAGAGGACATGGGTTCTAATCCTGACTCTGCCACACTTGTCTGCTGTGTGACCTAGAGCAAGTCACTTCACTTCTCTGGACCTCAGTTCCCTCATCTGTAAAGTGGGGATTAAGACTGTGAGCCCCCCGTGGGACAACCTGATTACCTTGTATCTACCCCAGTGCTTAGAACAGTGCTTAGCACATCGTAAGCAATTAATAAATGTCATAATTATTGTTGTTCAGTGTAGTTAGTGTGGTCAGCGAGTTTGTTGGTTTTGTTAGCATAGTCAATGACAATGATGTGCTTCCTATAGGGTTGGTGAGGTTTATCCAGATAGTTCTGTTAATGCTGAGGTTACTGTGGTTAATAAAGCTCGTGAGATTAGAGTAGTTCCTGTGGTTAGTGAGGTTAATGGGGAAAGTGCAGGTTGGGTAGTTAATGTCATTAATGCGGTTAATTCCGATTGTGATTAAAATCTTCAGTGGGGTTTAATGTGGGGAGCAAGATTATCCTGGTTAGTGTGGTTAATACGGTAGGTCAGATTACTATGTGGTGTTCTTTTATGGTAATTGTTAAACGCTTACTATTTGTCAGGCACTGGACTAAGTGCTGGGGCAGATACAAACTAATCAGGTTGGATACAGTCCATGTCCCACATGGGACTCATAGTCTTAATCTCCATTTTACAGATGAGGTAACTGAGGCACAGAGAAGTTAAGACACTTGCCCAAGTCACATAGCAGACAAGTGGCAGAGGCAGAACTATAACCCAGATCTTTTTTACTCCCAGGTCCATGCTCTATCTACCAGGCCATGCTGCTTCCCAGTGCTTAGTACAGTGCTTGGCACATAGCAAGTGCTTAAATACCATAATTATTATTATTAGTGTTCCCATTAGTGGGTTAGTGTTAATGGTTTCTATGGTTGTTTAATTTGCTTAATGACAAAGGTATGTTTTAGTTGTTGTTATTGTTACGGTACTTAAGTGCTTATCATGTGTCAAGCACTTTTCTAAGCTCCGGGGTAAGTTACAAGTTGATCAGGTTGGATGCAGGCCCTGTTTACATGGAGCTTACAGCCTAGAGGGAGAATAAGTGGCGGGGAAGGAGCGTGACTCGGTGGAAAGAGCCTGGTCTGTGGAGTCAGAGGTTGTGGGTTCAAATCCCAGCTCTGCCAATTGTCAGCTGTGTGACTTTGGCCAAGTCACTTAACTTCTCTGTGCCTCAGTTACCTCATCTGTAAAATGGGGACTAAGACTGTAAGCCCCCTGTGGGACAACCTGATCACCTTCTAACCTCCCCAGTGGTTAGAACGGTGCTTTGCACATAGTAAGCGCTTAACAAACACCATTTTTTAAAAAAGGTATCGATCCCATTTTATAGTTGAGGAAACTGAGGCGCCGAGAAGTTAAATAATAATAATAATAATGGCATTTGTTAAGTGCTTACTATGTGCAAAGCACTGTTCTAAGCACTGGGGAGGATACAAGGTGATCAGGTTGTCCCATGGGGGGCTCACAGTTTTAATCCCCATTTTTCAGTTGAGGTAACAGGCACAGAGAAGTGAAGTGACTTGCCCAAAGTCACACATCTGACAAGTGGCGGAACTGGGATGACTTGCCGTAGGTCACACAGAGAGCAATTGGCAGAGTAGAGTGTTAAGTAAACTGTAAATTCATTGTAGGCAGAGAACATTTCTACCAACTCTGTTATATTGTACTCTCCCAAGTGCTTAGTGCCGTGCTCTGCACACGATAAGTGCTCGACAAATACTAGTGATTGATTCATTCAATTGTATTTATCGAACACTTGTGTGTAGAGCAAGGTACTAAGCACTTCTTGTCTTGTCTTATGCTGTTGAGTTGTCTCCGACCCATAGCGACACCAGGGATACAATAATAATAATAATAATGGTATTTACTAAGTGCCTAGTATGTGCCAAGCACTGGGGTAGGTACAAGGTAATCAGGTTGTCATTCATTCATTCAATCATATTTATTGAGCACTTACTGTGTGCAGAGCACTGTACTAAGTGTTGTTGGCCCCTATCCAACAACGGGCTCACGGTCTAGAAGGGGAGACAGACAACAAAACAAAACATGTGGACAGGTGTCAAGTCATCAGAATAAATAGAAGTAAAGCTAGATGCACATCATTAACAAAATAGATTAGTAAATATGTACAAGTAAAATAAATAGAGTAATAAATCTGTACAAACATACAGGTGCTGTGGGGAGGGGAAGGAGGTAGGACAGGTGGGATGGGGGGAGAGGAAAGAGGGGCTATGTGGGGCTCACAGTTCTAATCCCCATTTTACAGATGAGGGAACTGAGGCACAGAGAAGTTAAATGACTTGCCCAAGGTCACAGAGCAGACAAGTGGCTGAGCCAGGATTAGAATCCACATCCTCTGACTCCCAAGCCCATGCTCTTTCCACTAAGCCACGCTGCTTCTAAGAAAGCTCCACCTCCATCTGCAATCATTCTAGTAGTGTATCCACAGAGTTTTCTTGGTAAAAAAATTGCCTCCTTCACTCGGTAAATTTGAGGCTCCGCTCTCGACTCTCTTCCACGCTGCTGCTGCTGCCCAGCACAGGTGAGTGTTGACTTGTAGCAGATTGTCTTCCACTGGCTAGCCGCTGCCCAAGCTAGGAATGGAATGGGTAGGCCTCTGCTTGACTCTCCCTCCTGTAGTCAAGACTGGTAGAGTATTGAGAACTCTCCAGGTGTGACCATGAGAGGGTACTAAGCACTTGGGAGAGTAAAATATGAAGATGAACAGGCATGTTCTCCCCCCCCGACACACACACACAAAAAGCTTACAGTCCAGAGCTTTTGGTCAAACTTACAGTCTAGATTGACTGAGTTCATGGTGTTGGAGGTTTGCTCAAGATCCGTGAGGAAGCCTCTGAGCTGTTTTCTTTTGCAGTAAATGGTTCTTGCTTTGAAGAGCTATGAGAGGGGGCTTCCCCCCAAAAGGGTTTGGGTTTCAGTAGCCCAATTGGCCACAGGCTGAGAAGTCAGAGCTATTGACTGCTCACTCCAGCTGTATGCAGGTAGAGAAGCAGTGTTGCCTGATGGAAAGAGCACAGGCCTAGGATTCAGGAGATGCGATTAATCAATCAATCAATTGTATTTATTGAGCGCTTCCTGTGTACAGGGCACTGTACCAAGTGCTTGGGAGAGTACAATATGACAATAAACAGACACATTACTTGCCCAAATGTGTTTACACTCCAGAGGGGAAGATCGACATTAATATAAATAAATAAATTATGGATATGTACATAAGTGCAATGGGTCTAAGGGGAGGTGAATAAAGGGAGCAAATCAGGGTGGCACAGAAGGGAGTGGGAGAAAAGGAAACGAGGGCTTAGTCAGGGAAAGGCCTCTCGGAGGAGATGTACCTTCAGTAAGGCTTTGAAGGTGGGGAGAGTAATTGTCTGTCAAATATGAAAAATCTGAGCTCCACCACTTGCTTGCTGGATAGCCTTGGGCAAGTCACTTAATTTCTCTGTACTTCAATTTCCCCAACTGTAAAATGGGAAGAACAGGTATTCTAGACTAAGTCCCATGGGAGACAAGGACTGAAATGATTGTACCCCAACCCTTAGTGCAGGACCTGGTACATAGTAAATGCTTAACAAATACCACTATTATTATAATTATTATTATTATTATTAAGGCTGGTGGGAAGGGGCAGCTGACCTGGCTCCAGACAGTCTTGGCCAGCATCTCTTTGCAACGACTGCTAAAAGACCCTCCCCCAACCTCTTTCCTTTAAATGTCCAGTTTCCTTTAGTAAAAAAAAAAAGAAAGAAAAGAAAAACTGTTCTTGAACTTCATTATGAATGGCTTGGATGATCTTCTGTTAAAAGAATGATTTTTATCCCCATTCAGAGCCTTATTGTATTGGCTTAGAAACATCAAAGCGCCAATGCTGTTACATATTCTATCTCAGAGAAAAGAAATGCGGTTTCTTCCTTCATTAACGTCACAAATGTTGATGCTTCCAATGAAAAATGCACAAAAGCACTCTATTTTTGATGAATAGATAATACAACAGCCCCAAAGGGGAGAGAAGCCTTTTATTTTCGGGGTGGCGGGGGCGGTTTGGTGTTGTGGGTGGGCATGGTGGCCGATGGGCTAAGCCACTATCCGTCCTGCCAGGGGTGGCAGCAGATCGACTGAATGAATGCCCTGCCTGGGGGACTTGGCAATTCTTCCAGCCAAACTAGTGGACTACTCTGAGGAGCTGACCTGGCCAGGAATGATGGTGGTCCTGGCCTAAGGGTTGGTCAGCCAGGATATAGGAGTCAATCAGCCTCAGAACCCCTTGAGACACGATCCCTGGGGTCCACTTCCAAGCCAGCCAAGGGGAGGGCAGCATGACTTAGTGGACAGAACTAAGGAGTCAGAAGGACCTGGGTTCTAATCCCAGCTCCTTCTTATGTTGGCTGTGTGACTTTGGGTAAATCACTTCACTTCTTTGTGCCTCAGTTGCCTCATCTGTAAAATGGGGATTAAGAGTGTGCGCCTCACATGGGACAGGGACTGTGTCCAACCTGATCAATTTGTATCAACCCCAGTGCTTAAAACAGTGCTTGGCACATAAGTGCTTAACAAGTACCATAATTATCATTACTATTATTATTATCATTATTGCTATTATTGAGTGAGCTTAATCTCCCCTCCTCAAACCAGACTGGTTTAGCCTAAACTGGTGGTCATTGTCTTCTTTGATTTATTGAGCGCTTACTATGTGTAGAGCACTTTACTGAGCTCTTGGGAAAGGACAATTGGTAGATGCAACCTGGAAGTTGGACCAAAGGGAGAGAGAGGTTTAGTTCTCTTGGAAGAGTGTACGCTCCATTAGGGCAGGGAGCACATCTGATATCTGAACTCAGGCACCTGATACAGTGCCCTGCAATCGATCAATTGATAATATTTATTGGGTGCCATGTACCAAACACTGGGCTAGGCACTTGGAAGAGCAGAAATGCAAGACATGTTCCCTCCCAGGACTTAGTAAACTGCTCTGCACACAGTAATTGCTTAATAAATACTATTCCTACTCCAATACATGAGAGTTGGAATAGGATGCCTAAGGGCTAAACAAGGTGGTTGTATACACAACTTGTTACTGGGAATTAACAGGAAATGAAAAGCAGTGTGGTTTAATGGATAAAGTGCTGGGAGTCAGAAGGACCGAGGTTCTAATCCCAGCTCTGCCACTTGTCTGCTCTGTGACCTTGTGCAAGTCACTTCACTTCTCTGGGTCTTAGTTACCTCATCTGTAAAATGGAGATTAAAACTGTGAGCCCCATTAGGGAAATGGACTGTGGCCAACCTGATTAGCTTGTATCTACCCCAGAGCTCAGTTCTGTGTCAGTTGCATAACCTTGGGCAAGTCACTTAAAATCTTTGTGCCTGAGTTACCTCATCTGTAAAATGAGTATTAAAGCTGTGAGCCCCACATGGGACATGGACTGTGTCCAACTGATTAACTTAAAGGCAACCCAGCACTTACAATAATAATAATTAATAATAATTATGGTAGTTGCTAAGCACTTAACTATGGTACTTGGTACTTAGTACACTGTACTAAGCACTGGGGTGGATACAAGCAAATCAGGTTGGACAGTCCTAGCACATAGTAAGTGCTTAACAAGTACCATTAAAAAAAAACAAACAGAAAAAAGGAACTTTCCCTCTAATGAAGGAGACAAACATACAAATGTTCACAAGCAGGGGAATCAGAATAAAGTTGAATCCTGAGATTCATTCAGTGGCATTTATTAAGCACTTACCGTGTGCAGAGCACTGTACTAAGCACTTCGGAGAGTACAATATAACAAACAGACATAGCCCTTGCCTACAGTGAGCTTCCAGTCTAGAGGATTCATTCATTCAATCATATTTATTGAGTGCTTACTGTGTGCAAAGCACTGTACTAAGTGTTTACTGACCGAGCTTACAGTCCAGAGCTGTGGTCAGCCTCAGACATAGGATGGCCATTCATCTGGTTTTGTAACAGATGTTCTGGCTTGCATGCAGATCCGGCCCAGATATCCAGGGTTTTTATTTCCAACGCCCTCCCTCGACCACCACTCCTGCCTCCAAATCCTGCCATTCGGAAGAGATACCCCCAGTTCTTGGGGATCTGGGGTGACTCTGGAGTCAGGGAAGGGAGTTGGAGAGGATTCCAGCCACAGCTCCCCATTGACTCTTGGTCCCTCCGGAGAGCCCGGTCCATCCATGTGAGCTTTGCCTTTCCAGCCCTGGCTCTGGCCAACAGCTGTTTTGGACAGCAGGAGCCCAGAGACGTCACTTGTTAAGATTTCTTTAATAGGCGCCTGAGCCACGTGACCCTATTTACACTGAGCCTCCTCCCTGGCTGTTTGCATATTCCTCTCCGCTACAGTTTCCCTTGAAGAGAGTTGCTACACAATCATTACAAATTGATTGCAAAAGAGCTAACAATCATGATTAAATCATTAAATTCTTGTCTACGCTTCAGAGAGCGGAGAGAAAATTAACTTCCCACCAACCTAATTTTTTCCTGAACATGAAATAATGATTTTCTGCCCGTCTAATTACAAAGCCAACATCTGATCAAGCCGGCATCCAGGGGGGATTATCGCATGCACAAGTATTAGACCTCATTACCGGCTTGAGTGCAGAATTATTACATCTTGTAATTGGATGGTGAGATTTATATACAGATCGGCCTGGGTTCTGTAAGATTGTAATTACAAGCTTCGTTGGTTCACTACTTATCACTCAGCACAGAAGAGAGGAAAATAAGCAACAGAAAAAAGCATTTCATTAACCCATAACCCTATCAAGGGGACCACTGTAACATCCATGTCTGCATTAGGGAAAACAGCTAAATTCACAGATGAAACAATTTATTATACTCTTTGCAAATGGGATTTCATTTTGTTTAACCCCTAATGAACTATTTGGGTAAACTGTGTGAGCAAAACCATCCATTTTCTAGACAACTAGGTTCAATGTAGTAATTATCTCAGGGGTATCTGGCTGAGGTAAACACAGATCTGCTCTGGGCATTTATGAGCGATACACTTCATGTAGAGCTGAGCATCCACAATAGGCTGGGAGAAAGTCTGGAGCAGACACCCTTTCTCACTTTCCACATGAATATGTAGCAAATGCTTCAGGTTGGTCAGGGTTGGTCAAAACAGACAAGGTTTAATAAAGCTGCAAGTGCGACACAATTGAACAATCTCATCGCCACCAATGTGGAACACCGAAATTTAAATGCAGCCGAGTGGGAGCATGTAAAGAGCTGAAGATGCGGAATCTAAATTAAATTTTCCCTTTCCCCTCATTGGAGGGCAACAGTCACTCCTGAAACAAAACCCGAGCAGCCGGGTGTGAAAGCAGAGAGGAGAGGCGGGCTATTTCAACCTCTCTGACTGCCAGGGGGAGGAGAGAGGCTCAGGACAAGAGGAAGTGGGCTGAAGTTGCAGCAGGAGAGACTTCAGGTAGACCTGTGTAAGGTCTTCCCAGTTTCCCAGTTGAAACCAAACACTGGGAGAAGTGTCCCAAGGAGGGTGTGGTGACTCCACTGCTGATGTGAGCTTTAACATCAATCCTCAAAATGTTTAGGTACTCGCCTGTCTGGAAGTGGGACCTGGCCCAGATGACCTCTCTGGGCCCCTTTCAACTTTGGGATCCTGCTCTCATGAGCCTCTTCTCGACCTAGGAAAGATCTCATGGTGGGCTGGGAATGTGTCTGTTTATTATTATGTCCGTACTCTACCAAGCACTTAGTACACAGCTCTGCACACAGTAAGCGCTCAATAAATACGACTGAATGAATGAATGACTCTTTCTATAAAATATTTTTTTTCTCAGTCAGCTGATAAACCGGTCATCATAGCTCAGCATCTGAATGGTGGAACTTAACAGAACTCACCTGAATGGGGCTGGGGGTGGCGGGGACTGTGATATCGGATCTATCTTTGGTAGAGGCAAGTGACCCTGACCCCCTCTCTTCAGGGAGATCAAATGTTTGAGGAAATGAAACCCCTTTCCCAAGACTTCATTTGCCTTGAATCTACTTGACACTTTCATTTCTCCAAAGAGACATGTACAACGAAGATCTCATTATCGATCACTCAGTGGGATTTTCTGTCAATCAGTGGCACTTCTTGAGTGCTTACTGCATGCAGAGCATTGTTCCAAGCACTTGGGAAAGGATAATATTATAGAGTTGGTAGAGGTGATCATTATTGCCTTCCCTGGGAGGTAGGGAGAGGCAGGAATTATCACCCCCCTTTTACAAGTAAGGAACCTGCAGCACAGAGAGGTAGGATGACTTGAGAAGCAGTGTGGCTTAGTGGAAAGAGCACGGGCTTTGGAGTCAGAGGTCATGGGTTCAAATCTCGGCCCTGCCAATTGTCAGCTGTGTGACTTTGGGCAAGTCACTTAACTTCTCTGTGCCTCAGTTACCTCATCTGTAAAATGGGGATTAAGACTGTGAGCCCCCCCATGGGACAACCTGATCACCTTGTAACCTCCCCAGCACTTAAAACAGTGCTTTGCACATGGTAAGTGCTTAATAAATGCCATCATCATTATTATTATTATTGTCCAGAGCCACAGAGTACACCAGTGGCAGAGCTGGAACTAATGATACTAATAATGTTTGTATTTGTTAAGGGCTTACTATAAATCAATCCATGAATGGTATTTGTTGAGCACTTACTATGTGCAGAGCATTGTATGAAGTGTTTTAGGAGAGTATAATACAGCAGAATTAGCAGACACATCCCCTGACCATGTAAACCGAACCCTTTGCTAAGCAGTGGGGTAGACACCATACGATCAAATTAGACTCAGTCCCTGTCCCACATGGAGTTCACAGAAGAGAGGGGAGGGAGAACAGGCATACAATCCCTATTTTAAAAATGAGGAAACCAAGGCCCAGAGTAGTTGACCAACTTGCCTAGGGTCACACAGCTGGCAAGTGTATCAGCTGTGTGACTTTGGGCAAGTCACTTAACTTCTCTGGGCCTCAGTTACCTCATCTGTAAAATGGGGATAAAGACTATGAGCCCCCCATGGGACAAACTGATCACCTTGTTAACCTCCGCAGTGCTTAGAACAGTGCTTGCACATAGTAAGCGCTTAATAAATGCCAAAAAAAAAAGTGGCGGAGCTGGAACTAGAATTCAGATCTACTGACTTCTAGGCCCGTGCTCTTTCCACACTTGAGTGGTTATGTAATTTTACATTTTACATATGCTACGCCACTGAATGTGCAACACTGTAGTGCCACCCAGACAGGCTTAATGATTTACTTACAGAGCCACTTACTGACCTGGCACTATAGAAAAATACTTTATTAAGTACTTATGACATTAGGTAAGTACCACGTATTTTGTTAAGAAAATTGACACTATCGGGCATGATCTCCTGAAAATCTTCCCTGCCCCTCTCCAGTCCCTCCCCTTTCCTGCCCCTCCTTCGACTCTCCCATCTTCCCCAGCAGAATCTCTTGAGGCAATCTCTCCTGCCTTCTCTCAAAATCCACCCCCACTAGCTGCACCTCTGACCCCATTCCTTCACACCTTATCGAAACATTTGCCCTCTCCCTTTTTCCCTCCCTAACTGCCATCTTCAACTGTTCACTCTCCAAAGGCTTCTTCCCACCTCCTTTCAAAGCTGCCCATATATTCCCTACCCTAAAAAAACTCTTGCATGACCCCATGGCTCCCTCCAGTTATTGCCCCAACTCCCTCCTACCATTCCTCTCTGAACTCCTTGAGCTAGCTGTCTACAAGCTCTGTCTCAAGTTCCTCTTCTCCAATTCTCTCCTTGACCCCCTTCAATCTGGCTTCTGTCCCTTCACTCCACAGAAACCACCTTCTCGAAGGTCACCAGTGATCTCCTTGCTAAATCCAATGGCCTCTACTCCATCTAATCCTCCTCAACCTTTTAGCTGCCTTTGACAATGTGGACCACTCTCTTCTCCTGAAAACATTATCCAACCTCGGCTTCACTGACACTGTTTCCTCCTGGTCTTCCTTGAATCTCTCTGGCTGCTCATTCTCAGACTTTCATGGGCTCCTCCTCTGCCTCCCACCCCTTCTCATGTCAAATGACTTGCCCAAGGTCGCACAGCGGATGAGTGGCAGAGCCAGAATTAGAATCCGTGGTGCTCAGCAAGTCCTGGAATAAACGTAGGACTGTAAGCTCATTGTGGTCAGGGAATTTAGCTGTTCATTGTTGTATTGTATTTTCCCAAGCTCTTGGTATGGTGCTCTGCACCCAGTAAGTGCTCAGGAAATAGGATTGAATGAATGAACCAAACCCTGCCATTCATTCCAGCTTCACTTCATAGGATGAGCTTGGCTAGCTGTTTCTACCCATCCATCTTCCGCTTTCTCCCTGATTCAGTGGTGGGCACCTTGTGAGAAAATGCTTGACTCTTCCATGACCCTGGCCTTTATGGGGTTCTGCGGGGAAGCTGAGGGTTCTCCATGAATCACCTTAGCTCACTGAAAAGTGCATGTTCCTAGGGGTCGTAGGATCTGGGTTTTAATCCTGTCTGCCTTTTTCCTGCTTTGTGACACTTCACTTTTCTTGTCTTCAATTGCCCCTTGTTTTCCAACAGCACACCATCATTCAATAATAATAATAATGGTATTTGTTAAGTACTTACTATGTGCAAAGCACTGTTCTAAGCACTGGGGGGATACAAGGTGATCAGGTTGTCCCACGTGGGGCTCTCAGTCTTAATCCCCATTTTACAGATGAGGGAACTGAGGCCCAGAGAAGTGAAGTGCCTTGCCCAAAGTCACACGGCTGACAATTGGCAGAGCTGGGATTTGAACCCTTGACTTCTGACTCCAAAGCCCGGGCTCTTTCCATTGAGCCATGCTGCTTCTCTGCGTCAATCAGTCAATCATTTTCTTAGCATCTGCTGTTTACAAAGCACTGAACTAATAACTTGGGAAAGTACAATGTAATTAGTAGACCTGAGCCCTGCCCTCAAGACATTTACAATCCAGCAGGAGAGACAGACACTAAAATAAATTATACACAGGAGGAAGAAGAAAAAGAGGCTATGTACATGAGTCACGTGCCTTAACTAACAAGGCATGCAGGATATGTCTGGAAGTGTTGCAGGAGGGATGGGCGTATTTAAGTGCTGAGGTGGAATGGGAGGGCTGAACTGGCAGGTGGAGAGATATAATCTGAGGAGATGAGAAATTAAATGGGGAAGGCCTCCTGGAGGAGGTGAGCTTTCAGAAGATGAGGTGAGCCGTGGTCTGCTGGCTATGAAATATGAGGAACTTCCAGGCAGGGCAAGGGTTTGGTGGTGGGAAACAAGGCCCAGAAAAAGTTCCTGAGATTGCTGTCCTCAGAGGTGCTCCACGTGGGGACATGGATGAGCTCAGCAGAAACATCTTTTTTTAAAACATTGGTATTTGTTAAGCACTTTCTATGTGACAGGCACTGTATTAAGCACCAGGGGTAGATGTAAGCTAATCAGGTTGGACACAACACCATTTTACAGATGAGGAAACTGAGGCCCGGAGAAGTGAAGTGACTTACCCAAGGTCACGAACAGACAAGTGGTAGAGCCAGGATTAGAACACATGACCTTCTGATTCTCAGGCCCATTCTCTGTCCACTACACCGTGCTGCTGCTTCTTTCTCGAAGTGGGAAATAAGGAGTTGGTATCACAATAAGATCTGATGGTTGGGAGGTACATTTTTAATCAGTCAATCATTCAGTGGTATTTGTTGAGCACTTGTGTGCAGAGCACTGTGCTAAACTGTTGAGAGAGTACAATATAATAGAGTTGATAGCAGATCCCTGCTCTCAAGAATGTTGATTAGGGTATTTAAGTAAAGCAATCAATTGATCATATTTGTTGAGCACTTCCTGTGTGCAGAGCACTGTACTAAGTGCTTGGGAGAGTACAATGTAACAGAGTTGGTAGACATATTCCCTGCCCACAATGAGTTTTCAGTCTAAAGGAAGTATCGCTCTAAGGAATGGCATAGATACAAATTAATCAAGATGGACACAGGCCCATCCCACACGGGGCTCACAGTCTAAGAAGGAAGGAGAACAGGTATTGAATCCCCATTTTACAGATGAGAAAATTGAGGCACAGAGAAGTGAAGTGACTTGCCCAACGTCACACATCAGGCAAATGGCAGAAATGGGATTAGAACCCAAGGTACTCTGACTCTCAAGGATTTGGGACAGGGAATATGTCCAACCTGGTTAACTTGCAACTACCCCAGTGCTTAAAACAGCACTTGGCATATAGTAAGTGCTTAACAAATACCATAATTATTATTATTATTAGAGGTGGGGCAGATTTCTGTCCTTGTGCTGAAATCCCCAATAGTGCCAGGAAAGCAAGGAGGGACAGAGGATGTGAGGTGAGTTGGAGGGCAGGGGGTATGTGGGAATTATGGGAGAAGGCTATTTGGCAATCTTCTTCCAATGCTGAGCTGTTTTCTAGGGCCCTGGCTCTCAACTTTTGTCTTAATAGCCGCCCCGTCCTTTCACTGTATTTATTGGGAGCCCGGCAGTTCAAGCTTAATTACTGCATAAAAGACGCTGGAAAGTAGTAGAGGAAGAGTTAAATGCCCTGCTAAAAGGAAGAAGCTTCAACTAATCACAATTAGGAGGAAGTTCCAGACTATTTAAATGCTACAATCCAATTACATCAGGTAAAATGAATTACTCCTTTAATGCTGACTTTATATGAAGATCCCTTCTTATTGCTCTCATTAATAATCATCAGACATCATTTTAGCCCATATTGGCTGCAATAACATTTCTATTAGCATCATGGTGTAGCAGGGCTGACAATTAAAATAAAAAATAAATCAAACCGAGAACTGAACAAACGTAATTATAGTTCAGAAAGAGCTTTTATGACTATTTGATTAGTCAGCTGAGCAGTACTTAGCTTCTAAATCTTAAATTTGTGTCCAGAAAAACTTTGTGTCCTTTACACTGGTTCCTCTCTCTCTTTCTCCAGAAGAGCAGTGATGCCAGGTGGGCTGGGAACAGGGGAAGCAGGGAAGGTGACTACTGGCATGAATTTCCTGGCATGACCCCTTCAGGAAGGCTCACCAACCTCAGGTCTTTCTGTCTTACCCACAGAATGACACCTCCGCCACCAGGGCCACCACAGTGACACGTTTGCATTTTTATTCAAATTCTGATTTTTCCCCGGCCCAGTTTTGTTGGGTCCTGGGGTGTGTTGGTTAGCCCAGGTGAGTAGTGATGTGCTAATTCTAGATTAAATCATCTACAGCATTGCCACCCCTCCCTGAGTCCAGGGGGGGATCAGGGACAGGTTGGGAACCATGACAAAATTCTGATCAAATCTCTCTTAAGATTAATTTTCTACCAGGAATCACAACTCTGTCCTGGAGTTGAGAGTGAGAGCCAGAGGGTCCCACAGAAAAAGGGATTTTTTAAAAGTTCAGCAGGGCCTTCCTGCTTAGAGAAACAGCATGGTGTAGTGGATAGAAAACAGGCTTGGGAGTCAGGAGGTCATGGGTTCTAATCCCGGCTCTGCCACTTGTCTGCTGTGCGACCTTGGGCAAGTCACTTCATTTCTCTGGGCCTCAGTAACCTCATCTATAAAATGGGGATTGAGACTGTGAGCCCCATGTGGGACAGGGACTGTGACCAAACTGACTTGCTTGTATCCACCCTAGAGCTTAGTACAGTGCCTGGCACACAGTAAGCGCTTAACAAATACCACGATTATTATTGCTTTGAGTCTATGCTAAAACTACTTCTTTCTCTTCTTACAATCCTATGACCCACTGTGTCCTGAACTAGCTGTGCCCTTGGACAGTGGCTTTCTGTCCAGTTGGATTTAGTTGGGTCAGTCCTGGGGGAGAGACGAAGGGGTCATGGAGTAGAGAGGGTTGGAAGAAGTTAGGAAGGAGCCAAGGGGTGAGTGTGGGGGGCAGGGATGGACACCTCTAAATGGGAATGACCAGACTGCCCAGGAGTCGGGGGATAATTTCAGGCCTCGGTTTCTGCCTGCAGGATGAGGTTAACAGTGGCCAGTCAGTGATCTTTGATCACTGATCTAGATCAAGCAGGGGTATTTATTGAATTCCTACTGCCTGCAGAGCACTGTATTAAGCACCTGTACAACAAGTGGGGCTGATCTGCAGTACCTGTCCGGAGCTGGAGCTTAATCAAGCACACTTGACTACTGTGTGACCTTGGGCAAGTCGCTTATCATCTCTGTGCCTCAGTGACCTCATCCGTAAAATGGGGATTAAGACAGTGAGCCCTGTGTGGGAAAGGGACGTTGTCCTACCTGATTAACTCCCAAGCAGTTAGTACAGTGCTGTGCACAATGTAAGTACTCAATAAAACAATCAAATGAATGAGCCTGTATTCATTCAGTCGTACTTATTGAGTGCTTATTGTGTGCACAGCACTGTACTAAGCACTTGGAAAGTTCAATTTGGCAACAGATAGAGAAAATCCCTACCCAACAACAGGTTCACAGTCTAGACTTCCAAGGTTCTAGATGCCTGAGGTCCCCACTCCAGCTCCCGGATGCTTTAGGTTTCTGAGGCGGCTCGGGAGCCCCAAAGCTCTAGGCTCTTCCCACACCCAGTCTTAGCATCTAGATCACTGAGGTTCTAGACTCATGAGGATCTAGATCACTGAGGTTCTAGACTCATGGGGTTCTGGATCATTCTAGGTTCTAGACTCGTGATGTTCTAGGTTGCTGAGGTACTAGACTGGTGAGGTTCTAGATCTTTGAGGTTCTAGATCATCAAGGTTCTAGATCGCTGAGGTTTTGGGTCGCTGACGTTCTAGGTACCTGGGGTCCCTGGCTCCCAAGTTTCTGGTTTCTTGGGTGTTGCTGCCTCCTGAGGTTCTAGATCATCAAGGATCTAGACTCACAAGGTTCTCCATTCCAACTTCACGCCAGGGGAAATGAGGCCTTAGCCGGGAAAGGCCTCCTGGGGAAAATGTGATTTTAAAAAGACTTTGAAGGTGGGAAGATTTGTTGTCTTTCATGCACGAAGTGGGAAGGAGTTCCAGCCCAGGGGGAGGATGCGGGCAAGCGATCAGCAGCGAGATAAATGAAATTGAGGTACAATGAGGAAGTCGGTGGTAGAAGAGCAAAATGTGCAGACTGTGTTGCAGAAGGAAATCAGTCAGGTAAGCTAGGCAGGAGCCAGCTGATGGAGTGCTCTAAAGCTGATAGGAGTTTCTCTTTGATGTGGAGGTGGATGAGCAACTCCTGGAGGTTCTTGAGGAATGGGGAGGTGTGAACTGAACACTTTTTTTAGAAAAGTGATCCAGGCAGCAGAGTAAAGGATGGACTGGAGGGCGAAGAATCATGAAGCAACATGTTCTAATAGAGCACGGGCTTTGGAGTCAGAAGGACTTGAGTTCCTATTCTGGCACCTCCACTTGTCTGCTGTATGATCTTGGGCAAGCCACTTCACTTTTCTGTGGTTCAACCTGATTAACGTATAACGAACTCTTAGTGGCCTGGCAGTCACTTACAGGACTGTTGTTCTCTGATTTTATAGCTGAGTTGTATAGATAAGGGAGTTATCAGTCATCTATCAATCATATTTATTGAGCACTTACTGTGTGCAGAGCTCTGTATTAAGCACTTGGAGGGGATACATTCCCTGCCCACCATAAACTGGGAATATTTGAATCCTTAGTCACAATTCCTAAATATATAAAGAACTCAGTCATATTTAAATATTAAAGTGAGACCCTAATGTAAAAGTCGAATTTTCTTTTCAAATTACTTCAAATGAAACCACTAAAATTCATTCATTCAATTGTATTTATTGAGTGCTTACTGTGTGCAGAGCACTGTACTAAGCACTTGGGAAGTACAAGCTGGCAACATATAGAGACGGTCCCTACCCAACAGCGGGCTCACAAATGAACATCTTTCTGCAATATCATGTCTTTTTTTCTTTAAAGACAGAACCTCCTCTCAACCCCCATCCCAGAGGTTTGTATTTTGATCAATAATCTCCCTGTTGGAACTACCAAACATGTCCTCTGCATTCTATTCATCACATGTGTAGATTTTTTAAAAATTCCCCTTAGGTAATGGAGTTGTGAAATACATGTACACATCCATTATTTATTTATTTATATTAATGTCTGTCTTCCTCTGTAGACTGTAAACTCCTTGTGGGCAGGGATCCTGGAAGGCAAGTTCCATCTACCTCAGCGCTTAGTACAGTGCCTGGCACATAGTTAATGTTCAACAAATACCACAAAAAAAAAAAGAAAAGCCCAGAAACCAGAAGGGCATTTGTGTTAGGGACCTGTGCCTGGCTTGGCATCAACGCAGTTTTTGGTTCCAAGTCCAACTCCCCAAATCTCATCTCCCTTTACTCACCTCCCCACCCCAACCCCATTGCACTTATGTCCAAATCCTAAAACTCTGCTTTTTTCCCCATCATTCATTTTAATGTCTGCCTCCCTAACTAGATTGTAAACTCTTTGAGAGCAGAGGCGTGTCTTTTTACTCTATGATACTCTCCCAAGTGCTTAGTACAGTGCATTGAGCACAACAAGCACTCCAGAAATACCACTTGTTGACTGAGTGATTGACTACTGCTTCCTCTTAATCAGTAATTTATTTTAGTGTTCATTCATTCATTCAATCATATTTATTGAGCGCTTACTGTGTGCAGAGCACTGTACTAAGTGCTTGGGAAGTACAAGTTGGCAACATATAGAGACTGTCCCTACCCAACAGCGGGTTCACAGTCTAGAAGGGGGAGACGGACAACAAAACAAAACATATTAACAAAATAAAATAAATAGAATAAATATGTACAAGTAAAATAAATAGAGTAATAAATATGTACAAACATATATACATATATATAGGTGCTATGGGGAGGAGAAGGAGATAAGGCGAGGGGGAGGAGGGGGAGAGGAAGGAGGGGGCTCAGTCTGGGAAGGCCTC
This sequence comes from Tachyglossus aculeatus, assembly GCF_015852505.1. NCBI lineage: Eukaryota > Metazoa > Chordata > Mammalia > Monotremata > Tachyglossidae > Tachyglossus > Tachyglossus aculeatus. Next base: position 6,099,274 of record NC_052076.1, on the reverse strand, counting down.
CTGGAGGAGGTGAGCTCTCTGTAGGGCTTTGAAGGGAGGAAGAGAGCTAGCTTGGCGGATGTGCAGAGGGATGGCATTCCAGGCCAGGGGGAGGACGTGGGCCGGGTGTCGACAGCGGGACAGGCAAGAATGAGGCACAGTGAGGAGGTTAGCGGCCAAGGAGCGGAGGGTGTGGGCTAGACTGTAGAAGGAAAGAAGGGAGGTGAGATAGGAGGGGGCAAGGTGATGGCGAGCCTTGAAGCCGAGGGTAAGGAGTTTTTGCCTAATGCGTAGGTTGATTGGTAGCCACTGGAGATTTTTGAGGAGGGGAGTAACATGCCCAAAGCATATCTGCACAAAGATGATCCGGGCAGCAGCGTGAAGTATAGCTTGAAGTAGGGAGAGACAGGAGGATGGGAGATCAGAGAGGAGGCTGATGTAGTAATCCAGTCGGGATAGGATGAGAGATTGTCTGTCTGATAGTGTCTGTCTCCCTCACCAGATTGTAAGCTCCTTGAAGACAGAGATGGAGTTTCCTTACTCAATGGGACTCTCCCAAGTGCTTAGTACATTGCTATGCATACTGTAAGCACTCAATAAATACCATTGATTGATTAATTGACTGACACATGAGAAGGTGTCCAGATTAAGCTGAATTCTGTCCCCAGAGATGTCCAAGGACCATTCTGCCCAGGGTCACAGCCCAATGGTGCAGATTGGAGGGGAGGGGGGCAAGTGGGTACTACCATCCTCACTCATGCCCAGGTGGGCCCAGCTGTCCCAGGGGTCCTGGGCCCCTAAAACCAGGGCAGGTTCCCTGGAGCTCTGATTGTTTCAGAAATCACCCCAAAAGGGCCCTTCTGAACCCCTCAGGCAGCCCAGGAATCTTTATTCTCCACCAGCAATGAACTGTGACTCGGGGAAATTGCACAATAAATTAGACATTTTAAGATAAATGAATTTACAATAAACAGTCACAAGCAGAAAAGCTTCATTTCTCTACCCGCAAGACTCCCCCGCCCCTAGCTGGGGGAAGAATCAGCCACAGGTAGTTAAGTGATTATAAACTGTAAAAATAAATCAGGCTGATATAATTGTTCCAAGGAAAGAATTACCAACATATTTAAAATTTCAGCAGCCCGGCTTTCCCCGTTTCCATTCGGCTTTATCTAATTACCTTCACATTTCATTTCCATCAATGATATGACCTGGATTTTCCTCTTAGAACTGTCAGGAGCCGGGGTGGGAAGCAGGGGGAAGGATCCCACTGATAAATCAACCTCACCATTAGCCCCAAAATGGTTCATCTCGGCAGCTCTAAATCCAGGATTTATAAAGATGTCTCGGCCGAATAGCACACTTGTGGATACCATAATAAATTCATGAGCGCATTGCCGCGCAAAACCACTTCATTATGTGTGAGCTGTCGGCCATTAATCTAGCGGGGGGAGAGAGAGAGAGAGAGAGATTTTCCCCGGGAAACTAAGCTGGCCTGGAAATTTATGCAGGCCCAAAGTTACCCATTTCATTATGGATTTAATCTGCTCTCTCTGCCAGGGTGCATGAAAGGTTTTTGCAGTTTAGATCAAGTGCTTGTAACTCCCTATTTTATGTTATTTCTTCAACAATAACGTCCTAATTTCGTCCTCAAGAAACGTTCCCACTGAAAGCCCTGGCTGTTGCTTTCACCTCCTATTACACCAGATAAAATATTTATACAATCAATTGACAAAGAAGGGTTTTTTTTTCCCCTCTTTAAATGTTCTATTAACATGTAAATTCTCCAGTGATCTCTATCTTCTATGCAGAATGGACTCTCTCCCCAACCCCCCAATACACACACACACACACACACACACACACACACACACACACATACATACATAGTTAACCCTTAATGAGCTAAAGAGAAAGTCCGTTCTAGCTACTTTAGGCATCTCAGTCACGAGATGAGAAAGACAAATGAACCTTGTAAAGGAATTTGTTGACCTTTCTACAGCATGGGAGTTGGTATATGGGTTTGTGCAGGGTGTGAATAGATGTGAATGTGTGGCAGTGTGTTTAGGTGTGCAGTGTATGTGTGTGATCAGCCTCCTTGCTGACCTTCTGGCCTCCTGTCTCTCCCCACTCCAGTCCATACCTCACTCTGCTGCCCAGATCGTTTTTCTACAGGAAACTTTCAGGACATGTCACCCCACTCTTCAAAAACCTCCATCCACCTCCGCATCAAACAAAAACTCTTCACCATTGGCTTTAAAGCACTCTACCACCTTGCCCCCTCCTACTTCACCTCATTAGTCTCCTTCTACAACCCAGCTGGCACACTTCGGGCCTCTAATGCTAACCTCACTGTGCCTTGATCTCACAATCTCACCAAAGACTCATAGCCCACATCCTGCCTCTGGCCTGGAAGTTCCTCCCTCCTCAAATCCAACAGACAATTACTGTCCCCCACCTCAAAGCCTTATTGAAGGTGCATCTCCTCTAGGAGGCCTTCCCAGACTAAGCCCCACCTTTCCTCATTTCCCACTCCCTTCTGCATCTCCCTGACTTGTTCCCTTTGCTCTTCCCCACTCCAGCCCCACATCACTTATGAACATATCTGTAATTTTATGTATTTGTATTGATGTCTGTCTCCCCCTGTTTAGACTGTAAGCTCGTTGTAGTCAGGTAACATGTCTGTTTATTGTTGTATTGTACTTTCCCAAGCGCTTAGTGTTCTGCATACAGTAAGTGCTCAAAAATATGATTGAATGAATTAATTAATTAATGGGGGGACCTGTATAATAACAATAATATTTATTAAGCACTTACTATGTGCCAAACATTATACTAAGCACTAGGGTAGATAAAAGATAATCAGGTTGGACACAGTCCATTCCTACATGGGGTTTACAGTTCTAATCCCCAATTTACAAATGAGGTAACTGAGGCCCAGAGCAATTAAATGACTTGTTCAAAGTACCACAGCAGACAAGTGGCAAAGGCAGAATTAGAACCCAGGTCCTCTGACTCCCATGCTCATACTCTTTCCATTAGTCTATGCTTGGGAGTCAGAGGTCATGGGTTCTAATCCCTTCTCTGCCACTTGTCAGCTATGTGACTTTGGGCAAGTCACTTAACTTCTCTGTAGTAGTAGTGATGGCATTTATTAAGCGCTTACTATGTGCAAAGCACTGTTCTAGGTGCTGGGGAGGTTACAAGGTGATCAGGCTGTCCCAAGGTGGGCTCACAGTCTTAATCCCCTTTTTACAGATGAGGTAACTGAGGCACAGAGAAGTGAAGTGATTCGCCCAAAGTCACACAGCTGACAATTGGCAAAGCTGGGGTTTGAACCCACGACCTCTGACTCAAAGCCCGGGCTCTTTCCACTGAGGCACACTGCTTCTCTGTGCTTCAGTTACCTCATCTGTAAAATGGGGATTAAGACTGTGAGCCCCACATGGGACAACCTGATCACCTTGTATCCCTGCTCTTACAACAGTGCTCCGCACATAGTAAACACTTAACAAATGCCATCATTATTATTCTCAGTAGACCACACTTCCTTCTTTCCATGCAACAGGTACAGTGTCTGACCAGATTATCCTTCATCTCCCCCGATAATGATAATATTAATAATAATTGTGATATTTAAGTACTTACTAAGTGCTAAGCACCGTACAAAGCTCTGGGGTTGATATAAGGAAATTGGGTTGGACACAGTCCCTGTCCCACATGGGGCTCACAGTCTCAATCCCCATTTTACAGATGAGGGAACTGAGGCACAGAGAAGCAAAGTGATTTGCCCAAGATCACACAGCAGACAAGTGGTGGAGCCAGGATTAGAACCCAGGTCCTTCTGTTTTCCAAGCCCATGGTCTATCCACTTGTCCATGCTTAGTACAGTGTTTGGTACCTAATAAGGGCTTAACAAATGTCATAATTATTTCCTACTAAGAAGTTTGATTTCCAGATCCCACAGGTAGATAGACCAGCCAACCCCAAGGAAAAAAAGGCTTTCAGCCTTTCCTGCCCTTTCCTTCTGACTTTCCCAAGGAAGGTCCCAGGAGTCGAGAGGGAGGGATCCTCAGAGGCCAGAGAGAGAGAGTTTACAGCTGGAAGTCTCCATAGACCCTCAGAGGGGGAACCTCCAAGGAGGGGAGTTTCCATTCTCACCAGAGCAGGCTCTGACATCATTGGTATGTCTCACTGGCCGAAGTAGGTGGTTGGCAGGAAGGGTGATAATCAGTCATTCAATCAATAGTATTTATTATTAAATCAATGGTATGTATTAGTAATAATAATAGTAATATTTAATTGTTATTGATGAGGTTGAGCCTAGCCTGAAGTCCCCTGGACCCAGAGTTCCCCTCCCTGCACCACCAATGCCCAGGGCCTTCCAAGCACTGACTTTTCCCTCCATCCTCTGCCCCAGGGAGCAGGCCAAGGAAGTGCAACCAGGGCAAAAATTTGGGCAAATCAACTTCTTGCTGGCTATGCCGGGCCCCGTTTTAAGCCCAAGAAGAGGCTAAGCAGCCACACCCTGGAAGACATCAGGCTACAGGCAGGGAGGCATTTGAACAAAAACCGAGCCCTCCCCTCAGAGCCGTCGACTCTTTGGGGTCACCACAAAGAGGCTGGAGAGCAGAAGAAGAAGGAGGAGCGAACATCGCAAGCGGTGCCTGACCCAGGTTGGGGGAGCAGGAGGGACAGGTCCTCCCAGTCCCCACACATAGTGCCAGTTCTATCCATCCATCACTCCATGCAACGGCCCAGCCATCCCTGTGCTCCGTGTGACTCCTAAATAGAGAAGAGAAGTGATTGCTTGATTAAAGACAATGCTGTGCGCGTGCTCCAGGCCCTAATTCCCCAAGCCGCTCAGGTCCTTAAACTGAATCATTTGCCGCAGCTTGTGCTCTGCGGAGCCCATTCAGCCAAAGATTATCAGTCTTTAAGTGCCATCCAGGCCTGAAATGGGCCTCTGGGGGCTTCGGGAATGTCACCGCTCACAATGTGGGGGGGAATCCACTGCTCTGACAGCAGCCTTCCCTGCAGCCTCCCTGAGGGAGGCAGGACTGGGGAGAGAGGGAACAGCCTCCAAAGGCGAGGAGCGAGATTGGGCCTGGGAAGAATGCTTCTTGGGGAACCTTCTGTGGGGCTCAGTGAACTCCGGGAGAGGGCAAGCCCCCGGCTTCAGGTGGGGATGTTTGTCTCCTCCTCTAGACCGTAAGCTCATTGTGGGCAGGGAATGTGTCTGTTTATTGTTTATATTATACTCTTCCAAGCACTTAGTTCAGTGCTCTGCACACAGAAAGCACTCCATAAATACAATTGACTGACTGACTGAATTGTAAGCTCCTTGAGGGCAGAGAACATGTCTACCAGCTCTCTTATAGTCTCCTAAGTGCTTGGTACAGTGCTCTCAATAAATATGAATGATTGATTCACCTCCCTGAGTCCACCGAGAATTGACACACCACCATGAGTCAGTGGGTTGCTGAGGGGAAGGTCAGAAGTTGAGGGTTTCCTTGCCGAGAGTGACAGGGCCTAGTGAAAAGAGCCTGGGCCTGAGAGTCAGGAGACCTGGGTTCTAATCCTGGTTGCGTGACCTTGGGCAAGTCACTTTAATTTTCTGAGCCTCAGTTTCCTCATCAGTAAAATGGGAATTAGATACCTGTTCTCTCTCCTATTTAGATGATAAGCTCCATGTGGGGCAGGGACTGCGTCCAACCTGATTGTCTTATATTTATTCCAGTGCTTACCATGGTGCACGGCACATAATAAACACTGAACAAATGTTATTGCTATTATTAGTAGTATTAATAATAAAAATGTCCTTGAATGTCATACTTGCAGGTGCTGGCCCAGAAATCTGTGGGTACGGGCAGATCAGGTGCCACCTGCACCAATTTGCCTCCCCGAGCCTCAGTTCCTCCATCTGTACAGTGGGTCTGTCTGACATAGGGCACGTTTGGAGTCTGGGATCGTTCCAGACTCCCATTTTGGAGTCTTTCCACTAGACCACAGGGCAGACCTCAGTTTCCTGAAGTTTTGTTCACAAGCCAAATCATCATCATTGGTATTTATTGAGCACTACACTAAGTGCTTGGGACAGTACAATCCAATGGAGTTGGCAGACCACAAGGAGCTTAGAAACACCCTTTTAGGGAGAAACCAAGAGCAAGCACAATTAGGGAATATTTGGAGCCTGCATTTCCCCTGAGTCTTGAAAGGACCTGAAAGTGTCTTGAAAGGAAATTCTTTGTCAGGGTCTAGTGATTTCCAGCTTTCAGTTCATCATCTGAGGAGGAGAGGAGAGTAACTCAATTAGAGACAGAAACATTAAATATACAGTAAAACCATCACTCGTCAATGATTCATATGTTTATTGATCAACACCATCGGGAAAGTATTTACCTTAATCAATATTAAAAGACGACAAAGGTGATTTAAATGTTTAGGTGTCTCAACTGTTTCAGCTCGTAATTGCTTTCTTTCTTAAAAATATGCTTTATGCAGGCCGCTGTCCCCATATTCCCCCTCACCTAAATGAATCATGAAGACAAAAACTTTCTCTCCCTGTCTATCCTTTCGTCAAAGTGTCTGGCAATGCTGAAGGATATCGATCTTTATTCAGCATCAATGTTGACAATACCAACAGCCCCACCAACCTCAGCATTGAGGGAATGAAGCTTGGGGAAATTACAGAAAAAGTCTATGACAAACTCTCTTCTCTGGGGTATAGAGCACTGTGTTAGGCTTGGGGAAACAACAGTTAATCAGTCATATTTATTGAGCATTTATTGTGTGCAGAGCACTGTACTAAGGGCTTGGAAGAGTACAATATTACAATAAGCAGACACATTCCCAGCCCACAGCCAGATTACAGTCTATAGGGGGAGACAGACATTAATATCAATAAATAAATTACTGATATGGACACTAGTACTATGGGGGATGAATAAAGGGAGCAAGTCAGAGTGATGCAGAAGAGAGTATAAGAAGACGAAAGGAGGTCTCAGGGAAGGCCTCTTGGAGGTGTACCTTCATTAAGGCTTTGAATAGGGGGAGAGTAATTGTCTCTCGGATATGAGGAGGCAGGGTATTCCAGGCCAGAGGCAGGACATGGATGAGAGGTCTACAGTGAGATAGATGAGATGGAGGTACAGTGAGAAGGTTGGCACTAGAGGAGAGAAGTTTACTGGCTGGGTTGTAGTAAGAGAGCAGTGAGGTGAGGTAGGAGGGAGCAAGGTGATTGAGTGCTTTACATCAATGCTGAGGAGTTTTTGTTCGATGTGAAGGTAGACAGGCAACCGCTGGAGGTTCCTGAGGAGAGGGAAACATGGCCTGAACAACAAAAGTTGAAATGGAGACTTAAGCTGATATTAAATCAATGATGAGAACTTGTTTAATCTTCTGGTGCGTATTGAGTGCCAGCAGGGCCAGCTTCAGATGGTGGGCAAAGTAAGTGATTGCCTCAGGGTTCTGTATCAACAGGAACAAGATCCACTGGGTAGGTGGGCAGCATCTCACTATGTTCTCAGTTTTATGCCATTTGACGTTCACTGCTGGGACTGTTAACCAGGATTGAGCCCCCAAGTCTCATTCTTTCCCTTCCATCACATCTCCGCTCCCTTCTTATTTCCTTTTCCCCATCCCTCTCCCCCCTTTCCCTCTTGCTGTCCCATCACCTCCTTAGACCACTTCTTGTCTGAGGGACTGTGTCCAATCCAATTTGCTTGTATCGACCCTAGCACTTAATACAGTGCCTGGCACATGGTAAGCGCTTAACAAATATCACACTGATGATGGTGATAATGACAACTTTTTTTGTTTTTTATGGTATTTGTTACCATGTGAGCCCACATGGGGTCTTAGTCCCCATTTTACAGATGAAGTAACAGAGGCCCAGAAAATTGAAGTGACTTTCCCAAGGTCATTCAGCAGACTTGTGGTGAAGCTGGTATTAGAACCCATGTCATTCTTACTCTGAAACCTGTGCTCTTTCTACTAGGTTGAGTATATTAAAGAGGAAGGGAGTTTCAGGCCAGAGGGAGAGCATGAACAAGAGGTTGGTGGTGGGAGGAAGAATAAGGGACAGCAAGCAGATTTGCTTTTAAAGGACAAAGTGCAGAGTCAGACAGAATTGCTGAAAGCCACAATGCTAATTATCCTTACCATGGGGGTTTACAAGAACTCAACCCTTGTGTTAGGGGAGAACTGAGTGTTTAGGAAAGTTCAGGTAAAGCTCACAGGTCATTTTTGCCATATGAACAAGATTTCCCACCTGACTTCCCCTGGAAAACTCAAGGATTGGAATAAGGGGGACCCTATATCCCAGAAGGTATGTAGAGTTAACTTCTCTCCTCTCAAGTTCTCCAAATGGACTAGACTTCCCTCCTGCTATCAGGTAGCAAAGGTCCCCCTGGTAGGCACAGAGAGTCGTAGATTAGAAACACGAGTGTGTCCATAGATCGGGGCATATGTTGTTTTTGAAAGACGGACTGGCACCTAAACTGTGGTGTTATCCCTCTGGCTTGTGTCCCGACTTTTTTATACCCTGATAAATTGACTTTGAATTGCTTCCATGCAATGTAAAAGCTTTTCCAAATGAAGGCTGTTCTTGAAATTTTTCTGGCACACTCTTCATTGGATCCCAAGAAGCAATAAAGACCTTCCCTAACCTGTGATTTTCGCTACCTCGACCGGAGCATAAATCACACACCAGACTGAGACTCTGCCAGATTATGGGACTCTTCTCTCTGAAAATGACAGACACGAAGGTGCATCAAGGCAAGATGGCTTGTTCCCCTATCTGAAATTTCAAGCAATTTTGCTGCTGGTTCAAAATGTCCTTGGATGTTTTGCATTGGTTTTGGATGGCCCATTTTCTTCTCTGGACCTGGTTTGAATTCCACCCCACCAGCATGATTCAGCTCAGCTCTTGTTGCTGAGCAGAGCTATGAAGAGGGATGCTTCAGCTCTGGAAAAAGCAGATTGTCTCTTGACTGTGGTATCAGATGACTTGAGAAAACTCCATGAAAGAGTCTTCTAATTTCCATCTTTTAGTCACTTGTATCTATCATCATCATGGTACTGATTGATGGCTTATTGTGTGCAGAGCCCTGTACTAAGTGTTTGGGAGATTACAGTACAATGGAATTGGTAGACATGTTCCCTGCCTACAGTGAGTTTACAGTCTAGAGGGGGAGGCAGACAAGTAATATAAATAAATAATTACTGAGCGCCTGCTCTGCATAGAATGCTGTAGTAAGCTCTTTTTCTGAGAGTGCAATAAAAGTAGAAGACAAAGTCCTTGCCCTCAAGGAGCTAAGGATCTAATCAGCAAAAAATGACTTCAAGACCGTAAGGGAAAAAGATTTTGAAATATTATTTGTAATTTCTCTCCCCAGTCATTTCAACAATGAGAGATAGGGATTTACAATATTATTTTGAACTCTACCAAGCACTTTGTACAGGGCTCTGCACAATGTAAGCACTCATTAAATATTACTGATTGGTTATGGTTTGGAGAAATCTCATCCTCTAGATTGTAAGTTTGTTCTGGGCAGGTAATGTGTCTCTTTATTGTTGTATTGTACTCTCCCGAGTGCTTAGTACAGGGCTCTGCACACAATAAGTGCTCAATAAATACTATTGACTGACTGAGTGGAGAAGCAGGATCTGACCTGATTGATTTTTATCTACCCTGGAGCTTAGTACAGTGCTTGAAATACAGTAAGTGCTTAACAAATTCCATTTAAAAAATTAAAAATTGAATACATAGTGGGGCAAGTCCTGGAAGGTTAAAGAGTGAAGTTAATAGGTTAATTAGTGGAAGCTTCTGGAATAGAGTACTTTTTACTAGGCTCTAACAAAGAGAGGGAGAAAATATAGGGCTCAGAATAATAGGGACCGTTCAAGCCATCAACATCTCACATTTTCTGTTTCCCATCAACCCGGGCTCAACATTGCACATCCTGCAGGTAAGGATTTAAGCCATCCTTGTCTTTTGCTTCTGATGCCTTTTCTCAAGCATTTAGCACAATGGATGTATTCAGTAGGTGCTCAATAAATACCATTACTATTTCTACCACTACTACTACTATTAGTATACTAGTACTACTTCTGCTGCTGCTATTGCTACTGAAGGAACTAGTGAAAGGAGCTGTACTGAAACCAGATTATCCACATGGAAGTGCACAGAGCAATCCACAGATAGGTCCGGAACCATTTTTCCTGCTTTTTTCTGAGGTTGCAATGACTGAAACAAAGAGAACCTGCTTTTCCAGATTATCCTGCCATTACAATCCAGGAGAAAACAAAGACTCATTCTGATACCCTCTCAGCAGCTCCTGAACTCTTCCATCTGGAACATTATCTCTTCCTTCTTGTTTCCTGCTTATTTTTCTGACATTTTGGTGGGGGTGAAGCTAACGTCAGTCCCCTCTAGCCAGATTTTGGGATGTTTGCTAGGTAGCAGGAGCCTGCTAGCCCTCAATTAAACGAATTTGGGCCCCACCTTTGGTTTTGCCATCAGACAACTCAAGGACTGGTAGTGGTTGAGAATTATCGACAAAGTACTACCTCTGATTCATTTTATTCAGCTGCCCAGGGATAGAGAGTTTCAGGAACTTACTTTTGACCCATTCCCTAGACTCTTCCCATCTGAACCCAAGTCCTTCAGCTGTAATAATAATAATATTAAGGATGGTGAAATCTCTAAGTGTTCACTATGTGCCAAGCACTGGAGTAAGTACAAGACAACAAAGCCAGACATAGTCCCTGTCTCATGTGGGGCTCAAAGTCTAAGAGGTAGGGAGAACAGGTATTGAATCCCCACTTTATAGTTGAGGCAGAGATAAGTTAAGTGACTTGCCCAAGGTCACACTGCAGGCAACTGGCAGAGGTGAGATTAAAATCACTGACTCCCAGGCCCAAGCTCTTTCCATTAGGCCATCCTGCTTATCACTGCTTCTCTGTAGTCTGCCCGGCAATGACTACAGCACCACAAGATTCTTGTGAGTCTGGTCTCCCTACTCTTCAAGACCCCCCTCACCCAACTACCCATCACCATTGCATTTAACAGGTGTCAAGAAGCTTCAGTTTCGTTGATTTCTGAGGCCCAATTAAGACATAAAATGTATCCATAATAATTATGGCTTCTTTTAACAATAGCTTATTAGCTCTACTCTTCCTGCATCCTATTAAAGCCTCTTTTACGCCCAGTGGAATGACACACGCAGTGTCCCGAGGAGGTCAAAAACTTGTCCAAAAGTCCAAGAGTACCAAACGAGTGTTTGGCATTTGACACAATTTATAACACTAAAGAGCTAGGAAACAGGAAAAGGTTGATGTAGTAATAACATTAGCAGGAACTCTAGTCCACACAAGCCCCTGTTAAATAAAGTGCCAATCAATAACTCTTTTATTAGTAGGGACAATCAATGGGCAGCAGGCAGACCCAGTCAATTAAGCTTATCGACTGGCTGAAGAGTAGCAGGAAACATTCTTTCCTCCGAGTTGTTTTCCTTTCTGAAAGTGAAAAATGAGTTCCAGTTTTTATCACTGGATTCCCACCAAGCTGTCTGCAGGAGTTTGTGCAGAAAGGAAGCCCTGACAGAAAGCAGGTCGGAGCTATCGTAGCGTCCCTTTCGCTGTCCCCCGGCCTTCACTGAAACTCTCTTTCATGGCCATTCGAAGTAAAAATGTTTGTTTTTTTTCTCGCGTTCGCCAGAGGAACAGCGAGGGGATTCGAAAGCCAGCCGGCTCCCGGAGGATGACTTGATCGTGAAAAACTTGGGGAGGTGGGGGGAATGAAGTCGTATTTATTTTGAATTCATGTACACAGTGATACACTGTCACAGCCCTCCTAGCCCTGCCATTGGGCAATTTAAGTGTCTTTTGAGGGGAGGGATGGGGGAGGGAGAGAACGAGAGGCCTCACTTAGTGGGATTTGAAATATCAATTTCACAGCCTCAGTAGTGGGGCTTTTGCATTTAACTGAGACTAATTGTGTACTGGGAAAGAGGGTATTTATCAGTCTGTATCTGTCTTTACTCTTGCTTTCTCCTTCCCCAGAGATAAATGACTAGACAGAGATAAGACCCAGATTCTCAGCTAGATCAAAGAAACTGCTGGATTCAAAAAGATAGAAGCAGTTAGTGAAACAGAGCCCCGACCATTATTAACTATCCAGCTAACACTCCACTCACATCTCGGCCAAGTTCCACCATGTTGATTTGTTTTTCTCCGTGTCCTAGGCTGCAGGGAAAGCATGGCTTTGAAACAATCTTTTGCCGTTCGGTTAAATGCAGTTTACTGAGAGATTACTGTAGTCCTTTGGGCTGTCCGGGTGTCTCAGATCAGAAAGAAACAGAAGCTGCCTCCGGTTTCTTACTTCTTGATTGAATCGACCTGGCAGGTAGACAAAACAGGGGAGAATAAACAGACACAAAATGGGAATTTTGGGTCGTATTGTTGCCAAGTGGTTTGGAGGATTATTGTGGGTGCTACCATCGATATTACTCTGTTTGCTACCCCCATTTTATCCCCAGAAAAAAAGGCTCTGGTAGAATCATGAGAAGCAGTGTAGCCTAGTGGATAGGGTATGGGCCTGGGAATAAGAAAGAACTGGGTTCCAATCTTGACTCCACCACATGTCTGTTCTGTGACCTTGGGCAAGTCACTTCACTTCTCTGTCATTCAATTACCTCATCTGTAAAATGGGAATTAAGACTGAGCCCCTTGTGGGACAGGGACTGTGTCCAAACCAGATTAACTTGATTCTACCCCATTGCTTAGTACAGTGTAAGCACAGTGTACATAGTAAGCACCTAACAAATACCACCAAAAAAAAAATATCTATCTATCTATCTATCTATATATATATATATAGCAGGTTCCCAACCACAGCCCTTCAACCCGTTCTATATTTTCCTTTCTGGAGAAACATGGGTAAAATACTCCTTTAAAACAATGGCTGTGTGTTATGGTATGACCTAAATGTAGCTGATTGAGATTCATGGAAATGCAGAAGTTAGAGAAGTAAGAAAACCTAGCCCAACCCCTGGGGAGAATGGAGGATTTTCCTGTCCAAGACAGAGCTGCCAGTGTCTCCATGAGTCTCTTTGGAAATGTCTCTTCAATGGAGCGAGGGTCCACCTCTCCCCTTCCTATTCCTACCCTCATCTCACGGAATCCAACGGTGTGAAGTGGTGGCTGATATGTGTCTGAAATTTTCCTCTTCTTGCAGTCATCTAATCACAGTACTGCCTGCTTCAGAACGGGTAAATAATTCCTCATCCTGGCCTCCTCCGATTTGTAGATGTTAATCGCATCCGCTGGTTACCCCTTAACCAAGTGGCATATGTACCCACATTTATATTGAGCTCTTTTCATCTTTCCTCATAAGGTTCTAATTTTCCTGTTTTTCCAGGGTATTTGGGATCTGGCAGAGTATTCTTCTGCGAAGAGTAGACCGTGGGTAGAACTTAATTACCTAAAGCTGAAACAGGGAGCAATCTATCACCGAGCAACACAGCCATGTCTTCGCTCATTTGAAAAACATTTTTTTATGGTTCTGGGAGAAAAAGAACAAAAAGCTGTTAGAAGCAAAAACAGTCGACATGCCTACACCACAACACCACCACACCACACATCCAAAGATGGGGGACTGGAAGAGATGAGTGAAGAGTGTTAGTTTGTTTTTTCTGAAACCCAACCCAACCTTTTCTGGCAGGCGAGAGTTTGTCGTGTAAAATGCCTTCCACTGTAAACATAATCTTTCTGACAAGGTTTGCATTATAATTAAGGCTGATCGGCACAGTTACAAAGCTGTCATTTTTCAACTGTTTTCCTTAGAGGTGCAGGGTTTTATTTATTTATTTTTTTTAACAGCCCGATAAATGCTCTCCGTGGTCCACCCCAGTAGAACACTGACATCCTGTGGTAGAGTAGAGTCACTGGGGGAGTGTTCTGTCCCCTGTCCCCTTTACCCAGTTCACTTTTCCAGCTCCAGACTAGGGAACTTGAATCTGTAATCACTGTTTTGCGGCTGCGGCAGAAACTCTAAGAGGCCGCCGAAAAAACAGCTCCTGTGCTGGTTACTTTTATCCAGGTAATCCTCTTTGCCATTATTTTTAATGAATCTTAAAAGTGTTTTTCTTCAGCAGAGTTTGAAATCTACATCCCAGCGATCTTTTGATATGTAAAACCGCCTCCTATTTTTTTCATTCCACATCAGCCAGGCCCACGCGGACAGATTGATAAATGGCTTTTTCGTGGTGGTAGATACATAAAGTTGCCCCGGGATTCCACCGAGTTTCGCAGCCCTCTCGGCAGCTAACCATTTAGCCAGCCAAAACTCAAGGATGGTTAGGAAGTCAGCAGGAATAGGATGAAAAACAAATGGTTGGGATACTGAAGGGAACGTATTTTAGTTGCAAAATTGCAACCTGATTGGCTGGGGTCCATACGATTGACAGCTGCTTTCCCAGGGTGTTGGTGGCCTCAGGATCTCACCACCTCTACTCTTCTAGAAGTAGAAGATGATGGAGAAGCAGCATGGCTCAGTGGAAAGAGCACACGCTTTGGAGTCAGAGGTCATGGGTTCAAATCCTGACTCCATCAACTGTCAGCTATGTGACTTTGGGCAAGTCACTTAACTTCTCTGTACCTCAATTACTTCATCTGTAAAATGGGGATTAAAACTCTGAGCCCCCCCGTAGGACAACCTGATCACCTTGTAATCTCCCCAGCACTTAGAACAGCACTTTGCACATAGTAAGTGCTTAACAAATACCGTTATTATTATTCTTATCATTATTATTATTATACCAGCCTGCCTGGTAGAAAAGTGGGAAGCAGTAGGACCTCATGGATAAAGCCCAGGCCTGGGAGCCAAAGGATTTGGGTTTAAATCCCTGCTCCACCATTTGCCTACTGTGTGACCTTGGACAAGTCATTTAACTTCTTTTTGCCTCAGTTGCATCAACTGCAAAATGGGGATTCAATATATGTTTTCCCTTCTATTTATACTGTGAGCCCTGTATAGTACTGGAACTGTGTCCAACTGGATTGGTTTGTATCTACCCCAGCACTTAAAGCAGTGCTCAATATATAGTAAGTGCCTAACGAATACCATAAAAAGTACAAAAAGTGGCAAATGCAATGTGCTGATATCAGAGGTTATCCTGACCACTTGTATGGCACTCCAAATACATGGTAATGAAAACTGTGGTAGCTGTGATTACTAGCTGTCAAGCACTGTGCTAAGCGCTGGGGTAGATAAAATATAAACAGATCAGACACAGTCCTTCTCCCACATGGGGCTCACAGTCTAAGAAGGAGGGAGAGCAGATACCTTTTCCCCATTTTTTACAGATGAGGAAACTGAGGTGCTGAACAGCTAAGTGACTTGTCCAAAGTCGCACAGCAGGAAGTGGGGAAGTCAGGATTAGAACCCAGGCCTCCTGACTCCTTATCCTTTCCAGCAGGCCACCCTCCTCAGATAGGTCACCGGACCTGCCTGCAGAGAGGACACTTCCCTAACATCCCTCTCCTCCATCCAGACTCCATTAGCAACTGCTCAAGACTAAAACATGCTGCATCCCAGCAAGAAGTCCTTTGCCGCAGATAGAGCCGTGTGGCACACTGCAGTCAGGAAAAGGAGAGACTGTCTGTTCTCATAGAAGCACAGTAAGAACTGCGGAACAAGGAGGCAAAAAGAGAAACAGGGCCAGGGGCTGCTGGTGACAGACATAACAGCAGAACCAAGGTCAGTCACACTGGACCTTTTCTGTCTCTCTCTCTCTCACACAGACACGGGAGAATTTCACCATCAGTGGTGTCTCTTCAAGTAATAATAATAGTATTTATGGTATTTGTTAAGCTTTTGGACACAGTCCTTGTCCCACATGGGGCTCACAGACTTAATCCCCATTTTACATATGTGGTAACTGAGAAGTTAAGTGACATGTGAAAGATCACATAAAAGACAAGTGGCAGAGTCAGGATTAGAACCCATATCCTTCTGATTCCCAGGTCTGTACTCTATCCACTAGGCTGTGCTGCTTTTCTCTCTCATTCTCTCTTCAAATATGTATGTTTATACATATGCACCTAAACTCTATACAATTTGTGTGTGTATATATATATGTATACATATAATACACTATACAATCAATCAGTGGTATTTTTTAAGCACTTTCTGTGTGCAGAGCATTGTGCTAAGTGCTTGGGAGAGCATAGTACAATGGAGCTTGTAGACAGGTTTCTTGTCCACATTTTATATATTCATGCATACACATGTATCTGTATGTGTATACGCTATATAATCATTCATTCATTCATTCATTCAATCATATTTGAGTGTTTACTGTGTGCAGAACACTGTACTAAGCGCTTGAGAAGTACAAATCAGCAACATATAGAGACGGTCCCTACCCAACAACGGGCTCTGTGGTCATATGCATGCATACATATATATATATATATATATATATACATGTATATACACACGCGCACCTACACTTAAACCCACCTCCCTCATGACTATATCTGGGGGTAGAGAGATCCACTCTTTTCCTACTTCTGTGGTTTGTTTCCTTCATTCTCTGACCTGTAGATTGCCTCCTTGAGGGCAGCAACTGCATGTTTATTCTGTCTCTGGCACCACTTTCAGCACTTAATTGAATATCCAGCACATAGTCAGCACCAAATAAATGAATGATGAAACGCAGCCGGCCCCAAAGAAATGAACAGTGAATAATAATTTCAGTTGTGGTTGATGGTGGTGAAATGGGTGCTTCTATATCCTATCTCTAAATTATTTTCTGCGTTTCTTTCTGTCTTCCCCATTAAATTATCTGCTCCTTGAGGGCGGGATCTGTGTTTCCTACCTTGTACTGAACCAAATAATAATAAAGGGTATTTGTTAAGCACATACTATGTGCCACACACAGTACTGAGCGTTGGGGTGGATACAAGTAAATCGTGTTGGACGCAGTCCCTGTCCCATGTGGGACTCACTGTCTCAATCCCCATTTCACAAACAAAGTAACTGAGGCCCAGAGAAGTGAAGTGACTTGCCCAAGGTCACGCAGCAGACATGTGGTAGAGCCAGGATTAGAACCCATGATCTTCTGGCTCCCAGATCTGTGCTCTATCCACTATGCCATGCTACTGCTTATGTCCTGTGCACAGTTGGCACCCAATGAATACTACGGGCTGATCTATAAAAAGGTTTTTTTTATGCTTGAAGAAAACACCACTGATGGTATCTCTAGATGATATATAGCTGAAAAGTCAGCGTAAGGCCCATCAACCCAAAAACATGGCACACACACACTCCTTTGCTATGTGGTTTGCAGTAACTCTACTTTTGTTTTTGCTTACACCACCTTGTATCTCACAATCTATCAATCAGTGGCACTTATTGAGTGCTTCAAGTGTGCAGACCACTGTTCTGAGCACTTGGAAGAGTACAATACAACAGAATTGGTAAAGACATTCCCTGCCCCCAGGGAGCTTCTTAATCATCTGCTCAAAAAGATCTGCCCCTCTCTGGATTCCAATTGGTGTTTGGCATTAGGCAAGTCCCTTTAAGCCATGCCCAATTTTCTCCAAAATATACCCTGGCTGAGAGACAGATCCCACTGCCAACTGTACTCCGACCCAAGATTTGGATATCTTTTAAAATGGCCAGGACCCAGAGAGGGGAATTAAATTTCCACTGGAAGGAGTCTCATTTGAAGAACAGATTTTATCACTTCCCATCATAGATGGGGTATGTGGGTTTTCAATCCACACCAACATTCTGTTCCGTTTCCAGGGAAAATAATTTCCTGGGTCCTTTGGGCTTTCAGGTGAAAAGTCGACTGGTACAACTGATGAGCTACTGCGACTACAACCCTGCCCGCACACTCCGCTCCTCTAAAGCCAATAATACTCACTGTACCTCAGTCTTGTCTTTCTCACTGCCAACCTCTCGTCCACAGCTGATGGACAATTATTCATTCCACACCTTCAAAGCCTTATTGAAAGCACATCTCCTTCAAGAGGCCTTCCCTGTCTAAGTCCTCATTTCCTCATCTCCCACTCCTTTCTGCTTGCCCTGATTTGCTCCCTTTATTCACCGGTCCCTCAGCCCAGTAGCACTTATGTGCATATCTGTAATTGATTTATTTACATTTGTGTCTGTCTCCCTTTCTAAACTGTAAGCTACTTGTGGGCAGGGAACTTGACTACCCACTCTTATATATTGTACTCTCCCCAGCGCTTAATACCGTGCTCTACACACAGTAAGTGCTCAGTAATTACAACTGATTGATTGATGAGCTGCCCTGAGACCCCAACTTCCCTAGAGAGCCTACAAAGTGCCAGGTTTGTTCCCAACAGGCTTCTGAAGGCCCTCCTACTACAACTATGAGCCCCCCTTCTTCCTCCTACTATAAGCATGGACCCCCAGGTGTAAATGGGGGACCCTCTGCTGTAAACCTGGCCCTTTATGGAGCCAATACCTTCACAGACTGCAGCCTGCATCCAGGACAGTTAACTCAGTGCTGGGACAGAATTGGTAGATATGATCCCTGTCCACAAAGAACTTAGAGTCTAAAGGGGGAGAATGAATTATGGATAGGAGAAATAGTAAGCTCAGTATGGGCAGGGAGCAAGTCCACTATTTCCGCTGTACTCTCCTAAGCTCTTATAGCAGTACTCTGCACATAGTAAGCCCTCAATAAATACCATTGATTGATCAATTGATGTAAGGATATGGGCATAAGTGCCGTGGAGTGGGGGTGGAGTATCAAAGTGCTTTGGGGACAAGTCCAAGGCCCAGGCCTGCCAGAGATCAAGTTCCTTAGGGACAAGGAGGGTTGGTATCCCCACTGTTTTGTGTGCATGGATCATGTCTACCAACTCTACCACACAGAGCTCGACACAATAAGAAGCAGCATGGCCTCATGAATAGAGCATGGACCAGGGTTTCCAAAGGATCTGGGTTCTAATCCCTGCTCTGCCACTCATCTGCTGAGTGACCTTGGGCAAGTCACTTCGTGTCCCCATGCCTCAGTGACCTCACCTGAAAAAGGGGATTAAGACTGTGAGTCCCATGTGGGACATGGACTGTGTGCAACCTGGTTAGCTTGTATCTACCCCAGTGCTTAGTCCAGTGCCTGACACATAGTTAGTGCTCAACAAATACCATTTTCTTTTTAAAAAAAGCCATTCAATAAGTACCATTGATCAATTGATTGATTGATTGATGTGGGGCGAGGCCATTGTCCCCATCCCAACAGTGTTTTACACAGCACACTCCGACTCATTCTGTCAAATCTTTGACTACCTGAAAGCTTGTGAGTGGGGTGAAAAGAACCCACATCAGGTCTCTCTGCAGCATTTCTTTTTCAAAACTGGCTGGCCCCTCTCAAGAACTTCCTGTTCACCTTCTCCATCAGCACTCCACCCCTTACCTCCTCCTTTTGTTCAAAGAAAAGCTGGCCCCTAGAAGTTCTTATTGTGTTGAAATTTCAGGGAAATATTCAGGCCACTTTAGGTCACTTAATTGATTTTTGTCCCCCAAACTATTAGGAGCATCTGGCAATCAATCTACAGTATTTACCGAGCCCCTTCTGTATGTGGATCTCAGGACTTGCACGTTGCATTGGTAATATAATAATAATAATGGCATTTTTAAAATGCTTACTATGTGCAAAGCACTGCTCTAAGCACTGGGGAGGTTACAAGGTGATCAAGTTGTCCCATGTGGGGCTCACAGTCTTAATCTCCATTTTACAGATGAGGGAACTGAGGCACAGAGAAGTTAAGTGACTTGTCCAAAGTCACACAGCTGACAATTGGCGGAGCTGGGATTTGAACCTGTGACCTCTGACTCCAAAGCCCAGGCTCTTTCCACTGAGCCATGCTGCTTCTCTAATAATAGTATTTGTTAAGAGCTTACTATGGGCCAGGAACTGTACTAAATGCTGGGGTAGAAACGAGCAAATTGGGCTGGACACAGCCTCTGTCTCACATGAGGCTCACACTTTTAATCCCCATTTTACAGATGAGGGAACTGAGGCGCAGAGAAGTAAAGTGACTTGCCCAAGGCCACATAGACTAGTGGCAGAGCCGGATTTAGAACCCATGACCTTCCGACTCCTAGGCCCGTGCTTTATCCTCTATGCCATGCTGCTTCTCTTTATAGAGTATCTATTTTATTTTTCCATAGTACTTTCACTTCATTTATCTCATTTTAGACTGCAAGGAAGAGAGAGGCTGGGATTAGCCTCCCCATTTTACAGATGACATTACTGAGGCCCAGCGAGGTTAAGTGATTTGCCCAAAGTCACACAGCCAAAACACTAGAGATAGAATCAAAATCTGTTGATTCACACCTTCTGGACTGCCACCCAGTGAATCAGTCAATCATTCAGTGGTATACAAACCCCTGTTCTTTTTTTTATGGCATTTATTAAGTGCTTGCTATGTGCAAAGCACTTGGTAGAGTGTAACAATAATAATTATAATAATTATGGTATTTGTTAAGCACTTACTAAGTGTCAGACACTGTACTAAGCACTGGGTTAGACACAAGTAAACTGGGTTGGAGAGGGATGTCCCACGTGGGACTCACAGTCTCGATCCCCATTTTACCGATGAGGTAACTGAGGCACAGAGAAGTAAAGTGTCTTGCCCAAAGTCACACAGCAGACAAGTGGTGGAGCTGGGATTAGAACCCATGTCCACAGAATTCCAATCCCTGCCCCCATTCTTCCATTCAGGAATGGCCTCTGTGAAGAACCAAGGCCTTTCACTTTCCACATCCCCTCCCTTTAGGTCTCATCGTCACTCCAGAGAATCAAAGTGCACAAAGAGAGGGCCTTTCCACCCTGCCACGAGCAGCCATCCCTTCTCCTCCTTGAGATGCTGGAAAGTCTCTCCCTTCCCACCCCACCAACCTTACCCCCACCCCAGACAAAGTGTTCCAAGTTTGCCATAAGGACCTCTGAGAATGAAATTCAAGGAACCTGGTTGGGAGGACCTTGGATCAGCAGGCCATGAGTAGATAAATCAATCAACCCGTAGAATTGTGACTTGGATAAGTCATTTACCTTCCCTGTGCCTTTGTTTCCTCAACTGTAAAATGGGGATTAAGTACTCATTCTCCCTCCCCCTTAGACTATGAGCCTTTGTGGGGCAGGGATTCTGTCTGTTCTGATTGTAGCTACCCCAGTACTTAGCAAAGTGCTTCACACAGAGAAGGACAGGAACCATGTCTAATTCCTTCTTATACATTATTTCCCAGCACTTAGTACAGTGCTCAGCACATAATTAGCACCTAATAAATAAAATTACTACTACAACTACCAAAAGCAATACCACAAATATTTTATTACTATTATTATTATTGCATGCTTACTGTGTGCAGAGCCTTGTGCTAAGCTTATGGGAGAGTACAATAGAGATAGAACCCACAAACCCTGCCCTTTAGGAGCTTACAACCCAACAGCGGCACTTACTATCAATGTGTGGGATTCCTTTCCCTGGAGCAAGCTTTAAATGTCTCTGGTTTCGGGAGAATAATCCAATAAAGCAGCAAACTCATTTGGGGAACTGAAATGGAAACCTAACTTTTTTTTTTCCTGAAATGCTGATTTATGACCAATAGTTCTGCTACCTACTAAAAAAGATCTTGTTTTAGCAAATGGGTACAGATCCAGTCCATTAGCTTAGGACAACTGAAAAACTCAAGGGTTTGCTGAACTAATGCAATAAAATATCATTAAACACTGTAGCCTGACAAGACAGACAGAAGGTTTGAGTTGACAGTCAGGAGAAGTGTTTGAAATGAAGTAAAACGTTCAATAGATACGTCTGCTTACATCTGGCTTCCATTTGCCATGGGTCGTCAGAGGACCTTGGTGTCTGTGATGTAAATGAATAACAGAAGAGGCCCGACAATTTAACTGTCATCAGTGGAAATGCTTCAACTGGCCCAGAGAAGCATAGCTCCACGCTGGGCCTCTTGCTCTGTCTCCATCGGCTTCTGGTCTGAATTAGAAAACGAGGCTCCATTACCTGA
Source organism: Tachyglossus aculeatus (assembly GCF_015852505.1). Lineage (NCBI taxonomy): Eukaryota > Metazoa > Chordata > Mammalia > Monotremata > Tachyglossidae > Tachyglossus > Tachyglossus aculeatus. The sequence goes on along the minus strand of NC_052076.1, from coordinate 6,077,226 downwards.
AGATGAAAGCAGCCCAGTCAGCTCATTGGTAGCCCCAGGAATGGCCCCGGCGAAGCGATGACCAACCCACCGGGCTTCACCTAATGGACGGTCAGTCCTCTGGGAGTCGAGAAGAGAGCACCGTGCTAGACACTCAACCGTTAGAAACCCAGGCTCCAGAGAATCACAAATAGAATCCTGTCTTCCATTTAAGATTGTTTTCCCTAGTTTGCCTTCTGCCGTTCCTGACAAGCAGTGAGCTGGGAAGGCGAAGGCAAATGGATAGCTCCTGGGATTGGAGGACTTCCCAGGGTGGAAATCCATCGTGGCATAGGGAGATTCACAGTCTGAGTCCTATCATCACTGTAATGATGGGAAATCAGCTGGCCCTCTATTCTCTGGTCTCTGACCCTTTGGTCAGTCAGTCAGTCAATCATATTTATTAAGTGCTTAGGATGTGCAGAGCACTGAACTAAGTACTTGGAAGAGTACAATATAGCAATATAACAAACACATTTCCGGGCTTAGTGGAAAGAGCACGGGCTTGGGAGTCAGAGGTCGTGGGTTCTAATCCCGGCTCCGTCACTTGTCAGCTGTGTGACTTTGGGCAAGTCAGCTTCTCTGTGCCTCAGTTACCTCATCTGTAAAATGGGGATGAAGACTGTGAGCCCGACTTAGGACAACCTGCTTACCTTGTATCTACCCCAGCACTTAGAGCAGTGCTTGGCACATAGTAAGAGCTTAACGAATAACATAATTATTATTAATTATTATTAATCCTTGTTTGTAGTGCCCTCCTCTCCCAGCTTCGCAAATCCCTCGCCACTTTCTAAGCCCTCCTCAAAAGTCACCTCCTTCAGGTGGCCATCCCTGATTGATTTCCCCCCTTCCCAGTCAAGCAATTGGTGAGAAGCAGTGTGGCTCAATGGAAAAGAGCCCGGGCTTTGGAGTCAGTGGTCATGGGTTCAAATCCCAGCTCTGCCAACTGTCAGCTGTGTGACTTTGGGCAAGTCACTTCACTTCACTTCACTTCATCTTACCTCCTTCTCTTCCCCACAGCACCTGTATATATGTATATGTTTGTACATATTTATTACTCTATTTATTTATTTTACTTGTTCATATCTATTCTATATGTTTTATTTTGTTAGTATGTTTGGTTTTGTTCTCTGTCTCCCCCTTTTAGACTGTGAGCCCACTGTTTGGTAGGGACTGTCTCTAATGTTGCCAACTTGTACTTCCCAAGCACTTAGTACAGTGCTCTGTACACAGTAAGTGATCAATAAATACGATTGATTGATGGATTGATTCTCTGTGCCTCAGTTCCCTCATCTGTAAAAGGGGATTGACTGTGAGCCCCCCGTGGGACAACCTGATCACCTTGTATCCCCCCAGTGCTTAGAACAGTGCTCTGCACATAGTAAGCACTTAATAAATGCCATCATTATTATTATTGAGTGTTTACTGCGAGCAGGATATTGTACTAAGCCCTTGAGAGAGTAGGATAGAGTTGGTAGACACTATCCCTGCCTACAAAGAGTTTACAGTCTAGGAGGGGAGCCAGACATTAAAACAAATTTCAGGTAGGGGAAGCAACAGGATATTGTAACCTACTTGAGGATGAGGGTCATATCTATCAATTCGACTATGTTATATTCTCCCAACTACTTAGTAAAGTATTAGGCATACAGAAAATCCCATTGATTGATTGATTGACTGATTGATCTGGACATAAGCACTGTAGGGATGGGGGCAGGGTGAATATTGAATCGCTTAGGGTGAAAAGACCTAAGTGCATAGGCAACATGGAGGGAGGAAGATGAGAGGTTAGTCAGGGAAGGCTTCCTGAGGAGATAGAACTTTAATAGGGCTTTGAAGATGGGGAAATGGGTTGTCTGTCAGATATGAAGGGAGAGGGAATTCCAAGCTAGAGGAAGGAAGTGAGCAAGGGGTCAACTGTGAGAAAGATGAGATCAAGGCCCAGGACTTAGGTTGGTGTTAGAGGAGTGAAGTGTATAGGTTGGCTTGTAGCGGGAGAGGAGCGAGGTTAGGTAGCTGATTGTGTACTTGAAAGCCAATAGTGAGATGCTTCTGTCTAATGTTGAGAGGAATGGACAACCTCTGGAGGTTTTTGAGAAGTAGGGAGATGTGCACAGAACACTATTTTAGAAGAATGATCCAGGCAGCAGAGTGACCTAATGACTGGAGAAGGGAAAGGCTGGAGGTAGGAAGGTCAGTGAGAAGGCAGATGCAGTCATTGAAGAGGGATATGACAAAAGACTTGGACTGGCATAGTTCAAGATGGTCCTACCATCTCATCAGCCACTTTGGGACCAATAGATTTATGTGTTATCAATGTCTTTATTCACCTGAATCTATTATTTACACCTCTTCTTTCACTCTTAACCATGGCATATGCTTCAGTGAATGTCCCACTGTTGCCCTCCTTTGACTGTACGTTTCTCGAGGGCAGGGATTTCTTTTAAAGATTCCCTAAGTGCTAATCTAGTGTCCCGTATCCAGCAGGACAACACTGTTGAAAACTGCTGTGCTCCCCAAGTGTCTTCTTTCCCTTTCCAAGGAAAATATTCCCAGCCCAGCCCTGTGTCTTTTACATCTGTCTTGCCTTCCCAAGTTTTTGTAGGGTGTGCACCACACAGTAGGAGCTGAAAGAAGTGCAGCCATCCTGACTCCAGGCAGAGACTTGCAATCAATCATTGAGCAAAGCACTCTATTAAGCTCTTGAGCATGGTCTAGTGGAAATAGCACGGTCCTGGATTTTAATCCCAAATCTGCCCCTTGCCTGCTGTGAGACCTTGGGCAAGTCTCAGTTTTCTCTACTGTAAAATGGAGACTCAATACCAGTTCTCCCTCCCAGTGGACAGGGACTATATCTGACTTGATTAAATTGTATCTACCCCAGTGTTTGGGACAGTGTTTGGCACATAATAAGCACTTAGTAAATGCTTATTTATTACATTTGTTCGGAGAGTACATCCGAAGCAAGGCACACATTCCCTGCCTTCAAGGAGTTTATTCTCGAATGCAGCCATTTCCTGCCATGGCTTCAGGTAACACATTGTCTTCATCCCAGCCCCTACCTTGTCTATAATGAGATTGCTTAAAGAAGTAGAGTGGCCTAATGGATAGAGCACGGGCCTTATTTGCTGTGTGACCTTGGGCAAGTCACTTCACTTATCTGTGCCTCAGTTACTTCATTTTTAAAATGGGTATTTAGGCTGTTAGCCCAGTGTGGGACAGGGAGGGTGTCCAATCCAATTTGCTTATATCTACCCCAGCATTTAGTACAGTGCCTGGAACATAGTAAGCTCATAACAGATACCATTACTATTATTACCAATGCAACAGGCATGTCCTGAGATCTATAAGCTTTGTATCTGCCATCCATATATACTTAGTACAGTGCCTGGTATATAGTGAATGCTTAACAAATACTGCAAATATTATTATTATTTCTCCTCCCCCAGACAGATATGGGCTCTTTTATGGGCAATGCCAAGCGAATGAGGAGTTCCCAACATGCCTTGTCTATTTTGGTCTCCTCCACGGAGTCCCTACCGCTGCAAGTAATCCTGAAAATTCGTCATGAAGCTTTCACAACAATTTATGCAAACAAACATCAAGCAGAGCTATTTGTATTGGCAGCGCCCTGCACTTAACAACCTACAACAAGGAACAGATGGGACGGGAGGGCGGACAGTGGGAGCAGCTACAAAGAAAACAGTAGGAGGAAAAGGTAGGAAGCTCCCTCCTTCACTCCTCAACCTCTTCCCCCCGCCGTCCCCCTCCCCGTTTTCTGAAGTTTACACACTGCTTCTTATTTGTTTCTTGGATTTGGTGGCTAGTTGACATTCTCGGAAATCTCCCCCGCCACTTCATAAGACAAGTCCCCTCAGGATTCACTGTCGTTTTAGGTGTAGTTCTCCTATGCCTCGGTTCATAATCCAAACTTCCTGCCCACTTGTGATGCTGCATAAAGTCAGAGGGCCACAGAGGGAACTTTTGTATTATTTTTATGGTATTTGTTAACTTACTAAATCCCAGGCACTGTACTAAGCTCTGGGCTAGATTCAAGTTAATCAGGTTGGATACAATCCATGTCCCACAAAGCCCTCGCAGTCTTAATCCCCATTCTACCGATGAGGTAACTAGGGCACAGAGAACTGAAGTGGCTTGCCCAAGGTCATACAGCTGACAAGAGTCGGGGTGGGATTAGAATCCTAGTTCTTCTGACTTCTACGCTCATGCTCTATCCACTAGGCTATTTGAGGGGGTGCTCTTAGAGAGCCAAAGTCCAGCGACTGGCCAAATATGTAGAGACAAGTGTGGTCCAGTGGAAAGAGCATGGGCTTGGAAGGTTCCATCTCTGCCACTGTCCTGCTGTGTGACTTTGGGCAAGTCATTTAACCTCTCTCTGGGCCTCAGTTTCCTCACCTGAAAAACAGAGACAAGATTCCTGTTCTCCCTACCTCCTAGACAGTAAGCCTCGTGAGGAACAGAGACACTGTCGGATCTGACTATTTTATATTTAGCCCAAAGCTTGACTCATAGAGCATAATTAGAACCATAATAGTAAGAAGTATTTAAAGAACCACATTCACCCTTCCTCAGCTTGTTGGTCCAGTTGCCGTCGGTGGAATTTGCATTTTCCCAGTGGCCTTCGCTGGAAGCCAAATTACACAAAACCTTTGAGGAGAGGCCTTCTAGTTTACATTGATCGGCCAATTGAAGGATTAGTTGGAATATTTAAGAATATTTCAAGTGAAGTTTGGGGCCAGGATGAAGATAATGCATTGGAGAGGCTCCTCTGGGACACGTCCTGTCTATGTGGTTGCCATAACAACTAAGGCCACCCTCCCAAGCACACTTCCACATGGCTGCTGCCACATTCTAGTGACTCCAGAGTGGCCTAGTAGATAGAATACAAGCCTGGGAGTCAGAAGGACCTGGGTTCTGATCCCAGATTCGCCACTTGTCTGCTGTGTGACCTTGGGCAACTCACTTTACTTCTTTGTGCCTGTTACCTCATCTATAAAATAGGGATTAAGGCTGTGAGCTTTATGTGGAACATGGCCTGTGTCCAACCTGATTAACTTGTATCTACCCCATCGCTTAGTACAGTAGTACTAAGCTTAGTATCCCTGGCACCTTTTAGGGCTTAACAAATACCATTAAAAAAATTAAAAAAAAACTGATGCTTTGGCCACTTACAGTGCTCATTTTGGCCGTTTCCCAGTGTGACATTTGGTCTTCCAATCTCCCCAGAGATTCCACTTAAGGCAGAGAAGTCCCTTTCCTAGTGCCACCCCCGGGCTGCTTCCTCCCAACCACCAGTACCAACCATATCATCTGAGTCTGCGCTTCGCGATGTCTTTAAAACTTTCTGCTGCTCTCCCTACTCATAAAAACATTTATGGCATTTGTCAAGTGCTTGTGGGGTGCCATGCATCATCACATTGTAGGAGCTCAGTAAGTGTCTTTGATAGAGTAATTGTTTCTGTCATGCCAGCTGTTTGGGGGTTGGTACTAATTTTCATGGCTAGGTTTTGGGGGTTTTTTTATGGGTATTTGTTAAGTGCTTGCTATGTGCCAGACACCATACTTAGCTTCAGGGTAGATACAAGCAAATCAGGTTGGACACAGTCCCTGTCCCACATGGGGCTCACAGTCTTAATCCCCATTTGAGGTAACTGAGGCACAGGGAAGGGAAGTGACTTGCCCGAGGCCATACAGCAGACAAGTGGCAGAGGTGGAATTAGAAACCAGGTTAGAACAACGTTGGAAATTGTCTGATGCAATTTGCAAACCCCCAATCTGCTCAATCCAACACTATCCTTATAGCTTCTGTATCTCATTCCTGTCATTAGCACTTATAAGTCTATTTGCATATTCTTTTTTATGGTTTGTTAAATGTTTTCTATGTGCCAGGCACTGTACTAAGCACTGGGATAAATACAGAATAATCAGGCCAACCCAGGGCTTACGGTCTTAATCCCCATTTTACAGATGAGGTAATTGAGGCACAAAGAGGTTAAGTGAAATGCTCAAGGTTAAACTGCAGACAGTGGCAAGGCTAAGATTAGAACTCAGGTCCTACTGATTCCCAGGCCCACGCTTTAATCCCCTAGGCCATGCTGCTTCTCTGTCTTTTCATCACGTCTTGCTAGACCAATTGGAAACTATTTCACATGACTACCAAAACTCCACAGGGCCTAAGAAAAAGGTGTAAACAGGGCTCATGGTATGCTAAACCAAGAGAATTAAAACAAAATGCCCTGGGAGGTTGGATAGGGCTGGATCTCAGGGTATCCGGGCCAGGATTCCATCAGTCACTCCCAGACGCACAGAATATTTATGCTCTACCCTCCTCTGTGAACAAAATTCAGGAGAACGGCATATATGTATTCGGCCCTGCTCATTAACCTATGGAGGTGGGAAAAGATTCTGGGAAAATTGGCTGAGGCCTGACCCACGTTGATTCTGAATATGCTAATTTTTGTTTTGGTTTCAGAACAAAACCCGCCTTTTAAAGAACATTTTAACAGAATTTAAACCAGAAACACTGTACTCCCCTGAGGCATTAAAAAATGCAAACTGAAGGCTTCCCATGTGTGAAGGTTATTACTTATTTCCTTCCAAAAACAGACAGAGGGTTGCAAAAGTTTTAATGCTTCAGCTAACCATGCCAGCAAAATGTTTTCCTTCTGTGCACTCATTAACCATGGTGTGGAACTCAATAACTGGTCTAATTTCCTACTTTAAATGTTTTTCTTCCTCCTCTTTTCATAAATGTCTTTTTATGTTTCACATTTACCTAGTAGCGCTCAACCACTTAAACTGATAGGCCAGTTGCTGTCAAACACAATAAAAATATGTGGGACGCCCTCGGAATCACCATTGCAACGGTGTTGAAAATCGGATTTCAAGAAATGAACTTCAGAAACAAAAGCCACCTTTGTCAGTCCTGAAAAGGAAAAGGATAGCTCTCGAAAGTGGGGTGATATTTTTAATTGAAGCTCTCAAAGAAGCATGTGTTCTGTACAATAACATATATAGTTATTGGATTCAGAATCGTGTCATGCACTCAAAGGGAGCCTAGAAGTGTTTTTTCGCAGGTGGGGATGAGAGCATATTTATGTATTAAGGGTTTTTGAGTTTTCAAAATCTTGGAAGGGGAACTAGTGGTATATCTCAGTCTTTGAACTCAAAGGTCTAGAAGGTGGAAACAGGATAATAATAATAATAATAATAATGGCATTTGTTAAGTGCTTACTATGTGCAAAGCACTGTTCTAAGCACTGGGGAGGTTACAAGGTGATCAGGTTGTCCTATGGGGGCTCAAAGTCTTAATCCCCATTTTACAGATGAGGTAACTGAGGCACAGAGAAGTTAAGTGACTTGCCCAAAGTCACACAGCTGACAATTTGTGGAGCTGGGATTTGAACCCATGACCTCTGACTCCAAAGCCTGGGCTCTTTCCACTGAGCCATGCTTCTTCAAGATATAGTTTGAGATACAGTATCTTTTATCCACCCTAGTGCTTAGTACAATACTTGGCATAGAGTAAGCACTTAACAAATATTATTATTAGTATTTTTATTATTATCAAGATTATAGTTTAGAGTGCAGGTTTTGCTCTAAATGTTTCAGGTAAAACCTTCGATCCCCAAACTAACCATTTTTATTGTCAAGATGGGTTCACTTTACACTGATTTGCTTTGCACTGCCTTTTCTCAGAGCTCATCCCTGGGATCAGCAGTCAGTCTAGGGAGAGAAGGCTCCAACCAGAAGACAAAGTGAATTTGGGGGGATCCGAGAATTGTTGTTACAGGCAGATACTATCTTGGTCCTTCTCCCATGGCAGCATGGACATAAAGGTGAGTGAAGCCAGAGCGAGTTTTGTAGATCAGAGAGAGCTTTTAAGGACCTGTGGATATTTGAAAATGATTCACAAGGCTGCACTAGCAATCTCAAACACTTCCTGGGTGGTTCTCGATTGCCAAGGATGTAATTCAGCATTTCTGAACTGAAGATCCTGGGGAGCGTAGAATCACTCTCTCCGGGGAATGTGGAGAGAAGAATCACTAGCTCCCTGGGACAGAGCAGGTAAATAATAATAATAATAGCATTTGTTAAGCACTTACTATGTACAAACCACTGTTCTAAGCACTGGGGAGGATACAAGGTGATCAGGTTGTCCCACTTGGGGCTCACGGTTTCAATCCCCATTTTACAGATGAGGGAACTGAGGCACAGAGAAGTTAAGTGACTTGCCCAAAGTCACACAGCTGACAATTGGTGGAGCCGGGATTTGAACCCGTGACCTCTGAATCCAAAGCCTGTGCTCTTTCCACTGAGCCATGCTGCTTCTTTGGGAAGTGTGGAATCACTTTCTCTGGGGAATGTGGAGAACAGAAGAATTACTAGCTCCCTGGGACAGAGCAGGTAAATAATAATAATACTAATGATGGTATTTGTTAAGCACTTACTATGTGCAAAGCACAGTTCTAAGCGCTAGGGATGATACAAGGTGATCAGGTTGTCCCACTTGGGGCTCACAGTTTCAATCCCCATTTTACAGATAAGGGACCTGAGGCCCAGAGAAGTTAAGTGACTTGCCCAAAGTCTCACAGCTGACCAGCAGCAGAGCCGAGATTTGAACCCATGACCTCTGACTCCAAAGCCCGTGCTCTTTCCACTAAGCCACGCTGCTTCTCTGCCCAGGTACACTTCTGCCCAGGAACAGGAGAGTGAATTGATCGACCTTTGGAGTGGCAGCCAGTCTTAGGTTCCTTTGATTTACAGGACTGACTCTTTTGAGGCAACAGGGAGACAGTGCTGAGTAGCAAGTTAAATGAAATCAATTATAAGATGGTCACTAAACTGTGACCTGAGAGATGTAAATAATCGGCGGCCATTTCTGGGTATCGAAGGGCCATGATTCAACTCTAGGAACAGGCAGCTCAATGCAGCTGCATCCTTCATGCAGCTTTGAAAGGAGAAGACTCCTCTTCAGTCCTCAAAACCATCAGTGTCAACCAGATCTCTTGATGCATGTATGCCTGCCTCTATTGGACGCTAGTTCAGAAGTTACACTGGTGTCTAAGGATGTACAGATCTGTCAGTTTTTTTTATTATAATGTCTGTCTCCCCCTCTAGAATGTAACCTCGTTCTAGGCAGGAATTGTGTCTGTTCATTGTTGTATTGTATTCTCCCAAGCGCTTAGTACAGTGCTCTGCACACAGTAAGTGCTCAATAAATATGATTGAATGAATGGTTCTTTGTCCCTGGGAGGCAGCTTGAGTCTGGGATTCAGGAAATCTGGGTTCAGATCCCGGTTCTGGCACTGGCCTTCTGGGTAACCTCAAGCAAGCCACATAAGTTCTCTATGCCTTAGTTTTCTCATCTAGGTTGTAAACTCCTTGAGAACCAGGCACATGTCTATTTATTTTGTTGTACACTTCCAAGTGCTTAGTACATGGTTCTGCCTGCAATAGGTGCTCAATAAATACTATTGATTGATTGATATGGCACTGTGTCCTGCCAATTCCTAGCAAACAGAGATCAATCTATCATATTTATTAATAATAGTAATAATGGCATTTATTAAGCACTTACTATGTACAAAGCACTGTTCTAAGCACTGGGGAGGTTACAAGGTGATCAGGTTGTCCCATGGGGGCCTCACAGTTTTTATCCTCATTTTACAAATGAGGCACAGAGAAGTTCAGTGACTCCCAAAGTCACACAGCTGACAACTGGTGGAGCCGGGATTCGAACCCATGAACCTCTGACTCCAAAGCCCGTGCTCTTTCCATTAAGCCACACTTCTTCTCTGAGTGCTTACTGTGACCCCCATGCGGAAACATCTGCCGGAGGGTGGGCTTATCACTATCTGTTAAGTTCTTCAGTTCGAGGCAGAGTTTTAGCACTTTCCCATTTGCCAATGGGAGGTTTCCCACCTCAGAAAAGTGGTTCCCCAGAAAGGAGAGCCCCAGAAGTTTCCTATCTCCCCTGAGGACTCACCAGGATGAAAAGACAGGGTTTAAGTTCAGCATTGGAGCTGCTCTGTGTGAAACCTGTCAATCACTGGAATGGAGGTTGGGTTAGGGTGAGGGTGAGGAAGAGCCCTGCCCCAAGGCAGGCTGAACCTTCCAAAACTACTCGGGGACCAACAGAAAAATTATGGAAAAGACAAAGAGAACTGGCTAAAACCGATTCCACTATCCTTGGCTTTCTGGTTTAATCCCACACTTTATCTGGGTCCATCTCTTATCTTGCCTCAAGACAAGACAAGGTCCCTCTGAGGCCTCCTTCTGGGGGATGTTAAGAATGAAAGAAGGAGATACAATCCATTTCCCTTCCTGAAGAAGCACTGAAGACAGGAAATATACATCCCAAGACAGTGATCAAGAAAGAGTGAGTTAATATTAATAATAATCAGTATGATATTTGTTAAGCACTTACTGTGTGTCAGCCACTGTACTAAGCGCTGAGTTAAGGATGGTGAGATCAAGTTGGCCTTCGGTTTGAAGCCAGCTCTGCTGATGGTGAGATGATAGAACAGTGCTTGGCGCATAGTAAGCACTTAACAAATGCAATCATCATCATCATTACAGGTGTGAGTGGCACCCGAAGAATATCTTGCATACTTGCCCACTTTGTCCATGAAAGTACACTTAGGGGCCTCTTCTGGCCCCTTGCCATTTAGAAACCAATGGTTAATAGGGGTGTCCAGCTGACAGCGGGATATGTGCTTGAGTTGCTTGTGCAATAGTGGTGATAGTTTGCACAGAGCCATCCACACTCTCTTGCCTGGTCCTTGTGTGCCCACCTGGGTCTCACCGTCTATGAGAGAGGGAAAACAGGTATTTAATTCCGCCAGTTTGCAGAAGAGGAAACTGAGACACAGAGAAGCTAAGTGATGTGCACCAGTTCACTCAGCAGGCAAGTGATGGAGCCAGCGTTAGATAAACCAAAGTTTGAAAATAGCAGGATCTTACAGAGACAAGGGCAGTTGTTTCTGGGAGAAGAGTGGTATCACCAGACAGTCACTTTTGTCTCTAGGAAAATTTGGAGGGCACTATTGTCAGGCTGTGAAATCACCCCCAACAGAGAGGCAGTGTTGCTTAATGGGAAGAGCACAGGCCTGGGAGACAGAGGACCTGGGTTCTCATCTCAGCTCTGCCAATTGTCTTCTGTGTGACCTTGGGCAAGTCACTCAACTTCTCTGGGCCTCAGTTACCTCATCTGTAAAATGGGGATTCAATCATCCTCTCTTCAACTTAGACTGTGAACCTCATGTAGTTCAGGGGACTGTGTCCAACCAGATAAACGTGTATCAACCCCAGGGCTTGGTACACATACTAAACACTTAAAAACTACTAATAAAAAAATAAACAAATCAACAAATAGGTACCGTCCAATAAGAGGAGGATGGACCAGGACTCCTTAGCACACAATCTTCAGTGGAATAATTCATCGCATCCTCTCTTCAGTTCCTGAGATATTAAAACCAAAAGATAGGCACTACCACTATACTAACAAACACACAATTAAAAAGAAAAGGGAAAATGCACATTCATTTGGAATCCTTAAGAGTTTCCATAGACATTTACTGCTGAAGCAATCGCAAGTATGCTAAAAAACAATGCTGGAATGATTATTTTAAGTGGGTATTAATTATGTCATTATTAGAAAGAGAAAAATGTAATTTTCTTCTGTCACACCTAGATATCTTAACTAAAGGAATATTTGCAATCCTATTATAACGAGTCACTTTTTAGGGAAACGGGAACAGGTAATAATTCAGAAACATGTACACTTTCATATGAATATATCATGCCTCACTAATGAGATTGTTCATTTCATAACTTCAGTTCCATTTTTATTATTTCATAAAACTGGAAGTCCTTATCCGTTTTATGAAAAACACCAAACCTTTGTGAAATTCATTAAATAAGCATAAAAAATTCATTAAACAAGTGAATTGCATTCATGGCTGCTTTGATGCAAATGCCCTTTCAGAATGTAAAACTCCATATTGATTTAACCTTTCATGTTCTGATATTTCCATGTGGATATAAAAAAATTCTTTATTCAGGGAATGAAATTAAGTGCTGATCCCTTGATCTCCAGCCGGGGTGAGATAGATTGGTCAATTTAAGTAGATGCTGGTAATCAGCAAACAACTGAATTTTAAAGTATTAAAGCCGATCGATATATTTTAAGTATCATTGCTTGCAAATGAAAATACATCCCACCAGCTCAATTAAGTTCTGTTTGCTGTCAGGCTGACCCTGAAGCCATCAGACCAATCAGGTTTAATTTCCTTGGGGTTTAAGGACTCCATTCTCCTTCTGCAATCGCTGGTGGAGGAAAGCCGGGGGGACCAACCTGAAAATAATTAGTTGGGAGAGAATCCTCTTGGGAATGACCACGCCCCGTTAGAGTCAATCTGAAGAGAACTAGTGAAAAGACATGGAAGTTCTCCAAGGAAATGTCTCCCAGACTGTAAGTTATTCAGGGTCAGAAGTCAGCTTCCATTGGCATGTTCCTTGACAGTTGACATCCCCTGCACATGTGAACTTCAGTCTGAATGTTTCTGCTGGCGGAGAGGCACGCCACTTTCCACCCTGCTAGTGGGGACCTTTCTTTCTTGGCAAAATCTTTCCTTGGGGGAAACATCTAAGTTCCCAGCAAAAGCCTATCTCTTCCAGCAAGTCTTCTCTAGTTATTTCCCAACCTCCCCACAAGAAACTTCAACCCAATGGCCACCCTTGGAATTTCTTAAGTTCCCTCTATGTGCAAAGTACTGAACTGAGCACCTACTAGCCAGCAATCAAACAGTAATATTTTGGAGCATAGAGAAGTAGTGTGGCCTAGGGGATAGAGCACAGGCCTGGGAGTCAGAAGGACCTGGGTTCTAGTCCCACCTCCACCACTTGTCTGCTGTGTGACCTTGGGCAAGTTAACTTCTCTGTGCCTCAATTACCTTATCTGTAAAATGTAGATTAAGACTGTGAGCCCCATGTAGGACATAGACTGTGTGCAACCTGATTAGCTTGTAACTACCCCAGAGCTTAATATAGTGCCTAGCACATGGTAAGTGCTCAACAAATACCATAAAAAGGCATCATAATAATAATGATTGTGGTATTTGTTAATAACAAGTACCTTACTCACCGCTGGGAAGGATACAATATAATCAGGTTGAATATAGTCCCTGTTCCTTGTGGGGCTCACAGTCTAAGTAGGAGAAAGAACAGATACTGAATCCCCATTCTACATGTAAGGAAACTGAGATCTAGAGACATTAAGTAACTTGCCCAAGTTCACACAGTAGTCTAGTGGAGGAGCTGGGATTTGAACCCAGGTCCTCTTTGCAGAACACAGTATCAAAGGCTTGGGGAGAGTACAACGGAGGTGTTAGACACAATTCCTGCCCTCAAGGAGTTAAAAATCTAGCTGGAAAGACAGACACTCAAATTAACTACTGGTAGGGGGAAGTGGTAGAGTATAAAGACAGAGCTCTGGTCACGATGCCTACATGTACAGAACACTGGACTGGTAGTCTGTGCAGAGCACTTGACTAGATGCCTATGATGTGCAGAATGTTGAATTGGGGACCTACAATAACGGAGCACTTTTCCAGGCTCTGAAGAAGAAGTTAAATAGAGCAAATAATCAAGACTGTAAGCTCATCATGGGCAGGGAATGTGTCTACTAATTCTGTTGTATTGTTCTCTCCCAAGCATGTAGTACAGTGTAGTACAGTGCTCTGCATAAAGTAAGTGCTCAATAAATCCCATTGATTGATGGATTGATTGATGAACACGTTACAAGCTACTGCAAATGTTACATGTAGATAGACAAATCCCAAAAGCTTAAATCCTCCCTAACCAGATTAATGATATGGGCAGAAGCAGCTGATAGCATCACTTACAGTCCTGGATTCAAATTTTCAAGTAGGGAACTGGAGCCTTGAGACCTGGGTTCTAAATCTTGCTCTGTCAGAAGCAGGCTCCATGCCCTAACAAGTCACTTAACCTCTCTGAACCTCAGGTTCCTCATCTATAAAATAGGGATAAGCAATCTGTTCTCCCTACCTTGTAGATGGTAAGGCCTGTGTCTAACCTATCAATCATTCAATAAATCACATTTCTTGAGCATTTATTGTGTCAGTACACTGTACTAAGCACTTGGGAGAGAACAATATAACAGAGTTGGTAGGCATGTTCCCTGCCACAACGAGGTTACAGTCTAGAGGATGACCTATTCAGTACCTACTTGCCTCAGTGTACTGTGGGCCTGGAATTTGTCTGTTTATTGTTCTATCTTACTCTCCCAAGCACTTAGTACAGTGCTCTGCACACAGTAAATATGACTGACTGACTGCTTTGCACAGTATTTGGCACCTGATACGTCCTCAGTACACGCCCCATATTTTTCATGCTGAACTAACAGCCTTACACACATGTCAATCACAAAACGTAAGTGACCTGGGAACCACTGACTGCAATTCCTTCCACATGTAAACTCCCTCGAACGACCAAAATTGGCAAATGAAAAAAGAGGCCATTTAAAATGCAGAGGCAACAGCAAAGCCACAGATGCACCCAAAACCATCAGAGGAATGGTCCTGCTTCATTTCTCGCTTAAATGGACCATATGTTGCTGCTTTGGCTATAAAAAGAGCAAAAATAAGAAAGCAATTAAAGTCAGAAGAATTAAAAATAGAGAAGCCACTTGTTTATGCTTATGAATGTTTGCCTCAAAGAGAACTGCCCTGCTCTGTCCTAGAATCGAGACAAATATTTATTCCACCCCAGTTTAACAGAGAGCCCCTAGTTACAAAGCTCCTAGTTATTTGCTGGAATGAAGTCAAAGGGTGGATCATGTCCAATAATTAGGTTGAATTGTACTCCACCAACTGCTTAGTACAGTGCTCTGCACATTAAAAGTGCTCAATAATCAATCAATCGTATTTATTGAGTGCTTACTGTATGCATTAAAATTAATAATAATACTAATGTTAACATAGTGCATTAACTGATTGATTGACTGATGCTGGCAGCAACTAGAGAAATATGTACCCTAATGGGAAGAGCACAAGTCTGGGAGTCAGAGGACCTGGCTTCTCATCCCAGCTCAGCTACTTGCCTGCTGAATGACCTTGGGCAAATCACTTTACCTCTCTGGGCCTCAGTTTCCTCATCTGTAAAATGGTGATTTAATACCAGTTCTCCCTGGTATTTAAACTGAGAATCCCATGTGGGGTGGGGTCTGTGTCTGACTTGATTATCTTGTATCTCCCCACAGTGCAGAGCAGATAGAGGGCTCTTAACAAATGCCATGATTATTATTTGTATGCAACTGATATGCAGCTTTGATTCTCCAGGAGGATTTTAGTTGGACTCTTCCACCCTCCATCTCTCCTCAGGAACGGACCGGGATTAATTTGTCCAGATTGCTTCCCCCTCCGGCATGGAGTTAGAGATGGCTTGACACGGAGCAGCCTGCACGAGTTATAGGAATAAAGCCACTGGGCGGAGCCACAGAATCTAACGCTGATATAGGTAACTATAATAATAATTAATAATAATCATCATGATTATTGAGAAGATCAAGGGGAAAGATCCGTGTGAGTCTGCAGTGGTTTCCGGAGTGTCCTGTTAATAATAACTGTGGTATTTAATAAGCTCTCACTATGTGCCAAACATTACACTAAGTGCTTGACTAGATAAGTATATGCAGTCCCCATCCCACATGGGGCTCGTGGTCTAAGTCTGAGAGAGAACAGGCATTGAATACCCACTTCCCCACTTAACTGATGATGAAACTGAGGCTCAGAGAAGTTATGTGACTTGCCCAAGATCACACAGCAGTCATGTGGTAGAACGGGGATTAGAACGCAGGTCCTCTGACTCCCAGGCATGTGCTCTTTCCGCTACTCCATGCTGCTTCCTGCTGAGCCACACACCTCTGAGGGGAACTAAACTTCTACCAGGAAAGGTCTTGAGATTTGGGCAGAGAACAGAATTCAGATGCCTTCTTCTGTATCCTTATTTAACCTTCAGGGGGAAGGAACGTAGTCTTAGTTTCACTTCTTTGATTTAACAAAATAGAATAATTAGCCCTGTTGCTCATAGCCATTCTTAATCCAGAGGCTGCTTCCCCACCACAGCAGTGAATCGAATGCACAGAAAGTTGAGTGGCTAATTTTCATTCCCAGACTTTGTGTTTTATATTAATTTATACTTTTTAATTACTGTCATAGGTCCCCCTTTGCCCCCACCATGCCCGAGAGCCTGAAACTGAGACAGGAATGTTTTATGTTCTCAAGTACACTCTGACAGGATAATCCCGCTCCTGTATTTCATACTCTCTTTTCTCCCTCCGTTTTCCTCAAGCCTGGCAGACTGAGGCGGCATCGGTTGCTTCTCAGTTTCCATGAGCTCAGACGATGGTTTGAAGAGGGATTTGGCCTCAATTTTAGCAAGGCCAGATATTTGGAGGTGAAGGCTTTGGAAGGGGGAGGATGGGCAGATTCACAAATGCATGCTGTGCCTGCTTCTTCAATATACCCGGGTTTCCTGGAAGCCTTTTCTGCCCCACCTTGGGAACAGGAAGCCAAGCCCAGCGGGACAAAGGGGCTCCATAGGGAAGTGTATGGCCCTCGAAAGCCCCTTCTGGAATCTGATGTCATTTTCCCTGTTGAAAAGCGAGTTGCCACCCAGGAAACTCCCAATTCCTGGGCTGTGCCAACAGTTAAGCCTTTCAGTCTTCCCCCATCCAAGGATTTCAGTTCCTAGTGCATCCTGGGAGATTCCCAAAATCCAACTGAGAATTGTTTTCCCCAATTTTGAACGAGACCACTGAGTGCCTCTGGAGGCTGTGTGGTGCAGGAGTGGAAGAGCACTGGTCTGGAAGCCGGAAGAACTGGGTTTGGGTCCAAGCTCTGCCACCCGCCTGCTGTGTGACTTCGGACAAGCCACTTAACCTCTCCGGACCTCTGTTTCCTCATCTGTAAAATGGGAATAATAATACCTACCTTTCTACCTACCACAGTGAGATGTTCATTCATTCATTCAATTGTATTTATTAAGAGCTTACTGTGTATAGAGCACTGTATTAAACACTTGGGAAAATACTATACAGCAATAAACAGTGAAATCTCCTGCCCACAATGAGCTTACATTCTAGAAGAGGGGAGACAGACATCAATAGAAGTAAATACATTTGTGAGGGTATAAATGGGAACAGTAATGGAAGAATGCTTTTGGACTGAATGTGCGACGCAAAAAACAGGGTATTATTATTATGGGATGTCTACCAGCAACCCAGACCCCAGGCTAAGAAGCAATCAGGGTGTTACAATTACCTCACTGTTGTTTCATGCAAATGGAGGGTCTCTTAATGGCTTGTGCCTTCTTTTCTCCGAGTGAGTTCGGGATTCACCTTTGGCCTGCAAGTTACACAGATTTCCTCTCTCAGGCCTCTTCAGTGGGTCTCCTGAAATCTGTGCTCACATTAGCTCCAACAGGCAACAGCCCACACAGCGCAGTCCCTAACCTTCCAAATTAGCGTGGCCTAGTGGATAGTACCACTTAGTTTCCCAGACTAAGCCCCCCTTTTCCTTAGCTCTCCCTCCCTTTGGTATCACCTCTGACTCGCTCCCTTTGCTCTTCCCACTTCTTCCCGCCACACAGCACTTATGTATATATGTATATACCTATAATTCTATTCATTTATTTTGATGTCTGTTCACTTGTGTTGATGTCTGTCTCCCCCCTTCTAGACTGTAAGCCCAGTGCGGGCAGGATTGTCTCCTTTTATTGCAGAATTGTACTTTCCAAAAACTTGCTCTGTGTGTTTGCTATCCTCAATGTCCAGATCTTTTGAGGGCAAATTTAAGAGCAAATTCCAAGCACTTGCTCTGCACACAGTAAGTGCTCAATAAATACGTTTGAATGAATGAATAATGCATGGGCTTGGGAGTCAGAAGGACCTGGGTTCTAATCCCAACTCTGCCACTTGTTTGCTGTATGACCTTGGGCAAGTAATAACAATAATAATACTGACGGCATTTGTTAAGCGCTAACTGCGTGCCGAGCACTGTTCTAAGCACTGGGGAAGATGCAAGGTACTCAGGTTGTCCCATGAGGAGCTCACAGTCTTAATCCCCATTGTACAGATGAGATAAGTCACTTAACTTATCTGTGCCTCAGTTACCTCATCTGTAGAATGGGGATTAAGACCATGTGACCCATGTGGGACAGGGACTGTGTCCAGTTCGATTAGCTTTTTATCTAGAATAGTGTTTGTCCCCTTGTAAGGGTTTAACAAATATCATCATCATCATTGTTATTAATCAAAATGAAACCTACAGTAGGAAAGAAGGTTCTAAACAGCCACACACCGAAGCAATAAAAGTTCAAGAGCAAAACCCTGGGTGAAGAAAACAAGAGAAATTTTGTGAAGACACTGTCCCAACCAACTCACTGGGGACGTCCTCATCAGATCCCTTTTTTACAGCCGATTATGAATCATCATCTCAGAATCCTTAACTGGATGATCAATACCGTATTTTCGCATAAAACGTTTGGTTCGCAATCCTATTTTAAGTGCATTAGAGTTTTCCTGCGCTGAATGAGTGAATGTCACAATAAATCGCCATCAGATATGAAGGAAATACTGCTTGGATTAATTGCCGTATTTATTTATGAGTCTATAAAATATATTGTGAAAGTCCTGGCACATTTTTGGGATACCAGTTTGAACTTTCAGGAAAGTTAAAAGCATTCAAGGAGACTGCGGATAGATTTATTATTGGAATGTTTTTAATTGCCGCTCCGACCAGACACAGGTATTACATTGGCTGTGCCCTTAATGGCCGAGTCTCATGTGTTGTTTCTTTCAAAATGATATACTTCCCATATTTTTATTGATTTTGTGAGATTTATCGTAGATTAGCACAGCTTGCCTGTGACATCACGAGAGCCCCCAGCTTCCCAAGGGTGGTGAGCAACAGACGATAGAGTGGAGAATATAGGGTTAGGATTCAGTCCCAAACCTCTGCTTGCAGAACCTATCATTATCATTATTATTATTATTATTATTTGTCAAGCACTCACTATGTATCAAACACTCTTCTAAGCACCAGGGAAGATTCACGTTATTCAGACCTCAGTTACTTCATCTGTAAAATGGGAATGAAGACTGTGAGTCCCATGTGGGATAGGGACGGTGTCCAATCTGTCAGTCTTGCTTCTACCCTAGCGCTTAGTACATTACCTGGCACATAGTGAGCACTTAAACACCATAAAAAAATGGTAGGACTCAGTCTTTGTCACCCTTGGAGCTCACAGTCTAAATCGGAGAGGGAACAAATATTGAATCTATGAGTCGGTCAGTCAGTCAATCATATTTACTGAGCTCTTCCTGTGTGCAGAGCACTGTACTAAGTGCTTGAACCTGAGGCACAGAGAAGTGACTTGCCCAAGGTCTCACATCAGGTATCTGGCAGAGGCAGGATTAGAACTCAGGTCTTCTGACTCCCAGGCTCATGCTCTTTCCTCTAGGCTTTTGGAGAAAGCAGCTCTGAAAGATGAGACCAGAGAAATGCCACCATCTCCTTTGACTCTGCTTTTCCAACCGGAGCCTGAGTCAGGTCTGTGTGGGGCTGACGGGCTTGGGGAAATCTGTTTGGACCAGGATTCCCCAGAGAAATGAGCCCCAAAGCACCTTCTGAAGGCTAAACTGGATCTGGACTCCAGATCCCACCTCCACTTGCAGTCTCAAGATGCCAGTAATAATAATCATAATAATTATGGTATTTGTTAAGCGCTTACTATGTGCGAGGCACTGTACAAAGCTCTGGAGTGAATGTGAGCAAATTGGGTTGGATGCAGTCCCTGTAGCATGTGGGGCTCACAGTCTCAATCCCCATTTTACAGATGAGGAAACTGAGGCACAGAGAAGTAAAGTGACTTGCCCAAGGTCACACAGCTGACAAATGGCGGAGCTGGGATTAGAACCCATGACCTTCTGATGTTGCTCTATCCCCTAGACCATGCTGCCTATCTGTTAGCATTCAGCAGTTTCTGCTTTTGCCCTTCCCCACAGCACCCTTGAAGCCTAAGGACATTTCCCAGAGGCTTGGCAGGCTAGGGGCAAGGTTAGAAATGATAATAATAATAATGATGGCATTTATTAAGTGCTTACTATTTGCAAAGCACTGTTCTAAGTGCTGGGGAGGTTACAAGTGATCAGGTTGTCCCACGGGGGGCTCACAGTCTTAATCCCCATTTTACAGATGAGGTAACTGAGGCACAGAGAAGTTAAGTGACTTGTCCAAAGTCACACAGCTGACAATTGGCGGAGCCGAGATTTGAACCCATGACCTCTGACTCCAAAGCCCGTGCTCTTTCCACTGGGCCACGCTGCTACTCTAACCCACCAACCACTCCCAGAAAGCAGCTGTCAATCCCACAGAATTCCAAGCCAATTAGAAGGCTCAGAAGGGGACAAATCTCATGACAAAACACACTTCTTGCAGGAAAGCAACCTATCCCCTTTTTTAAATTCATTCATGCAGTTGTATTTATTGAGTGCTTACCGTTTGCAGAGCAATGTGCTAAGCACTTGGGAGACTACAATATAACCATAAACAGACACATTCCCTGCCCACAGTGAGTTTACAGTCTTGAGGGGGAAACACACACTGAAATAGATAAATAAATTACAGATATGGACATAAGTGCTATGGGGCTCCTCCTATATGTCTATCACTGTTCTCAGCATTCATTCATTCAATCATATTTATTGAGCACTCACAGTGTGCAAAGCACTGTACTCAGTACTGGGATAGATGCAAATCAATCAGGTTGGACTGAGTCCCTGTCCCACATGGGGCTCACAATCTAAGTAGGAGGAAGAATGGGTATTGATCCCCAACTTACGGTTGAGGAACTGAGGCATAGAGTGGTTAAGTGACTTGCCCAAGGTCCCATAGCAGACATGTGGTGGAGCTGAGATTATAACCCAGGTCCTCTTACTCCTAGGCCATTGCTCTCTCCACAAGGCCACACTGCTATTCCTTCTGAGTCATACTAGGCTAAATTGCATCCGAAACTGCGGATATCAAATGCTCCTAATGAGTTGCCAGCTAATGTATCATGTAGCATTGCCATGTCGTTAAAATACAAGTGGAAGCTATAAAAATTTTTCGACCTGCTCTTAAATTTGCCCTCTATAGATCTGGACATTGAGGATAGCAAACTACTTATTCATGGCCAACTCAAGTTAAATCGGTATTCCAAATCCTCCCCACCCCCTACAGGGCTTTCACAGAGGATCCATCCATACTAGGATGGAAGAGGCAGTTTTCCTCAACTCCCACTCTCTTCTGCGTCACCCTGACTTGCTCTCTTTGCTCTTCCTCTTCCCTCCCCCACCCCTGCCACCCCACAGCACTTCTGTATATATCTGTAATTTTATTTATTTATATTGGTGTCTGTTTATTTGTATTGATGTCTGTCTCCCCACTCGAGACAGTGAGCTCATTGTGAGCACGGATTGTCACTTTTGCTGTATTGTACTTTCCCAAGTGCTTAGTACAGTGTTCTGCACAGAGTAAGCGCTTAATAAATATGATTGAATAAATGAATGAATGGTCTAGTGGAAAAAACATGGAACTGGGATTCAGAGAACCTTGATTCTGATATCGGCTCTGCCACTTGCCTGCTAGGTGACCTTGGGCAAGTCACTGAACTTCTCTGCATCTCAGTTTCCTCAGCTGTAAAATGGGGATTCAATACCTGGTCTCCCTCCTACTTAGACTGTGAGCCCCCATGTTAGGACAGGGACTGTATCCAAACTGATTATCTGGTATCAACCCCTGTTGATACAGCATTTGGCACAAAGAAAGTGCTTAATAAATACCATAATTATTATAATTATCATTATAATGAAACAGTGAATGGTGAAAACCCCAAACTCTACCAGGGCAACCAAATCAAGGGTTATGGTGCTGTAGCCTCGCCTTGGCACTTTGGCCATAAATGGATTTTGTATGTAAAATGGTTTTGGCACTTAACAATGTGTTGCACCTACTGCCCCAGAGGGAACACAACTGGCAGGGCCTAGAGAGTACAAGTGTTTGATTCAAACAACTGGCATTGTAATCGATAATGATGCAATGCCTCAGTCCTGAAATCTTTGTTAACTGGACTGAGGATCATCCATTGTTGGCGAAGAGAGATTCTTCCCATCGGAAAAAAATTAGGACCAACACTGTCAACCAAATGAGAGAAAGCCAAACGACTGAATAAGAAAGAAATTTATTTTTGAGAAATTTTCCAAGAAAAGATTAGTAATTCTTTGAAATCAGACCCAGGGAAATAGGAAACACCCAGCTTTGAACATAGACCAATTTCAGTTACAGGGCTGCAGTCGCACATAATCCATAAATCCTAATCTTTTCTACTCTTCCCTCTCTAGTAGACATTGCCTTCATTTATTTTTTTTATTTTGAGATTTTTTTTTCTACATTTTCCAAACCCTCCAGGTCTGTTGGTAACTCAAAATGTTGAACCCTTGTTAACAGACGGCACCCTGTGTTTGTTCATAGGAAGAATTCAACATCCATTTAATGAGAATGAAGTGACAGATCATACGGGGACACGATTTTTTCTCCCTGTTCTGATTTCATCCAGTTCCCATTGCCCACCAGAACCTGAGTCGTCCATCCCTGAAATCCCTAAAATGTTTTTAGGCTAAAAAAATTTTATTAAATTATTTTTAAATAATCCCTAAATAATTTTTTATTTTAAACTCCTTTTAAAGCTGAGTCCCCAGTAGGGCACACCAGAGAACACACCGATTTCCAGCGGTGTATTTCGACAGCGAGGTGTTTTCGGGATAAATGAACTATGGCCTCAGAATACTGGTCTCGAAATGTTTGGTGGTATTCAGAGGCAAAATAGCAGCCTCCCCTGAGTGTTGGCTGGACTCTTGATTGACAGGGGACCAGGCTCCAGTTTGCCCCTGGTAAATCAAGACCCCCCCTACATCCTGGTTCTGTATTTGACTTTATCCTGGAGTTAATCCTCTCCTACCTTCTGCTTTCAGGACCTGCAATTACAACACATCCATCTTGGAATTGTTCGAGTAATCGTTGTCCCCGTTTTGGTCTCCACCACAAAAGCAGTTGTTGACAAGATGCCCGTCGCCCTTCACAATAAGCCACCTACTACAGTCCTTCAGTCAAAACAATTAGTGTTCATTTGGGCTTTATTCGGTCAGACCTGCGGTGACTGAGCAATATAAATTATGGATGAGTCTGCCCGGCTGCACTTGGGCATTCATGCAGATACTTGAGGAATTTTCATTTTCTTGATACGAAAATGCCACAGAGCTCCCCGCTCGCCCCCACTCAAAAAAAATCCATACTCAGAGAAATGTCATTACTTCACCACTGGACTTAAGCTTATAAACAAGACCACTTGGATGATTCTGGGTGTTTGCTTTGGGGGTGTTTCCTGTGTGTTTCTTTTCAAAGTTTCCACTTCCTCTTGATTCTCTCTCAAGTGGTTGAGTGATGTGTGCCAAATTCTATGGTGGAATTTGCTTTCCTTAGATAGTAGGGTTGAGATACTGGTGTTCAGAGAAGCCCTGAAACTGTTGCCTGACTGGTCAAGGGTTTGCAGGACACTTGAGATGGCAGATCATGAAAAGTCAAAATAACTCTGGAAGTGACAATTCTACCCTGAATTCAAAACAGGTTTATACTGTATGTTTTTTTTGTTTGGTTTTTGTTGTTGTTGTTGTTTGTTTTTTCAACGGTATTTAAGTGTTTATTATATGCCAGGCATGGTACTATGCGCTGGGGTAGATACAAGCTAATCAGGATGGACACAGTTCCTGTCCCTCATGGGGTTCACAGTCTTAATCCCCATTTTACAGAGGAGGTAACTGAGGCCCAGAGAAGTTAAGTGACTTGCCCAAGGTCATACAGCAGACAAGTGGCAGAGCAGGGATTAGAACCCAGGTACTTCTGACTCCCAGGCTGGTGCATTGTTTCTCGTGTTTGTTTCGTATTTTGTCCAGGGGTGGGGAGGGGGACTAGAGGAAAGGCTTTTAATTAAATCACACACAATATTTTTCAATTCAGTATCAACCGAAGAATTTACGCGGACCCTCATTGTCTGGTAGGATTAAAGATTCTGAAGCGGTCAGCCTCGGAGTACACCAACGTCTGTGAAGTCTACAGCTTTTTATCCAACCCCATCCTCATTTTTAGGGGGGTCCCCTCGAGCGCTGGACAAGGAAAAGAAAGCCGGACAGGTTGGTAGTCAGG
Organism: Tachyglossus aculeatus; assembly: GCF_015852505.1. Lineage (NCBI taxonomy): Eukaryota > Metazoa > Chordata > Mammalia > Monotremata > Tachyglossidae > Tachyglossus > Tachyglossus aculeatus. Next base: position 6,052,864 of record NC_052076.1, on the reverse strand, counting down.
AGAACGGGGTTCTTGGGGAGGGTCAAGCACTAAAACGAATATTTCAGAAAAGCATCAAGGTTCCCTGAATGAATGCTTCCGAGCGAAATGGTCCGATCTCTGGGCGGGAATCCGGGAATCCCACCCCCATCTCTGGAGAGCAGGGACCGGGACAAGGTGTGAGATGTTCGCGGGTGGAGAAGCGCTCGGGCAGCGGCCTGGTCCGGGGGAAACTCGCGGGGAACCGCGAGACTCTCCCGGCCTATTGAGGAACCAGGAGTCCTGGCCCCCAGTTCCTTCTCTCCCCGCGTCTCTGCCGGGTCAGCCTCTCGCTTCCCGGCAGGGGAATGCCCCTCTTAGAGGAGGGTAACCGATCAGCCGACAATCAATCGATCGATCGATCGATCGATCCCACCGCGGGCACCGCCCCGGGCCAAGAAGCCGGTCCTTCTCGGAGCATCTGGTTCTAATAATGACGGCGGTGCTTGTTCAGCGCTGTCGATGCGCCAAGCACTGTGCTGAGCGCTGGGATAGGCGGAGTAAGACTGTGAGCCCCGCGTGGGACAACCTGATCACCTTGTATCCCTCCAGCGCTTAGAACAGTGCTTGGCACATAGTAAACGCTTAACAAATACCATCATCATTATTATTATAGGTGTCATACGGTCCTCTGAGGACGTTTTCCAGCAGGTCGGTCTGGGGTTCCCCCCAGTCCCGGGTGGGTGGAAAAAGCCCGGGCTTGGGAGTCAGGGGACCTGGGTTCTAATCCCGGCTCCGCCAACTTGTCTGCTGTGTGGCCTTGGGCATGTCGCTTCACTTCTCTGGGCCTCAGTTCCCTCATCTGTAAAATGGGGATTCAAACTGTTAGCCCCACGTGGGACAACCTGATTCCCTTGGATCTACACCGGCGCTCAGGACAGTGCCCGGCACACAGTAAGCGCTTAATAAATAATAATAATAATAATAATGGTACTTGTTAAGCGCTATGTGTGAAGCCCTGAGGGATACAAGGTGATCAGATTGTCCCACTTGGGGCTCATAGTCTTAATCCCCATTTTACAGATGAGGTAACTGAGGCACAGAGAAGTTAAGTGACTGGCCCAAGGTCACACAGCTGACAAGTGGCAGAGCTGGGATTCGAACCCATGACTTCTGAGTCCCAAGCCCAGGCTCTTTCCACTGAGCCACGCTGCTTCTCTATACCATACCAAATACCATAATTGTAATACCATAATGATGATGATGATGGTTCATTCATTCAATCGTATATAATAATAATAATATTGAGCGCTTACTGTGTGCAGAGCACTGTACTAAACGCTTGGAAAGTACAATTCCCCGCAGCCCAAGGACTCGGCTCCGTCTCCCATTCCCGTTCCCATTCCCGTTCCCATTCCCGCGTAGCTCTCCAGCGCCACCCGCAGCGGCTCGTCGCCTCCGCAGTGCCCTGGACCCCACTCCTCGCCTCCCGGCATCCCGCCACCCGGGGACGCCTGGGTCCCCAAGACCCCCAGCCCAGGGGGCCCGGACCCGTACCGGCTCCGCCTGGTATTCCCCCTGGACCCTTGCCCCGCACCAAGGAACCCCGTCCCCCTGGCACCCAGCCCCGGGGCAAGGGGGGACCCAGAGAGGGGACACCTGGGCTCCCTGAACCCCTCCAAATCCTCTCTGGATCCTCACAGTGGAAAGAGCAAGGGCTTGGGAGTCAGAGGTCGTGGATTCTCATCCTCCCTCCGCCACTTGTCTGTTTTGTGACTTTGAGCAAGTCACTTCACTTCTCTAGCATGGCTAGAGAAGCAGCGTGGCTCAGTGGAAAGAGCCCGGGCTTTGGAGTCAGAGGGCATGAGTTCAAATCCCGCCTCTGCCACTTGTCAGCTGTGTGACCTTGGACAAGTCACTTAACTTCTCTGTGCCTCAGTTACCTCATCTGTAAAATGGGGATTAAGACTGTGAGCCCCCCGTGGGACAACCTGATCACCTTGTAATCTCCCCAGCGCTTAGAACAGTGCTTTGCACATCAATAAATGCCATTATTATTATTATTATTCTCTGGGCCTCAGTTCCCTCATCTGCAAAATGGGGGTTAAGACTGTGAGCCCGCCGTGGGACAACCTAATTACCTCGTACCTCCCCCAGCGCTTGGAACAGAGCTTGGCACACTGTAAGCGCTTCACAAATGCCATTATTATTAATAGTAGTAGTAGTATTCCCTGTCTAGGGAACCAACTTCCACCGGGAATAAAGATGTCCCGCCCGTTGGCCCGGGGAGGAGGGGAGGGGACGAGCCTCTGGGCTTCTTCCCTGACGCCTCGAGCTCTGAGCCAGCATCCCCCCACCCCCCCCCACCCCCTCTCGCCCCTCTCCCTCCTCCGACTTCCCCCCTCCCTCTCTCCCCTCTTTTCTTTCCTCTCCCTTTCTCTCCCTCCTCTCTCCACTGGCGCGCTCCTCTCATGTCCTTTCCTCGCCTCTCCGCCCTGGGTTCTGCCTCTTTCCTTTCCTTTTTTCCCCCTTCCTCCCTTTCCTGGTGCCCCCTTCCCGGTGCCCCCTTAGCTGGGTCAGGACGGGAGGGAGCAGGGGGCGGCCTCCCCCCTCCCCAGGGTGGGGAGTTTCCTTGGCACTTCTAGGACTGGATTTGGGAGAGCGTGCTTGTGTTGGGGGGTGTTTTATCCGAGGAAGGGGAGAACCATCGCCCTGCGAGGCCCCTTTCCCGTTCCCAAGCGGCTCCCGGACGCATCCACCCGGGACGCGAGTCGACGTGGGAGTGGGCACCTTCCGTGCCCAGGCCGCCGCCCCGGGACTGCCAGCTAGCCTCTCCCGGAGGGGGCCGTGCCCAGCGGGAATCATCGCCTATGCTCAGGAAAAGGAGGAGAAGAAGGAAGAAGAAGAAGAAGCACATCGCCATGTCCTTCTCCCAGTTCGGATACCCCTACGGCAGCGCATCCCAGGTAGGACCCAGGCGTCCGGGAGATGGGCAGAGGCGGCCCTGAGAGGCGCCTGGCGTGGGCGTGGGCGTGGGCATGGGCGTGTGTGTGGAGGGGGGATCGTACATGTGCGGAGGGCGTTCGTCCGTGCCCACGGGTGTATGCCGGACGAGAGGTGATGGGGGAATCATACATGTGTGGAGTGCATTCGTGTGACCGCACAGGTGTATGCGGTAGGGAGTGTGAAGGGGGAATCATACATGTGTAGAGTGCATTCGTATGACCGCACAGGTGTACGAGGGAGGTAGTGTAAAAGGGGAATCATACATGTGTGGAGTGCCTTCGTATGATCGCACAGGTGTATGCGGGAGGTAGTGTGAAGGGGGAATCATGCATGTGTGGAGTGCATTCGTATGACTGCACAGGTGTCTGGGGAGGTAGCGTGAAGAGGGAATCATACATGTGTGGAGGGCGTCCGTATGACCGCACGGGTGTATGCTGTACGTAGTGTGGAGGGGGAATCATCCATGCGTGGACTGCGTTCGTAGGCGCGCACGGGTATAGGCGGTAGGTAGTGTGAGAGAGGAATCATACATGTGTGGAGGGCGTTCATGTGTGTCAACGTATGTGGAGAGGGTAGCCCTCCCCTCGCCCACTCCCCCTGTGCGGTTTTAGGCTCGGGCCCAGCAGGTGGGCAGCAGCAGCCACCTGGTCCCCTAGGCCCAGCGCCCTTCTCCCTCTGAGAGCCGCGGTGCCCCCTCTTACCTTCTTCTGCAGCAGAAGGAGGGGGGCGAGGGGAAGGGCACAGGGGCTAAGATCGGCCGTGGGTGTTTTTAAACTCATCTCGGGCTCTTGGTCACCCCGACGGCCCTTGCCTCAGTTCCCTCCTCTGTAAAATGGGGATTAAGACTGCAAGCCCCATGTGGGACAACCTGATTTCCTTTTATCTACCCCAGTGCTTAGAACAGTGCTTGGCACATCATCATTATCATCAAAATAATGTTATTTGTTATTACTATGTACCAGGAGCTGTACTAAGCGCTGCAGTGTGGCTCAGTGGAAAGAGCCCGGGCTTGGGAGTCAGAGGTCATGGGTTCTAATCCCGACTCCACCACTTATCAGCTTTGTGACTTTGGGCTGTGTCACTTAATTTCTCTGTGGCTCAGTTACCTCATCTGTAAAACATGGGGATGAAGATTGTGAGCCCCACGTAGGACAACCTGATCACCGTGTATCCCCCCAGCGCTTAGAACAGTGCTTTGCACATAGTAAGCGCTTAACAAATACCATCATCATTATTATTATTATACAAGCAAATCAGGTTGGACACAGTCCATGTCCCATATGGGGCTCACAGTCTTCATCCCCATTTGACGGATGAGGTAACAGAGACACAGGGAAATGAAGTGACTTGCCCAAGGACACGCAGCAGACAAGTGGAAGAGTCGGGATTCGAATCCATAACCTTCTGACTCCCAGACCCGTGGAGAAGCAGCGTGGCTTAGTGGAAAGCGCACGGGCTTGGGAGTCAAAAGTCGTGGGTGCCAATCCCGGCTCCACCACTTATCAGCTGGGTGACTTCGGGCAAGTCACTTAACTTCTCTATGCCTCAGTTACCTCATCCGTCAAATGGGGATGAAGACTGTGAGCCCCACGTGGGACAACCTGATTACCTGTATCTACCCCAGAGCTTAGAACAGTGCCTGGCACATAGTAAGCGCTTCACAGCTACCATTATTATTATTGTTGTTGTTAAGTGGCGGAGCAGGGATTAGAACCCATAACCTTCGGACTCACAGACCCGTGTTCTATTCAACACGCCATGCAGCGGTTAACAAATACCATCATTATGATGATGATGATCAATCAATCAATCGTATTTATTGAGCGCTTATTGTGTGCAGAGCACTGTACTAAGCGATTGAATGAATTGAACGAGTGGTCCGGGGCCGGCGGCGACGACCTCTCCCCTCCCCGGGCCACGCTGACCCACCCGCGGATCTTTCCCTTCTCCGCCTCCGGCCCTGGCACCGTCCCTGGCACCGTCCCGCGCAGTTCCTGGTGCCCACCGCCCCCAGCTCCGCCTGCTGCGAGTCCTCGTCCGGCCCGGCGGCCTCAGCCTCCTCGGGCTCGGCTCCGGCCTCTGCCCTGTGCTGTGCGTCCTACGAGAGCCGGCTGCTGGGCAGCGGGAGGCCCCAGCTGGGTGCCACCCTGGCCGTGTACGGGCCCCCCTTCGCCACCGCCGCCTCGCCAGGCTACGGGGGCTACTTGCCCTACAGCGCCCAGCCGCCCGCGCTCTGCAGCGCGCTGGTGAGTTCGCCCAGCTCCGGGCCTTCCCCGGGACCCCTCAAGACCCTCCCCCCGGCCTGGACACCACCCAGAGACCCCCGGACCCCCTGCCCGCCCCTGCAGGGCACAGAGAAGGGGAAGCGTGGCTCAGTGGAAAGAGCCCGGGCTTTGGAGTCAGAGGGTTCAAATCCCGGCTCCGCCAACTGTCAGCTGTGTGACTTTGGGCGAGTCACTTCACTTCTCTGGGCCTCAGTTACCTCATCTGTCAAATGGGGATGAAGACTGTGAGCCCCCCTGTGGGACAACCTCCCCAGCGCTTAGAACAGTGCTTTGCACATAGTAAGCGCTTAACAAATGCCATCATTATTATTATAAGGAATATCGGGAAGCCCAGCCCAAGGGAAAACCGGGCCAGCCGGATCCGCGCTAGGCCCAGTCCTGCCGGGGGGCGGAGGAGGGGGCAGAGGAAGGGGCAGAGGAAAGGGCAGAGGAGGGGGCGGCAGGGACCCGTCTCCCTCCCCCTCCTTCCGCCCCCGGTCTGGGACCCCGGCTCTCCTGTTTCCCCTCCAGAGTCCCGCATACGAGGTCAAAGAGGCCGCTGGCAACTTGCCCCCGGGGTTCGCCCAGCCCCCCGCCTACTACCCCTACGACCCTCCCCTGGGCCAGGGTCAGTACGACAGGTAAAGTCCTCTCCGCGGCCCAGCCGGGGGCAGGGGGAGAGGAAATGGGGGTGAGGGGCCGGGGAAGAAAGGATGGGCCAGGACCGGTCGGGAGGAAAGCCACTCCAATGCCCCAGTTGAGGTGGTGGGGAGGGGGGGCCTACAGGGCTTCTAACCCCCTTACTAACCCCAGCCAACCCGGCCTGCAGAATCGCAGCCGGGATTCTGGAATCTCAGCGCTTAGGACAGTGCTTGGCACGTAGTAAGCGCTTAACAAACCCCATCCTTTATTAGTAGTACTATTACCGGGGGCGGAGGGGCGGGCTAGGGCTGGATCTGCCCCCTCTCCCCCGCCCCCTGCGCCCCCCGCAATGGGTCGGGGGTCTCGGGGGGTGGGGGCAGGTACGGCTCGGTGGACTTCAGCGGCTCGGCCCGGAGGAAGAACGCCACCCGGGAGACCACGGCCACGCTGAAGGCCTGGCTGCAGGAGCACCGCAAGAACCCCTACCCCACCAAGGGCGAGAAGATCATGCTGGCCATCATCACCAAGATGACCCTCACCCAGGTGTCTACCTGGTTCGCCAACGCCCGGCGGCGGCTGAAGAAGGAGAACAAGATGACTTGGGCGCCCAAGAGCAAGGCCGGGGATGAAACGAAGGAGGAGCAGGGAGGGGGCGGCCTGGAGGGGAACCGCCGGGAACCCGATGGCCAAGGTAAGGGCCGAGCGGGGACGGGGGGGGGGGAAAGGGGCTGGGGGCTTCGGGGGCTGCCCCATGCCAGGGATGAGGGGCCGCCCCTCCTCCGCCCCTCAAAGTAATAATCACCATAATAATTATGGCATTTGTTGAGCACTTACTATGTGCCAGACACTGTACTAAGCCCTGGGGTGGATACAATAATAATAGCGATTATTATTACGGCATTTGTTAAGCGTTTATATGTGCCAGACACTGTAGTAAGCACTGGGGTGGATACAATAATAATAAGTATTATCATTATGGCATTTGTTGAGCTCTTCCTATTCATTCATTCATTCAATCGTATTTACTGAGCACTTACTGTGTGCAAAGCACTGTACTAAGCTCTTGCGAAGTACAAGTTGGCTACATATGGAGACGGTCCCTACCCAACAGCAGGCTCACAGTCTGGAAGGGGGAGAATGTGCCAGGCACTGTACCAAGCACTGGGGTGGATATAATAATAATTATTATTATCATTATGGCATTTGTTGAACGCTTCCTATGTGCCAGACACTTTACTGAGCCCTGGAGTGGTTACAATAATAGTAATTATTATGGCAATTGTTAAGCACTTCCTATTCATTCATTCATTCAGTTGTATTTATTGAGCGCTTACGGTGTTCAGAGCACTGTACTAAGCGCTTGGGAAGTACAGGTTGGCAACATATAGAGACGGTCCCTATCCAACAGCGGGCTCACAGTCTAGAAGGGGAAGACAGACAACAGAACCAAACATATTAACAAAATAAAATAAATAGAATAAATATGTACAAATAAAATGAATAGAGTAATAAATACATACAAACATATATACATATATACAGGTGCTGTGGGGAGGGGAAGGAGGTAAGGCGGGGGGGTGGGGAGGGGGAGGAGGGGGAGAGGAAGGAGGGGGCTCAGTCTGGGAAGGCCTCCTGGAGGAGGTGAGCTATGTGCCAGACACTGTACAAAGCACTGGGGTGGATACAATAATAGTATTATTATTATGGCGTTTGTTGAGCACTTACTATGTGCCAGACACTGTACTAAGCGCTGGGGTGGATACAATAATAATCATCATCATAATAACAATAACAATGGTATTTGTTAAGTGCTTACTATGTTCTGAGCACTGTTCAAAGCACTAGGGTAGATGCAAGGTAATCAGGTTGTCCCATGGTGTGCAAATCGGGTTGGACACAGTCCCTGTTCCATGGGAGCTCAAAGTCTCCATCCTCGTTTGACAGATGAGGGAACTGAGGCCCAGAGAAGTGAAGTGACTTGCCCCTGCTCACACAGCAGACACGTGGCAGAGGCGGGATTAGGACTCATGACCTTCCGACTCCCGGGCCCGTGCTCTAGCCACTAGGCCATGCTACTTCTCAAGCAGTCTAGCCCCCCATCCTGCTAGGAAAGCAGTCCGTCCAGGGTTGGGAGCTCTCCCGCCCTGCCTGGGGGAGCCAGAGCTGGCCAGGGCGACCCCTGACCCCTGTCTCCCGGGCACTTTCGCTCTTCCCACACTCGGCAGTTTCTCTGCAGATCCAAAGGCCTGCAAGGGGGCCAAGGACCTGCGGCTGAACTACCTGGAAGACCTACAGGAGGATGAAGAGGTGGAGGAGGAGGAGGAGGAGGAGGAAGAGCAGGAAGAGGAGGAAGAGGAGGAAGAGGAGGAGGAAGAGGAAGAAGAGAAAGCGTCAGGTGGCCTGGGCCTGCTGTCAGAGTCCCTTGAGGCTGGGGCCAGGGTGGAGAAGAGCCAGTCTCCTTGTGTCAAAGCCCCCTGGATGGCGGGAGCTCACTTCCCGGACCCCCGTGAGCCCCACGATCCCCTCCAGAAGCCCCGGATCTGGTCTCTGGCTCACACCGCCGGGGCCAGGGTCCCGGGCCTCCTTTCTCAGGAGGATGCCAAGCCCCGCAGTCCCGACCTCCAACTGGGCCGGGCCCGGGCTTTGGGGCTGGAGCCCCGGGGCAGCGAGGGGAAGCCCCTTTCCAGCTACACGACTCAACCGGAGGACGATGACCCCTTCCCCGAGCCACCCCCACCTTCTGACCCCTGGATCCCCCCGCCCTTCCCACTGCAGACCCTGCCTCCACTCAGCAACTGTGCGCCCTGCCAGTCCTGCCAGTCCTGCCCGGGCCCGGCCCTATGCGTGCCTCTGCGGGGCTTCACCCTGGGGACTGCCAGCCCACCCGGCTCTCTGCTCTGAGGTCCGGTGGCCCTCCCTCCTGCTCGCCCTCCTGCTCACCCACCCAGGATCCTTGGGTTTAGGCCCGACCCCACTTGGACGGCTCCGGGTGAACTTGAGCACTGCGGGGAGGGGAGAGGGCATCCCTCCGCCCCTGGTGCCAGGGGTCGCGGGGAGATCCCCCCTGCTCCGAGAGCCCCTGCTCCCCCCAAAGGTTGACCCTGGGCCGCCGGGGACTCCCGGGATGCCAGTATGGCCAGTAGGCCCTGCCAATGGCGGCTCTTAGGCCTGTGCCGGAGTGGGGAGGTAGGTGACGGTCGAGGGGAGGGGCCGGGGGGGGGGGTTGGGACCCCGGTTTGGGGGCCCCCGGGGGCACCGGTGGGGGTTGGGCAGATTCGCCTGAATGATCTTCTGGCCATTCCCCCAGGATCAGCCTCAACCCCCTGTTCCGGACCCCGGGGGGGTGGGGGGGCGCAGGTTGGGCTCAGCCGGCCAAGGTGGGAGAGGCAAGGGGTCGGGCCAGCCTCTCCCCCCACATCTAACCCCCTAACCCCCTCCCCTTCTCCTCTCTCCGCAGGTCAGCGTCCAGTGCCCAGGGAAGGGGGTTGCCCCGGACAGCCCTGTCCGGCAGTCAGTGGAGGAGGCTGGAGGATGTGGGGAGAGAAGAGGGGCCCTCGCGTTGACTCCCCGCACCCACCCACACCCACACACACACACACACACACACACACACACATACACCTCTCCCTCCGCCCCCGCCAGGGAGGTCAAGTCGGGACAGTCCCTCTCTGCACTCGGCGGCCAGCCATCGAGCCCGGCCCATCCTCAGGCCGCTGTCCAGCGCCGTGTCCCCCCTTTCTGCGTCCTTTCTAAATGAAGTTTCCTTTCTACGGTTCCGCGTGTTTGTGACAGAGTGCTGCATTAAATGGGGTGAGGGGAAAGCACACCAACCATGCGGCCACGGACGGGAAAAAGGCCTGGGCTGTCCATGGGGGAATTACTGCCAGGACCATCATGGCACGTGGGGGCACATGGACCCAGAGCCTCCTTGCTGCTGGGTGAGGATCCTGGCAGCGCAGATAATAATAATAAGAAGAAGAATAGTATTTATTAAGCACTTACTATGAGCCAAGCACTGTTCCAAGTGCTAAGGTAGATACAAGATCATCGGGTTGTCCCCCGAGGGGCTCACAGAGGTTTATGAGAAGCAGCGTGGCTCAGTGGAGAAGAGCACGGGCTTTGGAGTCAGAGGTCATGGGTTCAAACCCCGGCTCCACCAATTGTCAGCTGTGTGACTTTGGGCAAGTCACTTAACTTCTCTATGCCTCAGTTACCTCATCTGTAAAATGGGGATTGAGACTGTGAGCCCCACATGGGACAACCTGATCACCTTGTAACATCCCCAGCGCTTAGAACAGTGCTTTGCACATAGTGCTTAATAAATGCCATCATTATCATTATCACAGTCTTCATCCCCATTTTACAGATGAGGGAACTGATGCACAGAGAAGTGAAGTGACTTGCCCAAAGCCACACAGCTGACAAGTGGTGGAGCTGGAATTAGAACTCATGACCTCTGACTCCCAACCCCATGTTCTTTCCACCAAACTATGCTGCAGATGGGACGGGTGTGCTTTTGGGTGGGGAGGGGGCTTAAGAGGGGTGGGAGTTGGGCGCGCGGAGGCGGCAAAGTAGAGCAGGGTTAGTGGGTCAGCGCCGTTTGGAAGGGAAGGGGGATGGGGAAGGGGAAGGGGAAGGCGAAGACTCCGCATTATTTCCATTTAATTAAAAGTGTCAGCCAACACTTTCCGCCCAGACTAACGAAGGAAGAGGGGCAGAGGGAAGAAGGCGGCTTTGTCCCAATGGCCGGTTGAGGCGGGGGCCATTCCCATTAACCAGGGGTCAGCCCCGGGGGGCCCGGACCCTCATTCGCCAGGCCCCTCCAAGCTGGCGTCTGGACTAGCCCAGCGGGGGATGGGGAAGGGGGAAGAGGGGCAGACGGTCTTAAACTAGTCGGTGGGGCTCCCCTAACCAAGGTACTTTTCCCCTTTCTTGCGGGGATCAACTCCCCCCAGGGACAGGCCCCGTCTGAGGCGCTGACCCGCGGCTTAGGGACCGGGAAATTAAGCTGCGAAAAGATAAACATTATTTCAGGCCGGATTTGAGGGATTAGCGCTTGTAATAAAGGGGTTTAGGCCCGTCCGAGGCTCCTGGAAAGGCTTTCGACGACCCCCCCTCACCCTGGCCCGTCCTCGTCGAGGCTATTGCTCGCCGTGGAACCCAGGGCCCAGGGCCTTCGGGAAGGGATGGCCAGATCCGGGGTTAGAGGGCTTCCTGCTCTGACCTGACGAGGAACCTCTGGTGGGGGCAGGTACCTGGCGGGGCCTGGGGCTACTGGCTGGACGGAAGCCGGGCAGAGGCGAAGTGTGATCACCGACCTCTTGGCCTCCCCGCCCTTCAGCTCCCCCCCCCCCCGCCCCCCCGCTCAGCAATCTGTCTACCCCGAGAGATGGGTCACAAATCTCTCCCAATGTAATCCTCCGGGATCATATTCCCCAAACGACTGGGATTAAGACTGTGATTGAGAAGCAGCATGGCGTAGTGGAACACTGGCCTGAGAGTCAAAATGTCGTGGGTTCTAATTCTAGCTCTGCCACTTGTCTGCTGTGTGACGTTGGGCAAATCACTTCACTTCTCTGGGTCCCAGTTGTCTCATCTGTGAAGTGGGGATTACAACTCTATGGGACAGGGAATGTGTCGAACCCGATTTGCTTGTACCCATCCCTGCTCTCAGTTCAGTGCCTGGCACATAGTAAGTGCCTAACAAATACTATCATTATTATTATTATTATTATTATTAAAAATGTGGCAGGGGTGGCCTCCAGGGACCGAGGGTGTCCATCCCCGCTTCCAACCCTTGTTCCCAGGGAAGATGGGGTTGGGTTGGGAGGAATCGGGGTGCAGCCCTCCCACCCCGTGCCGGGATGGAGAGGGCTGAGGCCTCTCTAGAGACCAGAGGGAGGTGGCTGGGGCTGGCTCTGGTCACCAGGCAGACCATCATGACTCCTCTCATCTCTGAGTAGCAGGACCACTGGCCGTGTGTGTGTGTGTGTTTGTGTGTGTTGGGTGGGGGTTACAGGGGTTGGGGACTCCCTAGACCCCCTTCCATACCCTGTATCCCTGCCCCGCCAACCAGGCAGAGCAGAAGAGTCAGCACTGTTGGCCCTTCTCTGCCCCAAGACCCACCCCTGTGCAGAGGATCCTGCTTCTTGCTGGAAACTCAGTCAGTGCAGGAACAGGCGCAAAATCCAGGAAACCTTCCCAGTTGACTTAATCTGGATTTTCTCAATCTCTTGACAGGGATCAGGATGGCCTTTTACCTTGTGATTCAAAAAGGAGGAAGAGGAGGAGGAAGTGGTAAAAGAGGAGGAGGAGGAGGAGAAACAGGAGGAAAAGGAGAAAGGGAGAAAGGGAGGAGGAAGAGAAGGAGGGGAGAAGGGGGAGGAAAAAAAAAGCCCATGACCTGGCTCACCTGAAAGGACACCTGTCAATCAGTCATCTTTATTGAGGGATTACTGTACACAGAGCACTATATACCTGTCCTTCTGTGTCCCCTTCTTCTGCCTACCTGTTTCGCTGATGTCCAGGATCCCTCAGACCCTAAGGAGCCTCCTAGCTAAACGCTTTGGAAACCAAACAAAAGCTAAGGAAATTGATCCTACTGCTAAGTGGTTTACATAGAGAGGATGCCATCTCTTCTGTCTCTGCCGGTCATGTTTCCACTGGAGCACAGAGTGCACAAGTGATTAAGCAGCAAGGGTACAGCACATTGTGAAGTTCATGTGGTCTTCATACACATTAGCTGAACTGAGACTAAAACTCAGGTCTCCTGTTTCCCAGAGTTTTGCGCCATCCACTGGGCAAACAGCAAGATTCCAGCCTCTCCAACCTTTCCTGATTGGAGCCTTAGGGCAGATTTGAAATCAGCTACTAAGGTTTAGCCTTGAACAGGAGACAGGTCAAGTGAGTGTGATTCGCACTAGCAGCACTTGTTCGGGTTTCTCTCCCACCAAGCAATCCAGATGCCCAGAATGGCTAAGGGTCCAGGAACTTCTCTAGCTCTGCTCATTCCCTGAACCAGGAAAAGAGCTCATGAACAGCTGCCTGTTCAGCTCTAGGTATCCATGTACCATGGTCATAATAATAGCAAATGTGGTATTTATTAAGCACTTTCTAGATTCCAAGCTGTAAGCTCGTTGTGGGCAGGGAACACGACTACCAACCCAGTTTTATTATGCTCTCCCAAGAGTTTAGAACAATGCTGTGCACACAATAAGTGCTCAATTAAGACCACTGACTGATTCTATGTATCAAGCACTGTACTAAGCTCCGGTTAGACACAACAAATCAGGTTGGATACAGTCCCTGTCCCACGTGGTGCTCAGAATCTAAGGGGGAGGAGAACAGGTATTGAATCCCCATTTTACAGATGAAGAAACTGAGGCACAGAGAAGTTAAAGGACTTGTCCATGATCACTCAACAGGCAAGTGGTAGAGCTGGGACTCCAGGTGCTTTGACTCCTAGGCCTGTGTTGCTTCTCTAACTGAAATGATTTGGGCTGACAGCATAGGAAGCCTCCTCCCCATCAGGCCCCTCTTGCTGGCATCCAAGAGTTAGAGCCATGATTTTTTTTTTAATGGAATTTGTTAAGTGGTTACTGTGTCTGTCCTGGGTAATTTTAGAAGCACAAATATCCTGGAATTGGAACCATCCTAGATAAATTGGATCATATTCCTTACACCCCCCCAACCCAAGCTGCTTTTATTCCCTTTAAATGCTCGGACATCTATTCCTGGGCTGGAGCAAGCTCAGTCCTTGCATAGTTTAGGGCCAGAAATGTGCTGGAACTCGTACGGAAACACTGTTCTAAGTGCCAGGGTAGGTGCACGTCAATTAGTCAGACACAGTCCGTGTTACACGTGGTGCTGACAGTCTAAGTAGGAGGGAGACAGAGTGAGTAGGAAGGATATATGTAAAAGGAGTTAACCATCCTGTCTTGCAGCATGGGTCTCGGAGCTATGTGGACCTCAGGATGACTACAAGAGGGAAGACCAGGTGCTCTGACAATTCAATTTCACAGGACGTGGTAGCCTGGGGCCAGTAGCCTGGAACCGAAGCATCACTAGGCATCAAAGTCCAGAGACCTAGTTAATCAACTCCCAAGATGGAGTCACTCTGCACACTGGCTTTGTCTGTGCAGGACCATTCTAATGACAGGTTGATGTAATCAGTAGCCCCTAAAGACAAGCAGTTTGTATGTCCCCATTTGGCTGTTCCAGTTCCAAATGTCTGAATAATTTTAGAAACACAAATATCCTGGAATTGGAACCATTATAGGTAAACAGAGAAGCAGCGTGGCTCAGTGGAAAGAGCCCGGGCTTTGGAGTCAGAGGTCATGGTTTCAAATCCAGGCTCTGCCAATTGTCAGCTGTGTGACTTTGGGCAAGTCACATAACTTCTCTGGGCCTCAGTTACCTCATCTGTAAAACAGGGATTAAGACTGTGAGCCCCCCCGTGGGACAACCTGATCACCTTGTAACCTCCCCAGCGCTTAGAACATTGCTTTGCACATAGTAAGTGCTTAATAAATGCCATTATTATTACTATTACTATTATTATTAAACTAGTCCATCTTCGTTACACCAACGCCTCACCGGCTTTTAGTCCCTTTAAATGCTCGGACATCTATGCTTGGGCTGGAGCAAGTTCAGTCCTTGCACAGTTTAGGGTCAGGAGTATGCTGGGACTTGTATGGATGTCCCAGAATGCTTTACTTTTTCTCACTCACTTCCCTCTCACCCCTGTTCTCACTCTTACCAAAGGGGGAATGCTTGGGATGGTGTCTAATGTTCTAATTTTAAATGCATTATTAGTCAGCCTGTGATTTCTGACTGATGCGCCTGGGATTTGGGGTCACAGTGTAGCACTGCAGGAAGCAATGCTGTGGCAGATAAAGAATTGCTGGCATGAGACTGTGTCCTTGAACATGCTTCCTGAGTGGCCAAGGAGTCTGCCCAAGTGAGAACTGCTGCCCTAGTGTCTATGAGTTCTCCCCATCCCCTCGCCCAACAGCTACTCTCCTGATATCTGAGGAGGAGTTCGACTTCATTTAGGCCAACTCCTTTGGAACCAGTCCATTTTCCAGAAGCAGTGTGGCCTAATGGAAAGAGCACAGGCCTGGGTTCCAATTCCAGCTCCACTATTTGCCTGCTGTGTGTCTCTGGGCAACTCACTTAACTTCTCTGGGCCACTGTTTCTTCAAACAGAGGATAAATACCTGTTCTCCTTACTACCTAGACTGTGAACACTACGAGGGATGGGGACTGTGTCTCACCTGATCATCTTGTATCTACCTTAGTGCTTTATATAGTGTTTAGCACATAGAAAGTGCTTTGTGAATACCACAATTATTATTATTATTATCACGTTGATGGTTCTGATCAGCCAGAAGAGCTCTTTCGGGCCTGTATCTCTGCCCCACCCCAGGCAGAGCGGAAGAGTCAGCACTGATGGCCTTTCTCTGCCCCAAGACCCGCCCCCGTGCAGAGGATCCTGCTTCTTGCTGGAAACTCAGTCAGCACAGGAACAGGTGCAAAATCCAGGAAACCTTCCCAGTTGACTTAATCTGGATTCTCTCAATCTCCTGACAGGGATCAGGATGGCTTTTTATATTGCGATTCAAAAAGGAGGAGGAGGAAGAGGGAGGAAAAAAGGAGTAGGAGGAAGAGGTAAAAGAGGAGGTGGAGGAGAAACAAGAGGATAAAGGGAGAAAGGGAGGAGGAAGAGAAGGAGGGGAGAAGGGGGAGAAAAGAAAGCCCATGACCTGGCTCATCTGAATGGACACCTGTCAATCAATCATCTTTATTGAGGGCTTACTGTACACAGACTGGGAAACCCTGAATGAAATTAATCAGTCAGGCAGTTGTATTGGTGTCCTGGTTCAACCCAGACACAGGACTAGAAAAATGTGAGCAGGTGACCCTCTGTAGGTGGGAAAGGCTACCAGTTTCAGGGTTCCATCTCCTGAATAGCCTTTCCTCCTGCAGTCACTGCAGCCATATTGACAGCTTCCGAGAGGTTTTTGTATTTGTTTTGTTTTTTTTAACAGTATTTGTTAAGTGCTTACTATGTGCCAGGCACTGTTCTAAGCACTGGGTTAGATACAGAGTCATCAGGTTGGACACAGTCCATGTCCCACACGGGGCTCACAGTCTTAAACCCCATTTTACAGATGAGGTAACTGAGGCACAGAGAAGTGAAGTGACTTGCTCAAGGTCACCCAGCAGACAAGTGGAGAAGTCAGGATTAGAACCCAGGTCCTTCTGACTCCCAGGCCTGTGCTCTATCCACTAGGCCATGCTGGACTCACCAGGATGTGGCCGTGGCCCACCGGAAACCTCCTGAATATTTCCAGAAGTAGCTTCTGTCAGCTGGAACCCCCCACCATTGCCACTACTTGGGCTGTGCCAGAAGAAGCCCTGACTCCACAAGGAAAGTCTAGACAATAGAAGCCCCACAGCCAAGCCCAATTGGCCATTCCACTGGCCAGTGAGTAGCGGAGGGGCTTCCTGCTAGTGTAGCCCATGTTGCTGCGGCATTCAGTCCCTTGCTCATCGCCAACTCCTCCTTTCCCCCCTTCACCTTCTCCCATTTCTTCTCCTCCATCCTCCTCTGCTCAGTCCCCTTCCCGTCTCTTCTTTTCCACTCTCCTCCTCTCCCTTTTCTTGTTTTTTTCTCCCTCCCTCTCCTTTTCTCCTCCTCTCTATTCCCCTCCCCTTTCTCTGACCACACTCGACCCCTCTTGTCCCCACCCACTCTACCTAGAGTGATGAGATTCTTGTTCATCGTGACTAGAAATAGTTGACTTCAAAACCATCGGTCCTGCCTGCATTTCCCGAATAATGCCCAGTTGGTGCTAAATGTTAGTTTTCTCTTCAGATTGAGCCCAAATTGGATTTTTCCTACTCAAAAATCCTTTCAAAAATTCACTTTGCCCCTACTCAGACACCTGGCTATTGAGAAGAAAGTTGACTACTCTGATTTTATGAACTGCTGAGGCTTCCCCTTAAGGTGATAAATGGAATATTTTCTGCTGTCAGCCATAAACTGGAGTAGCTAATATTTTAAACCTTCCACCCATTTCCTCTGCGTTCCCTTCAAAAATAATTCAGAATGGGAAGACTGACTTAATGGGTCGCTTGGATCTTTATGGCACTTTGTTGGAACAAAAATCCCCTCATCATTTCAAAGTACTTCACTGGTCCCTGTATCTGTGGTCCAGCTACAATTGCTGTCTGAGATTGATATGGTGCAGAGCGATGGGGAAGGAGTGACATTTATTAGAGCTGTCCCTGGTCTTTTGCAGGAAATTCTGAGTACACCCCAATAACCTGCCTCTGAATGTCCAGGGGAAAAACGCCATAAGATTTGCCTAGAAGGCTCGTCTCCTCCCCAAATCATGCTCATTTGATGCACTTTAGTGCTTTGCTCAGTCTCATCCCATTATTTTGTCATTTGACATATGACAATCATGATCTTCTGAATGACCCTGAGTGATTTGCTGCGGAATGGCCCAGAGTTAAAATGTTAATGATCATAAATCATTTCAAGAGGCAGGTTTGCTGATTCATAAATTCGGTGTAAACCTCTTTCACTTCACCGGTTCAAACATGAAGTGATGAACAAAAGGAGAGTGGGTGTGGGCATTTGCATGAAGAGCTTTGTATTTAAACTCGGGTGGCA
Source organism: Tachyglossus aculeatus (assembly GCF_015852505.1). Classification (NCBI taxonomy): domain Eukaryota; kingdom Metazoa; phylum Chordata; class Mammalia; order Monotremata; family Tachyglossidae; genus Tachyglossus; species Tachyglossus aculeatus. The sequence continues at coordinate 6,035,311 of NC_052076.1, read as the reverse complement.
GGAGACAGATATTAAAAATTAACATTTGGCTTCTCTTTAAAGCTTTTCTTGGTGGAAGCAGTGTGGCCTAGTGAAAAGAGCATAGGCTTGGGAGACAGGGAACCTGGGTTCTTACACCACCTCCACGCCGTGCCTATGCTGTGTGACTTGCCCAGAGTCAAGTCACTTAACTTCTCTGGGCCTCCATTTCCTCATCTGTAAAAATGGGGATAAAATACCTGCCCTCTTTCCCCCTTAGACTATGATCCCCATGTGTAACAGGGATTAGGGTTATCTTGTATCTACCTCAGCATTTTGTATGGTGTTCAAGTGCTGAACAAATATTATTATTATGATGATTATTATGATTATTATTATTATTATTAGGAACCAGATCTCCATTCACTGGTACAACAGACACAAGTGAATATATTAAAAAATCAATTGAATTAACAAATGAATCCACGAGTGTGGAGTTAGTGCTTTAGGAATGGTTAGGAGGCAGGGGAGTTAAGGGTGAGGTGTCATGAGGAAGTTAGTTTAGGAAGAGCAAAGAGCTGGGGTGGAGCAGGAGAGGAAAGAAGAAGCCAGCTGATTGAGAGTCCCAAAACCATTGTCCAGGAATTTCTGTCTTCTCCCAGAAGCACCAGGGAGCGGTTGGGGCTCCTGAGGAGGAAAGTGATTTGTTCTGATTGGTGTCGTAGAACACAAGACGACTGGATAGAAAAGAGGTCGGACCCGGAGAGACAGGGGAATGGTGTAACAGAAATCCAGTCAAGAGGATGATCTTTCTGCCTCAGCTCATTTGGGTATTCCCCTGCCTTGAGGCAAGAGGCTCAATCAGGTGACCCTGGACCCCTGGGAATTCTGGGGAGCTTCTGCGGAGAATAGTAATATTCCCATTTTACAGAGAGGAAACAGAGACCCAGGGAAGGTTTGTCATGGAATGGAATGTCATGTGTCATGTCAAAATGGAATGTCATGTGACTTGCTAAAGGTTATCCAACGATCAGAGGCAGAGACAGGGACAGAAGGCAGATTTCCTGACCCCGGGCCCTGTATGCTGGGCTCAGTGGTTTTTGGCCACCAGTCAAAAAGTAAGATTGTCTTTTCCCATTCCCTTTCAAGAAATATATTTAGTTTAAATGTCTACCAATCAAGAAGAATGAGCCCATGTACTATGAGCCAAATTAAGCTAAAAAGCAGAGTTAAGGAAGATTTCCCCATTTTTCAACCTTTAGTAGCTCTTCAGCCCACTTCCCAGTACATTGTTTTTCACTACCAGAGGTACCCCATAAAGACTTCTGATAAGGAGAACAAACAAACCCTTTCCTTTCAGGGTTTTTCCCTTACAGGGCCTTTTCTCTAGACTGTAAGCTCCTCTCGAGATTGTAAGCTTGTTGTGGACAGGGAATGTGTCTGTTTATTGTAATATTCTATTCTTCCAAGAGCTAAGTACAGTGCTCTGCACACTAGAAGGGCTCAATAGATATGACTGAATGTGAATAAATTTAACCAGCACTGATAATATCAAGGGGGAGCAGCATGGCCTAGTGGTTAAAACTTGGGCCTGGGAGTCAGAGGGACCTGGGTTCTAATTCTGGCTCTGTCACTTGTCTGCTGTGACATTGTCACTTCCCTTCTCTTCTATCAAACCCAGCACATAGTACAGTGCCTCGCACATAGTAAGCGCTTAAAAGAAACACATTTTTTTTCTCTGTGTCTCAGTTACCTCATCTGTAAAATGGGAATTAAGACTGTGATCTCCATGTGGGACATGGACCGTATCCAATCTGCTTACCTTGTATCTACCACAGCACTTAGAACTGTGTCTGGTACATAGTGAATACGTACAAAATGCCATCAAAAAAATCAATCCCTGTCTTGCTTGCCTGGAAAAAGAGCTTGGTTCTGGCAACCAGGAGATCTGGGTTCTGAAAGCTGGGATGTGTCTGGTAAGGCTTTGCCAACAGTGGTGAAAACTTCTGATCAAAGAATGTTCTAAGGTGTTCCTGAAGTGGCCAGGCAGAGCAAAGATCCTGAAAAGCAGCTAACTAATCTGAAGGTGGAAAAGGTCCCAGGGTCTACTGAGGCAACTTGCCTGCTGGGTCACTGTACCAAAGCAGGGCACTGGCCCAGCACTGGCACAATGTTGCAGTCATTTTTGCTGTAAATGGGTCCTACACAAGATGTAACATGGCTTGAGAAGAAGTGAGAATCAATGTGGCTCAATGGAAAGAGCATGGGCTTTGGAATCAGAGGTCATGGGTTCACATCCCACTTCACCAATTGTCAGCTGTGACCTTGGGTAAGTCACTTAACTTCTCCTTTCCTCAGTTACCTCATCTGTAAAATGGGGATTAAGACTGTGAGCCCCACGTGGGACAACCTGATCACCTTATATCCCCCTCCAGTGCTTAGAACAGTGCTTTGCACATAGTAAGCGCTTAACAAATGTCATCATTATTATTAATATTATTAAGTGGAAAGAGCCTGGGCCTGGGGGCCAGAGGACCTGGGTTCTCGTCCTGACTCTGCCACTTGTCTGCTGTGTGAACTTGGACAAGGCACTTTAACTTCTCTGTGTCTCAGTTACCTCACCTGTAAAATGGGAATTAAGACTGTGAGCCCCATGTGGGACATGGCAAGGGAATGTGTTATATTGTACCCTCCCCAGCTCTTAGTACAGTGCTCTGTATACAGTAAGTGCTCAATAAATATGATTGAATGATTGAATGACATGGACTGAGTCCAACCTGTTCAGCTTGTATCTTCCCCAGAGCTTAGTACAGTGCCTGGCACATAGTAAGCAACTTAACAAGTACCACACGAAAAAAAGGCACTTAGCACAGTGCTCTGCGCATGGTAGTCTCTCAATTACAAATCAATCAATGGCTTTTATTGAACCTTTCTGTGTGCAGAGCACTGTACTAAGCACTTAGGAAGGTACAATAGAACAATAAACTGACACGTTCACATTTGCTGCCCACAGTGAGCATTGCAATGTACTCTTCCAAGCCCTTAGTACAGTGCTCCGAACACAGTAAGCACTCAATAAATATAATTGACACTGATGTTCATTCATTCAGTCATATTTATTGAGCACTTACTGTGTGCAGAGCACTGTACTAAGCACTTGGAAAGTACAGCTCAGCAATAAAGAGAGACAATCCCTGTCCATACCGGGCTTATAGTCTAGAAGGGGGGAGACAGAGATCAAAACAATTCTATATCTAAATAGAATTATAGATATCTACACATTAAAACAAGTAAGCAGGCAGTAATGTAGATAAATAGAATTATAGATATGTACATATATATACACGTACTGTGAGGCAGGGGTAGAGCAAAGGGAGCGAGTTGGGGCGATGGGGAGGGGAAGGGGAGCTGAGGAATTGGTGGGGCTTAGTCGGGGAAGGCCTCCTAGAGGAGGTGAGCCTTCAGTAGGTCTTTGAAGGGGGGAAGTGTGGTTGTTTGGCAGATTTGAGGAGGGATGCTGGAGGATGTCTGAACTGTTGCTTTCTGACTCTAGATTGGAAACTCTTTATGGGCAGGGAACATGCCTACCAACTCTGTTATATTGAACTATCCTAAGTGCTTAGAACAGTGTTCTGCACACATTAAGTGCTCAATAAAGATGACTGATTGATTGATAGCTTTGACCATTAGTCCCAAAGATTCTCCAGAAATTCTACAGAAAGGGCACTGCTTAAAGTATAGGTATTGGGTGGAAAGTCACAGCTAAGAAACTCCACCCACCCCACCAATAGGGTGGATAAATCTTGTTTGCCCTGGTGGAATGAGCACAGGAGTGGATGTCAGGAGACTGGTGTTCTGACTCCCACTCAATCTCTTGTCAGCTGTGTGATCTTGGGAAAGTCACTTAACGCAGCACGGTCTAGTGGAGAGAGCATGGGCCTGGAATTCAGAATGTCTTGAGTTGTCATTGCTTGCTGTGTGACTCTGGGCAAGTCACTTCATTTCTCCTGTTCCTGTACCCGTTCTCTCTCTTATTTAGACTGTGAGGCCCATGTGGGTCAGGGACTGTGTCCAACCTAATAAATCTGTAATAATAATTATGGTGTATGTTAAGCACTTACTATGTGCCAGGCACTGCTCTAAGCACTGGGATGAATATAAGCAAATCAGGTTGGGTGCAGTCCCTGTCCCAAGTGGGGCTCAAAGTCTCAATTACCATTTTACAGGTGAGGTAATTGAGGCACAGAGAAGTGAAATGACTTGCCCAAGGTCACACAGCAGACAAGTGGCAGAGCCAGGATTAGAACCCATGACCTTCTGACTCTCAGGCCCAGGCTCTAGCCACTAAACCAAGCTGCTTCTCATGTTCCTACCCCAGTGCTTAGAACAGTGTTTGACACAAGGTAAGCACCTAACAAATACCATTAAAAAACCTTCTCTGTGCCTCAGTTTTGTCATCTGTACAATGGGGAATCATCAATCGCATTTACTGAGCGCTTACTGTGTGCAGAGCACTGTACTAAGTGCTTGGGAAGTACAAGTTGGCAACATATAGAGACAGTCCCTACACAATAGTGGGCTCACAGTCTAAAAGGGGGAGACAGAGAGCAAAACCAAACATACCAAGAAAATAAAATAAATAGAATAGATATGTACAAGTAAAATAAATAAATAAATAAATAAATAAATAAATAGAGAAATAAATATGTACAAACATATATACATATATACAGGTGCTGTGGGAAAGGGAAGGAGGTAAGATGGGGGGGTGGAGAGGGGGACGAGGGGGAGAGGAAGGAAGGGGTTCAGTCTGGGAAGGCCTCCTGGAGGAGGTGATCTCTCAGTAGGGCCTTGAAGGGAGGAAGAGAGCTAGCTTGGCGGATGGGAATGAATGATGGGAACAGAATGAATATCTGTTCTCCCTCTTCCTTAGTTCCATCTCCACGAACTGGACAGAATAGGAAAAAAAAGTTTAGGGTGAAATATAGCTAGGCCACACATAGCTTTTGATTATTCTGAAGAAAACCGCATGTTATTATGACATTTACAAATCACACCCAACCACTTTCTAATTAACTTATTGTGTGCTTTTTGTACACTTACATACACACTGTATTAGATGGAAAACACTTATTTGTTCTGTTGCTAAGGAACAAGCACAAGTTGCTTATTGAAAAAGTTAGTGCTTTTAAACAGAAACCATTACTGTTCATCAGCCTGGATTTAAGGCATAAGATCAAAGCCTCAACATTGGTTTTTGCCCCCTATGTACTAAAGCAGCATTTTGTAACTTACAATGTTAACAAGAATTCTGCAGTCTTTAGCATGCAATGTGCTTCAGAATCATGTGTTTACTGGTGTAGACAATCTATAACATACTGTAACATCCTCTTTGCTCTTATTTCTGTATTTCAATCCATCAGCCAGTCATATTTATTGAGCATTTACTGTGTGCAGAGCACTGTACTAAGCACTTGGGAGAGTAAAATAGAGAAGCAGTGTGGCTCACTGGAAAGAGTACGGGCTTTGAAGTCAGAGGTCATGGGTTTGAATTCTGGCTCCACCACATGTCTGCTGTGTGATCTTGGGCAAATCACTTAACTTCTCTGATCCTCAGTTACCTCATCTGTAAAGTGGGGATTAAGACTGTGAGCCCCACATGGGACAACATGATCACCTCGTATCCCCCCCAGCACTTAGAACAGTGCTTTGCACATAGTAAGCGCTTAACAAATGCCATCATTATTATTATTAACAGAGTTGGTAAACGAGTTCCCTGCCCTCGGTGAACTTATAGTCTAGTGGGAATTTGTCCTTGTCTCTTATTGTGTTTTAATGTTTTTATTGCTTTATCTCTCCTTATGGGTCTGCCACTCAGCCCTGCTCCCCTCTTTTAAACATAGACTCTGAGAGCCAAGGAGGATGGAGTTCTGGATTTCATGGAGAAGCAGCATGGCTCAGTGGAAAGAGCCCGGGCTTTGGAGTCAGAGCTCATGGGTTCAAATCCCAGCTCCGCCATTTGTCAGCTGTGTGGCTTTGCGTAAGTCACTTAACTTCTCTGGGCCTCAGTTACCTCATCTGTAAAATGGGGATTAAGACTGTGAGCCTCCCATGGGACAACCTGATCACCTTGTAACCTCCCCAGTGCTTAGAACAGTGCTTTGCACACAGTAAGCGCTTAATATATGCCATTATTATTATTATTGTTATTGACTGTCCTCCAGAACACTTAGTTGTCTCAACACCAGGTTGAGGTAAGAGGATGAACAGGTACAGATGAGGAAACTGAGGCACAGAGAAGTGAAGTGACTTGCCCGAGGCCACACAGCAAATAAGTGGCAGAGCCAGGATTAGACCCCCAGGCCCTTCTGATTCCCAGGCCTGTGCTCTATCCACTAGACCACACTGCTTCTTAGAGGCACAAATGTTTCACCTTCCAGGATCGGATTTTCGATGATGATGATGATGATGATAATTACTGATAAAAAATAATAGTATTTGTTAAGCACTTACTATGTGCCAAGCACCGTACTACGTCCCGGGGTAAATACAAGATCATCAAGTCCACACGAAGTGCACAGTCGAAGGAGAAGGGAGAACAGGTATTGAATGCCCATTCTACTGATTTGGAAACTGAAGCCAGAAAAGCTAAGTGACTTGCCTGAGGTCACACAGCAGTTAAGTGGCAGAGCTGGAATGAGAACCCAGGGTCTCTGACTCCGAGGCCTGTGTTCTTTCCACTGACCCACACTGCTTCTCGAATGGCTAGGGGCAAATGCAGGGGCCCCATATGAGCCCCCGGCAGGTGACACTCTTGGATTTGATTTTGATTTTGATTGTTGTTATATTGTACTCTTCCAAGCACTTAGTCCAGTGCTCTGCACACAGTAACTGCTTAATAAAAATGATTGACTGACTGACTGATTAGGGGAATGCACTTGGTATTGCAATACCATCAGCTTACTTTGGCCTTGCAGAGAGGAACTCCAGAGGCCAGAGTGTTAGAAAGCTGGAGGCACTAGGATAGAATGTCATTTAGGGACAAACCACCCAGGTCAATCAATCAATCAATCCATAGCATTTATTGTTTACTGTGTGTGGAACACTGTACTAAGCACTCGGAAGAGTTGGTAGACATGATGACTGCCCACGACAGTCTAGAAGAGGAGCTTAATGACATTTACTGTGTTCTTTCTGAGTGCAAAGCACTGTCCTAAACATGATCCCCAACAAAGTACTGAACTCAATAAACTCCACTGATTGATTGGAGGAAGTTGAAAAAATATATGTACCCACAAGATGGGATCAATTAATTTACAAATATTTTCACAGAGGAGAATGCCAAACTGTTGGTACAATTTTAGTATGGTATTTTGTGCTTTAAATGAGGAGCTATTTGTTTCTTCTTGTAATATCTTTTTTTAAAAAAAAAAGTCAAATGGAAATCGAGAATCAGAACTTTCTTTACAGTAGCTTACTCAACAACATTCTATTAAGCCTCTACTCCAACACCAGGCCAGGAATTTTTCTCCACCGATTCTCAACCTACAATATAAGTTTGCCCTTCTGTTTTGAGACCAGCTCTATTAGTGGTCTAAAGACAAACAAACATAAAAACCTTAATTGCCGACATAACACTAGGCATCCAACATTCATCGCCAAAATGTTTCTGTAACCTGAGACTCAAAGAACCTTTTCAAAAGACAGAGCTGGGAATTGCAATTCTGGTGAGCCCGATCCTCTGTTTCCCCACAACTCAAGCTGCCGCGTTGGCAGGCAGACAGGCGAGCAGAAAGACAAATTCAGTGTGCTGTTGCGGTGTTCCTTCAGTTGTCGCTCATTTGCAAACCCCAGGCAATTGAGTATCCCCATGAATCAGGAAGAAATAAGATTCCACTGTTTAGGTTCAGTGGACATTAAGCTGGGGGCCCCTTTCCCTCTCCTGCTTGCACCTCGAGTCTCAGCCTCAGCACATCTGCTCCAAATTTCTCATTTCTTCTTTATTTTGAGCAATTTGTTTCTTTGTGGCTTCCCGGATCCCCGACAACAAGCCAACATATTTTGTTCCTGTCCTTTATGACACCAAAGGGCACTGCAGAACACATGAAATTTGTTTCTAATTTTGTGCCTGCCAGACACTCCTGGGGTAACAATTTGTGCCTGTAAACGGGGGTCACTTATCCCCCCTCCCCACTCTCCCCCTCCTCCAGATCCCACAAAGCCCACAGAACCCAAAGGAAAGCGGGTGGGGGGAAACTTTGTAATGCAACAGGAATATCTTGGCAAATTCATTTTTGCTTGGGAGACCCAATTTTGGAATTAGGATTAGGAGCACATGCTTAGCTCTGTAGGTTAGAACAAATAACCGTAATCCCTAATGGGTAATATGGAAGAAAAAATCCAAGCTCTTTTTTCTTTGCGGCTAAGCATGTTTTGAAAAGAAATGACCTCCGAGATAGTTAAGGGATACCGGGAAAGGCCTTGGATCTGGTTTTTAACCCAAAATGACAGCTGTTTCCCTCATTCCCACGGCTGAATTTTAGTTGAACGTTCATCTGTAGCAGACACACGCCTGTGTTTATCAATTCTAGTTTTCAGATCATCGAACATGTCTTTCCCTTCCAAAATCTGATCCTAGACAGGGTGACATCATTAAACCCAAAATGAATACACTGAGAATTAATTCATTATGAAGGAATTAAGTTTAAATCCTTCCTGATGGGGTACTAACACTACTACCAAGGCAGTTAATGTTCCCAAATTATAATAATGATAATAATAATGATGGTATTTGTTAAGTGCTTACTATGTGCCAAACACTGTTCTAAGCTCTGAATCCACATGAAACCATGAAAAGCAAGCAAAGTCAGCAATCATCTAAAACTTAATAGAAACGATCCACATCATCTGATATTCACGCCAATCCCAACCTCACAGCACTTGAGGACATATCTTTAAATTATATTTTATGAATTATTTATTCATGTTAATGTCTGTCTTCCCCTCCAGATTGGAAGCTCAATATGGGCAGGGAACGTGTCTGCTTAATTGGTTGTACTGTACTCCTTCAAGTGCTTAGTACAGTTTTTGCACGTAGTAAGTGCTCAGTAAATACCATTGACTATTTGATAAAGTTTCTAGATTGTTTTATGTGATAAGAGCATTATCCACCCCCAAAAAATTATTATCAGACTAATCTGAGTTCTTCTTGAAATGAAGGTAAGGGCGCAGTTATGAACTGCAGCAGTACCTGAAAACTAATAAATTGTGGTATTTATGTAGCACTTCTCATAAAGGGAATCTTGTTTGTGGATTAATGCAGCCTTGACAGCAGTTCCTTTCTCACTTACCTCAAAAAGAGGATGCTGTGCCTCGATATTAGAGCAGCGAGGATGTGTTTTGATGACGAGAAACACAGACATGGGCTCAGGGATTTCTCTCCAGGTATTATTATTACAATAAGAAGTGTTGAAGTAATTATATATGTACATATAAAACTCCAGTATGATACTATTAATTACATAATTATATCATTTTCTGGCCCACAAGAGGATTCCAATTTAAATTTGGGAGGAAGGGCACAATGGACAATAAGAATTCAATCTGATGAGCAATAAAAGCAAACCAACAGTGAACCATTAAAACGTCAACAGAAAAATATTTAAGTTAAATGCTAGGTGAAGGAAGCATTGCTGTGGGATCTCATCGCTCCAGATGAAGAATCCTTGTGGAGAAACAGCCATACCCTTCCAAAACTGAGGTGAACAAACCGAGCCACCTCGAAGTTGGGACTCATCCAAGATCCTATACCTTTAAGATTTTTTCACTTAGAAGGGCACCTCTATACAGAGCCTGGAATTCAACAGCATCATCATCGGTTTACTGAGTGCAAAGCACTGTACTGAAAAGCCAGATGCACAACCATTGCCCCCCGAGAGCTTGCAGCCTTAACCTCAAAATGGGAAGCAGTACGGCCTAATAGAAAGAGCCCGGGCCTGGGTTCTAATCCCATCTCCTCTCATCTGCTCTACCACTTTGCTCTGTGTTTCGCAATGCCAAAATGAAACGAAAATGTGAACATGAGAGGTGACAATTCAAAAAAAAAAGAGAGGAAGAGAAAATGCCTCCTCCTCTTCAAGAATGTCTCTTCATCTCAGTGCTTTGGGTGAGGGGGAAAGGTCACTTGTAATTACAAATGTCTGATCCTCAAAGCCCATACCAGGGTTCAGAGGCTCCTGATCAACAGCTTCTTAGGTAGATGTCAGCTATCTCTTTACAAGGACTTCTCTCCAGCTAACACATTCCCTGGGTTTCAAAGCCTTATTCGAAGCACACCTCCTCCAAGAGGACTTCCCAAACTAAACCTTCATTTTCCTCTTCTCCCACTCCCTTCTGCATCACCCTTGCACTTGGATTTTCACCCTTTACACACCCCTCCCTCAGCCCCATAGCAATTTTGTAATATCTGTAATTTATTTGCTTATATTAATGTCCATCTCCCCCTCTAGACTGTAAGCTCCTTGTGGTCAGGGAAAGTGTCTTTTAAGTTTGTTATATTGTACTCTCCATAGCAGTTCAGTGCTCGGCACACAATTGGTGCTCAATAAATATGATTGATTGATAACAAAGCTTAATTCTATAGCCATCTCTCTAGAACTCTCTCTCCTCCCTCTGTTTCCCTTTATCTTTAAAATCTTCTTCCTCCAGGTCAGAAAATATAAATCACCTGGCTTTTGTCCGTGCAAAGAGAGAGGATAGTCTTCATTCCTTGCATTTGAATTCTTTGGTCCTAACATCATAAATTTGACATACATTAAATCCCAATATTTTATTGCTGTGGATAAATATGATTTGTAAGATGAGTCAAATTAACAATTGATTATATCCTAATGGGCTCTAATCAATATGCTTAATTCAACTAAAAGGTGGGGGAGAGGAGGAGGTGTCATAATTTAAAACAGCAGCAGTGGCACTGTGGATTGTAATTAGGTTCATGATTCCTAAAACTGCAGTACAAGTTCTGATAGTAGAAACTTAGTAATAATACTTGTTATTATTGTTGTAGTATCTATTAAGCACTTACCATGGGTCAAGGACCCTGTCAAACATTAGGTTAAATAGAATCAGATCATACAGAAACACTGTGGCCTAGAGGAAAGAGAACTGGCCTGGGAGTCAAAGGACCTGGGTTCTAATCCTAGCTCTGCCATTTGTCTTCTGTGCCATCATGGGCAAGTCGCTTCACTTCACTGTTCCTCAGTTACCTCATCTGCAAAATGGGGATTAAGACTGTGAGCCCTATGTGGGACAGAGACTATATTCAACCTTATTCTCTGGACTGTATGCTTGTTACGGGCAGGGAACGTATCTGCTAATTTGTTGCATTATACTCTCCCAAGCGCTAAGTCCAGTGCTCTGCACATAGTAAGCGCTCAATAAATATCGTTCACTGATTGATGCAGAATCCCTGCCCTGACTTGCTCCCTTTGCTCTTCCCACCTCCCAGCCCCACAACACTTTTGCACATATCTGTAATTTTATTTATTTGTATTGATGTCCGTCTCCCCCGCTCTAGACTGTAAGCTCACTGTGAGAAGGGAACGTCACTGTTTATTGTTGTATTGTACTTTCCCAAGCCCTTAGAACAGTGCTCTGCACAACAGTAAGCGCTCAATAAACACGATTGAATAAATGAATGAATGAATGAATAGAAACAGGCATTTAATTCCTATTTTACAGATGAGGACAACTGAGGCACAGAGAAGCTAACTGGCTCACTCAAGGTCACGCAGCAAGCAAGTGATGGGAGGCAGGTTAGAACGCAGGTCTCCTGATTCCCAGTGCTCTTTCCTCTAGGCCACTTTGCTTTGCCCACCTTCTGCCATCCCTGGCTCCGGGATGATGGTTTCAGTCACTGAGAAGGCCAGGGGATGTGGTTGGCAGATTACTGAGTAGGACTGGAGACACTGGCAGCTACTGAGTGGCTCACCCCTGAGACTTAAGATAAAGGAAATCTAAATTTACAGCCCTCTCTTCTGGAGCTCATAAGACATTTTGGCCAGAATGGGGGAATTCTTGCCCCTCTTTCCATTCACTCATTCAGTCGTATTTACTGAGCACTTAATGCATGCAAAGCACTGTACTAATTGCTTGGTACAGTAGAGAAGCAGCGTGGCTCAGTGGAAAGAGCCCAGGCTTGGGAGTCAGAGGTCATGAGTTCGAATCCCGGCTCCACCATTTGTCAACTGTGTGACTTTGGGCAAGTCACTTAACTTCTCTAGGCCTCAGTTCCCTCATCTGTAAAATGGGGATTTAAGACTGTGAGCCCCCGGTGGGACAACCTGATCACCTTATATCCGCCCCAGCACTTAGAACAGTGCTTTGCACATAGTAAGCGCTTAACAAATGTCATCATTATTATTATTGGGAGAGTACAGTAGAACAATAAACAAACACATTCCCTTCCCCTAAGGAGCTTACAGTCTAAAGAGGGAGACTGACATTAACATAAACACAGTCTTTTAGACTGTGAGCCCACTGTTGGGAAGGGACTGTCTCTATATGTTGCCAACTTGTACTTCCCAAGCGCTTAGTACAGTGCTCTGCACACAGTAAGCACTCAATAAATATGATTGATGATGATGATGACAAATACATTGGAGATATGTCCATAAGTACATTTGTATATACCTATTTTACAGATTCATTCATTCATTCAATCATATTTATTGAGTGCTTACTGTGCGAGAAGCAGTGTACTAAGTGCTTGGGAGAGTAAAATAGAAGCAGTGTGGCTTAGTGGATAAAGCGCAGGCTGGAAGTCAGAAGGACCTGGTTTCTAATGCTGGTTCTGCCACTTGTCTGCTGTCTGACCTAGGGCAAGTCACTTCACTTCTCTGGGCCTTCATCTGTAAAATGGAGAGTAAGGGTGTGAGCCCCATATGGGACAGGGACTGTGTCCAACTTGATAAACGTGTATTACTCCAGCTCTTAGTACAATTAGCTCATAGTAAGCCCTAACACCATAATTATAAATCTTATTATTCATTTTTTCAATAATATTAATTGAACACTTACTGTGTGCATAGTACTGTACTAAGCACCTGGGAGAGGACAACACAGCAATAAACAGCCACATTCCCTGCCCACAGTGAGCTCAGGGATGAGGAAACTAAGCACATACCTTCATTCATGCTTCGCATGTGCATGCTTTGCACATAGTAAGTGCTTAATAAATGCCATTATTATTATTAATAAATGTCATTATTATTATCATTCATTCATTCATTCATTCATTCGTATTTATTAAGCACTTATTGTGTGCAGAACACTGTACTAAGTGCTTGGGAAAGTACAATACAACAATAAAGAGTGACAATCCCTTCCCATAACGAGCTCATAGTCTAAGTGGTAGGACACAGACATCAATATAAATAAATCGACATAAATACAAATAAACAAAATCAGAGATATATGCATAAGTGCTGTGGGGCTGGGAGGGGGGAAGAGAAAAGGGAGCAAGGCAGGGTGAAGCAGAAGGGAGTGGGAGATGAGAAAAAGTGGGGCTTAGTCTGGGGAAGGCCTCTCGGAGGAGATGTTGCCTTCAGTAAGGCTTTGAAGGAGGGGGAGAGTAATTGTCTGGAGGATTTGAGGAGGGAGGGCATTCCAGGAATATTTTACAGAGGAAAAAACTAGAACTAGGGAGCCCCTTCCAGAGAGAGACACAGCCTCTGTCCCTCAATCTCCCCACACCTGCTCTCCATCTCTGCTTTCTGGCAAGAGGCAGGGGACTTAATAAAGAAAGGGATGGGGGGAAGATGCTTTTATTCACAGCAGAGCCTCCATCCCTGGATGGCTGGCTCTCAGAGCCTTGTGTCGGCCTGCTCCCTAGCGTTTCTCGAGGTGTCCAGCATCTGCTAGCCAGCCAGGGAGACGGACTTCACCCCACTCTGCCGCAGCTGTACCCAGTTACCAGATCCAAAGCCCAAAGGACTCTTTTGCTATCTTCTGGGTGGTAAGGAAATCTCAATTATCCCCACAAGGGATGTGGTTTGTGCAAAAGTAGAAAGAATTTTTAAATTGTATACGTAAACTGTTTTGCTTTGCAAGCTGGAGTAAATCAGCGCATTTACAGTCCATATTTATCTGATCCACTCAATAATAGTCTTTTGGAATGCCGGCCCCTGATGTGGTTGGTGTTTATGCCTTCACGAAACATACCCAAGGCTCCTAAATTCAATTAAGGCCCGAGAGAAAAGGCTCCTGTGTTTGTAGTCTCAGGAAAGGTCGGGGGCAGCCACTAAGGGGTGCAAATTGGAGGTGACTTGGATGGCGCCGTTGGAAAGGGGGGGGTGATGCTTGAATGAAAGTCCACATGAAGACCCTGCCAAGTGACCCACACGGGTTTGGAAACAGTGGGGAGCGTGTGGGCCTGGAGCAAAGGGGATGTGAGCGCCCACAAACTCATCCCGGGGGGGTTCCCCCGGCCCCTTCGTGATACTGCAGATGATGGGGGATGGGGGGAGACATAATGATGATGATGATGGTATTTATTAAGCACTTGCTTTGTGCCAAGCACTGTTCTAAGCACTAGGGTAGATACAAGGTAATCAGGTTGTCCCACGTGGGGCTCACAGTCTTAATCCCCGTTTTACAGGTGAGGTAACTGAGGCACAGAGATGTTAAATGACTTGCATTCTGCGGGACGTTTGTGGGAAAGCCGCCCCCCATCCACCAGGGGTTCGTTCATTCATTCATTCAATCGTATTTATTGAGCGCTTACTGTGTGCAGAGCACTGTACTTGAACACTTGCACCCACCCTGACCCCCTGTAAGGGTCAGTGGGTGAGAAGGTAATAATAATAATAATAGTAATAATAATAATAATAACAACAATTATGTTATTTGTTAAGTGCTTACTACGTGCCAAGCACTGTTCTAAGTGCTGGGGAAGGTACAAAGTAATCAGATTGTCCCATGTGGGGTTCACAGTCTTAATCCCCATTTTACAGATGAGATAACTGAGGCCAAGAGAAGTTAAGAGGCTTGCCTGAGGTCACACAGCAGGCATGTGATGGAGTTGGGATTAGAACCTATGTCCTTTGACTCCCAAGCCCAGGCTGTTTCACTTAGCCACACACAGGGTGTGCCTACTTCATTCTCCAGGACCCGCAGCCCCCTCGGATGACCGAGACACCCAGCCCGGGGCCAGAAGCCCCAAAACAGATAAGTCTGAGAATGGTTCTCAGGAAGGCAGGGGGTGTCTCCTTGGCCTGTCAGGTGACCAGGGAGGTTCTGGTCTGGTGTAGACAAGGGTGCGGCTGGGTGAAACCTGGTGGGTGGCAGGTTAACAACCCAGAGGGGGAGACAGACATTAATACAAATAAATAAATTACAGATATGTACTTAAGTGTTGTGGGGCTGGGAGAGGAGATGAATAGGGACCGTCTCTATATGTTGCCAACTTGTACTTCCCAAGCGCTTAGTACAGTGCTCTGCATACAGTAAGCACTCAATAAATACGATTGAATGAATTGAATGAATGAATGAATGAATAAAAGGGACAAGTCTGGGTGATGCATTAGGGAGTAGGATAAGAGGAAAGGAGGGCTTAGTCAGGGAAGGCCTCTTGGAGGAGGTGTGTCTTCAAAAGGCTTTGAAGTCATATGTGGGATAGGGACTGTATTTGATCTGATTAGCTCATTATATCCTATTTATTTAACACACAATCTGACAAGAGAAAAAAGGGTCTTTAGAAAGCAATCTACTTTTCCTCTTACAGCAGCTTCTCCTAGTCCATACATCAAAAGCGAAAAAATAAAACAGCTCTGCCAAGGGAATAGCTTTTTGACTGGGTGAGAGAGAGCCAAGTACCTGCCATTCTTGACAGGGGGCCTAAGCCACATAATCACTAAGAGCCTTGATTAAACCATGCTAAGAATCTCCACGAGCATTTACTCCTTCAGAAAGCCCCTGTTCCTGCACGCCCTTATGGCAAGAGAATTAATAGCCATCAAAGCTATAGATCCTGAGCTGAAGGCAACAGTACATAATGGAAATCAAGGTCACCTATAATAAAGCAATGGCTATAACAAAGGGGATCATTACTGCAATTACTGGATGGTAAAAACACTTTTTTTTTAAGTTTTCATCCCTCAAATTCTTTTCTCACCAGGAGGTCAGTACCTCCTGTGTGTTCAAGAAGAGCAGAGGAGGAGTTCGTTTTTACCACTGGGCTCTCTCTCCAGCCTTGGCAGTCATTCAATTAATAGCATTTATTGAGCACCTACTGTGTGCAACACACCACAGCAAGCACTCAGAAGAGTTCAGTAGCATCAGTAAATGCTCCCCTTGCTCTGTAAGAGCTTACAGTCTAGCTCTGTAATAAAGCAATCCCAATCCCTTCTATTCTCAGCTAAACAAATCAATAGTACTTACTGAGAATCTATGGTCTGTAGAGCTCTGAACTTGGGAGAGTACAGTATAAGTCAAAGATAGATCCTGGCCCTCAGAAAGCTTGTCACCTGAAGAGAGGCTGAAATTATTTACAAATATTTTGAGTGGGAGAAAGAACAAAGATAAAACTGGTGATCTCAAGAGTACAGAAAGAACAATGAGTGAATGAATTCATAAATAGAATATCTAAAACTTTAAATACATAAATGCTAGGGATAGGTGGCTGTTCATTAGAGGTAAGTGAGCTGGTTAGAATGACTCAATTCTGGTTGGGATCAAGAATGGGGAGTGATTTGGGTTCTCAGTGAACTCAAGGTTTGGGGGTTGGGGACTAACCTTGTTTGGGGCTGGAAAAACTGTTCTGAAGAAAACATTTTGTTCCCAAAAAGCTGGGTGGCCTAGTGGAGAGAACACTGGTGTCTGGGAGTGAGAAAACCTGAGTTCTAATACCTGTTCTCCCGGGTCCTTCTGAGTAACCTTGGGCAAATCACTTCACTTCTTAGTTTCCTCCTCTGTAGATGTGGGGATAAAATACCTGTTCTCCCTCTCCCTCAGACTTCGAGCCCAGTGTGGGACAGGGCCTGTGTCCAATCTGCTTATATTTAACCCCAAGGTCAAATACAGGACTGGCACATAGTAGGTGCTTAACAAATTCCACAATAAGTGTAAAACACTAATGATGGCTGCCCTCCCCAAGGCAGCACAGGAGTTAGGAAGTCACAGTGCCAACATTTATTGAGTAACCCTGGGGAACTTTCCCTGAAGGGGGATGGAGGTCTCACAGAGAACGTTTGCTCCAGGAAAACTTAAATTCCGGGGGGAAAAAAATCGAATGACAAATTGGGGTTCCCCTCCCACACGAGGGATGACTCGCTGATCACCGCTCCTCGGGCATTGACGGGTCAGGGCAATGGGTGGCGGGGGTGGGGGGAGGGGGGGAAGAGAGCTCTTAAGATAGATGGCCCAGAAACCTATTTGTCTTCCTGCCTCCTACAGGTCAGCCTCTCAGTGGCTACTCAATAAATGTTAGTTGCTGCTGATAAAACGTCAATTGATCATGACATTAAAACATCAAGTGAGTTCAAAGCCATTGACATCAACCTAATACAATTTCTCTCCCTCTCCCCA
Organism: Tachyglossus aculeatus; assembly: GCF_015852505.1. Taxonomy (NCBI): domain Eukaryota; kingdom Metazoa; phylum Chordata; class Mammalia; order Monotremata; family Tachyglossidae; genus Tachyglossus; species Tachyglossus aculeatus. Next base: position 6,017,770 of record NC_052076.1, on the reverse strand, counting down.
CTCCACTGCCCTTTATCGCCTTGTGGTCCCTGGGGGGACCATTCCAAATACTCCCTCCTTCAGCCCCACGCAACTCTCTGCAACATTTTTGTACGGTACGTGAATAGAGACTGATTCAATGGCAGAAGCCCCAGAAATCTCCCTGTCTCTGTCACTTGTCACTCAAGAAGGTTGTTATTTACCTTTACTGGCCCTGCCCTTCCCCTGCCTCTCTGTCCCCCCTTTCCTCTTCTCTCCTTGGGAAATAGCATAAGTCTAATGAAAGGAGACCCAGGCTTGGGAGTCAGAGGACCTGGGTTCAAAACCTGGCTCTACACTTAACTGTTGGGTGACCTTGGGCAAGTCTTTCACTTCTCTGTTCCTCAGTTTCCTCAGCTATAAAATGGGGATTCTTGTCCCATGTGGGACAGGATTGTGTCTGACCTGATTGTCTTGTATCTACCCCAGTGCTTAGCATTGTGATTGGTGTATTTGTGCTTAACAAATATTACAATTATTAGTATTATTTAAACTTGTGTCCCCATCAGTAATATTTATTGAGTGTTTACTGCATACAGAGCACTAGGCTAAGCATTGGGAGAGTATGATGCAACAAAGTTGGTAGACTTGTTCCCTGCCCTTCGTGAGCTTGCAATCTGGAGGGAGAGACAGGCATCGCTATAAATAAATAAATATAAATTAGAGACATGAACATAAGCGCTGTCGGTCTCAGGGTGGGGTGAATACCAAGCTGCATTGCCTAGTGGATAGAGCACAGCCTGGGAGTCAGAAGGCCATGGGTTCTAATCCTGGCTCCTCCAGTTGTCTGCTGTGTGACCTTGGGCAAGTAACTTCTCTGTGCCTCAGTTACCTCATCTGTAAAATGGGGATTAGGACTGTGATCCCGATGTGGGACAGGTACTGTGTCTAAGCCGATTTGCTTGTATCCCCGCCAGCACTTAGTACACTGTCTGGCACATAGTAAGCACTTAACAAATACCACTATTATTACCAAGTGCCCAAAGGGTACAGATCCAAATGCATAGATGACACAGAAGGGAGAGGGGAGTTGGGGAAAGAGAGATTAATTGGGGAAGACCTCTTGACTTTGAAATAGTACTCAGTGGAAACCAAGAAACCCAGAATCAGGGGAAGGTCTACATTGCACTTCAACCACTCTATACCAGTCGTACCTTAACCAAAGGTGAAGATGAAGGAGCAAGCCTAGAGTTAAAGTTCATGATTTGAGTCAATCTCAATCACCTTCCTAAAATAGTTTCTTAGTGGCTGCATTTGCTCTGTCATTTGCATTTAAATGTCAACGTCAAACTGCAGCTAGAACATTTGTGGTTTTCTGGAGAAGTAGTAATAGCACTGATTAAGTGTAAGTGCCCAACACTGCATTAAGCACTTGGAGAAAAGACAAAGGAGGGAATTAGACCCAGTTCCTGGCCCTCAGAGGGATTCACAATCTAAAATGGTTAATTGTTAGTATGCTAGTTTAGACGTTAGTTAATTGGCTAAATGGCATTACCAGACCCAGGTTATCCTTAAAGATAGGCCTTATTTAAATAAACCATTTAGAGATCAGAGTCAGGATATATTTAAGTTCATTTTAAATGAGTCATGTTCAACTTAATGACTAAATTCTCCTGGAACTACTTTGCCGTATATTTATCAGCTGTACTATAACTGATCATCTGAAACTGGACCTGTTTTTAACCACTTGAGAAATTTTATAGCGATATGCTACACTCATCCACCAGAGAGCACCTAATAAGCTTCCTCTGTAACAGACATTTTGTGATGATCTTTGAGCCCATGATAAATCTCCTAAAAGAGCAACAGTTCATGAGTTTGAGGGCTGAAGTGTTTTGGTATTAAATAAATGTGCGTATGCATGTATGGATGCACAAATACAAACACACACACACACACACACACACACACACACACACACACACACACACACACACACACACCCGCCATCCCTGCTCCCCTCTCCCTAATGATTTATTATGATTTTTCTCTGAAGAATAGTTTGAATTTTGGGGGTTTTTTTGTCTTTTATTTCTTTTAAGGTTTTACAAGGTGCTAAGTGGTAGGTTAGACAAAAGATAATCAGGTCCCATACACACATACACACTATCCTTGCTTCCCATTCCCTGATGATTTATTACGACTTTTCTCTGAAGAGGCGTTTGAATGTTTGGAATGGGCTGTTTTTTTTTCTTCTTGTTTTTTTACTGGGTTTCATAGGTACTAAGTACTAGGGTAGAAACAAGATTACTGGATCAGACTTAGTACCCATCCCACAGGGGACTCCCCACCTAAGAATTTGTAGTCCAAATGAACTATCTGATTGGAAATAAAGAATTCCCTTACAGAATGCCTGTTATGGCTGAAGGAAAGGAGGATATCTCTGCACCACCCATTAAGATCAGTTCCTTTCACCCAACTCCCACCTCCCGCCTTCTATGATTGGACCTGGGAATGGCATTCCTAGTCTGAGCCCTGGCCCCTGGTGAGATTAATTAAGTGGGTCTGCCTCTCCCAACCTCCAGAGGTCCCAGGACAGTTTGCCTCACTGATCACAGAGATCACAGAAACTCCCCATTCGCATCTTTTTTTTTCCTATGGTATTCATTAAGTGCTTACTACGTTCCAGGCGCTACTAAGCACTGGGATAGATTCAAGATGGAACAAAGTCTTTGTCCCAGTTGGGGCTCATGGTCTTAATCCCCATTTTACAGATGAGGTAACTGAGGCCAAGAGAAATTAAGTAACTTGCCCAAGGTCATACAGCAGACAAGTGACAAAGCGAAGATAAGAACCCAGGTCCTTCTGAATCCCAGGTCCGTGCTCTATGCACTAAGCCATGCTACTTTATTATTATTATTAATATTAGTATATTAATAATAATAATAATAATAACTGTGGTATTTGTTAAGTGCTTACTATGTGCCAGGCACTGTTCTAATCCACCCCAGCACTAGTACAGTGCCTAGCACATAGTAAGCACTTAACAAGTACCATAATTATTGTTATTATTATTACAAGTAAATCGCGTTGGACACAGTCTCCATCCCACATGAGGCTCACAGTCTCAATCCCCAGCTTCCAGATCAGGGAACTGAAGCCCAGAGAAGTGAAATTACTTGCTCCGGGTCACACAGCGGAGGTGTGGTGGAGCCAAGATTAGAACCCACATCCTTCTGACTTCCAGGCTCTTGCTCTACCTACCAATCCACGCTGGGGTCCAGAGGCCGAGCCCCCTCCTGGAAGATTTACTTTACTGATTTTATTGGAGACTGGTCAGCCAGGCCTCATGATGTCCAGTCGATTCATTCGTTCAATCGTATTTATTGAGGGCTTACTGTGTGCAGAGCACTATACTAAATGCTTGGCAACATAGAGAGACGGTCCCTACCCAACAATGGGCTCACAGTCTAGAAGGGGGAGACAGACAACAAAACAAAATGTGTGGACAGGTGTCAAGTCATCAGAATAAATAGAAATAAAGCTAGATGCACATCATTAACAAAATAAATAGAATAGTAAATATGTACAAGTAAAATAAATAAAGTAATAAATCTGTACAAACATATATACAGCTGCTGTGGGGAGGGGAAGGAGGTAGTGCGGGGGGGATGGGGAGGAGGAGAGGAAAGAGGGGGCTTAGTCTGGGAAGATCCCAGCAACCAGAGGTCCAGGCCACCAGTGCTGGCGGGGACTTCCAAAATGCCAAGGAGTCAACCGTGAGTAACCAGTGCTGGTCCTTACAGCCGAGAGCTGGGCTATACAGCCCACAGGAAAACTTCTCTCTCTCAGTCCCACTTGTGGTCTATTATTATTATTATTACGATTTTAAAAGGTATTTGTGAAGCACTTACTATGTGCCGGGCACTTCACTAAGCTCTGGGGTAGATACAAGATAATAAGGTTGAACACAGTCCATATAATAATAATAGTAATAATAATAATAATAATAATGGTATTTGTTAAGCATTTACTATGTGCAAAGCACTGTTCTAAGCGCTGGGGAGGTTACAAGGTGATCAGGTCTTCACACAGGGGGCTCACAGTCTTAATCCCCATTTTACAGGTGAGGTAACTGAGGCACAGAGAAGTGAAATGACTTGCCCAAGGTAACATAGCAGGTAAGTGGCTATGCTCTATCCACTACTGTATCATATTCTCAACTGTATCTTAACATATTTATTTTATTTTGTTAGTATGTTTGGTTTTGTTCTCTGTCTCCCCCTTTTAGACTGTGAGCCCACTGTTGGGTAGGGACTGTCTCTATGTGTTGCCAGTTTGTACTTCCCAAGCGCTTAGTACAGTGCTCTGCACATAGTAAGCGCTCAATAAATACGATTGATGATGATGATGATGATGTCCCACCCTCACCACTGAACCACCACCTCCTCTCTAGGGTGGTGGGTCATCATGGGCACAATCAGTCAAGATCATGCTCCAGGGTGAGGGCAGGGATTCGCTGAAGATCGGAGTAAGTACAGGGGTCTCAGCCAGTCCCAAATTTGGCTCTCATGAATAGCAGGGTCTTAGTCCCACAAAGCAGAGAATAGGAAACAAACCACATTCCTAGGATCCCTTGCATGTGTCCACTCAGGGAGTCTTCCCCCATAGTGCTCTAGGTGTCCTTCCCAATGAGAGGTTCTAGCTAGAGGTTGTTTGATATAAAGCCAATATACTTCTTGGACCTGTGCTTGGTCACATAATGGTCTCTACACCCCCCATAACCACTTCCTGGACGTGATTAAATTGACTGAAAATGACAAAGAAATTTAATATGAAAAGGTAAATATGATCCAGGTTCTATAATGAAAATAAGCTCTATTCTTTTGTTTGAATTGAGATTTGCATGCACACTAAATTTCCCAGAAGTTAATTGAATTTGGCATATTTTTGCAAAACCCATATGTGAAGAAATGCTAGTCTGTGGATGTAATGTCTCAAAAATATGGTTCTCCCATCCCCAACAGTTCCAGGGCTTCTGTTCATTAGGTGGTGTCCAATTCACCAGACCTTTGGTTATCAATAGGTTGGCTCCTTCTTTCTCCATACTTTCCTTCCACCTCCCATTTCACTCCATCTCTATTCACAATTTACACTCCTGCAATGCAAACTGGCTCACTATCCCCAGCACATCTGTGTCACTGCACATGTCATTCCCACTGTGGAGAAAATTTCCCTCTTCCTCTTGGCCAAACCCTATCATTTCCCTCCCAAAATTTACTAAAAATAAAACCTCCTCCATGAAGAATTCGCAGATTTACCAAGAGAACCTCCAGTCTAATTCATATCCCTGATCCTGTTATTGGGAGTGGTTGTTGTTATTATTATTAACATTAATAATAATGAAATAATTGTGGTATTAGGCACTTCTTTGGTATTAAGGACTATACTAAGTGCTGAGGTAGGTATAAGATAATCAAGTCAGAGGGAGGGGAAGGGAGAACAGGGATTTTAATCCCTCTTTTACAGATGAGGAAACTGAAGCACAGAGAAGTTAAGTGTCTCTAGATTGTAGGCTCACTGTGGACAAGGAATGGGTCTGTTTACTGTTATATTGTACTCTGCCAAGCACTTAATATTAGTGCTCTGCACACAGTTAACTGCTCAATAAATATGACTGAATGAATGACCCGCCCAGGTCCCACAGCAGGAAAGCAGCAGAGCCTGAATTAGAATCCAGGCCTTCTGACTCCCAAATCCACGCTCTTCCACTAGACTGTGCTCCTGTCAATAGCTAGGACTTTCACCCCTCACCTCCTCCTACATTCACCCTCCCAGCTGCCACATGTGAAGCATATTAGAGAAGGAGTGTGCCTCAGTGGAAAGAGCCTGAGCTTGGGAGTCAGAGGTCATGGGTTCTAATCCCGCCTCTGCCACTTGTCAGCTGTGTGGCTTTGGGAAAGTCATTTAACTTCTCTGGGCCTCAGTTACCTCATCTGGAAAATGGGGATTAAGACTGTGAGCCCCATGTGGGACAACCTGATTATCTTGTATCTACCCCAGCGCTTAGAACAGTGCTTGGCACATAGTAAGCACTTAACAAATACCACCATTATTATATGTGCTAAACTTCCCATCACCACAGCAAGGTTGGATATAGTGACAGTGTTTCTGACATGACAGCTTGGCTAGGATGGGGCCCTGTTTGGCATAGGGCCTGAGACAAGGTGGGGGTGGGAGAGGGTTACCGACTGGTCCCCCCACCCAAGTACTCTTTGTCCATTATTACTTTGTCATCTTGCTGATGATGAAGTCATGTGACAGGATGATAATAATAATGATCATAATTATGGGACTTGTTAAGCACTTACTATGCGCCAAGCACTATTCTAAGCTCTGGGGTAGATACAAGTTAATCAAGTTGGACACAGTCCCTGTCCCACATGGAGCTCACACTCTTCCTCTCCATTTTACAGTGAGGGAACTGAGTCCCAGAGAAGTTAAGCTACTTGCCCAAGATCACACTGAAGACATGTGGCAGAGCCAGGATTAGAACCTAGGTCCTTCTGATGCCCAGGCCCATGCTCTATTCGCTAGGCCACATTGCTTCCCCTACATTCCCAAAATAACAGTGACAAATGAAAATAAGGGCCAGCACAATCACATATCCAGGGCTGACCCCAGTCTGTGGAAGTTAGAAGCTGAATGTCCCATCTCCCAGCCCAAGCACAACACTTAACCCGGGAAAAGGGAACCCTCCAAGAATGTAGCCAACTGGAAACAGGAGGCCAAATGTCAGGCCACAGAGGGAATGATTTCTCTCTCTATATCCTGAAATTGTAAGGGTGGAAAAAAATCCACTGCAATTGTGGAATCATCAATTTTTAAGCACTCTGAGTTCAGGGTTGAAAATGGAGCACCTGACTGAAAAAGCCTCATCTTCAAAAACAACCATTGATGCTTCGAAGTCTATGAAACAAGGGCTGACCCTCAGAAACATCTACCTGAAAGCCTTGGGATGGGAATCTCAGCCCCACAATTACCAGATTTTGTTTTTGTTTTTGAGGTATTTGTTAAGCACTTATAGTGTGCCAGGCACTGTTCTAGGTGCTAGGGTAGATACAAGGTAACCAGGTTGGACACAGTCCCTGTCCCACATGATGCTCACAGTCTTAATCCCCATTTTATGGATGAGGTAACTGAGACCCAGAGAAGTGAAGTGACTAGCCCAAGGCAGATTCAGAATTAGCACCCAGGTCCTTCTGATTCCCAGGCCTGTGCTCTATCCACTAGGCTGTGTAGCTTCTTAGATTTCCTAGGACCATTTTTTAGTCCAAAAATTAACCTAAGAAACGAACCCAACTGAAGCACATATTGGTTCCTTCAACCAAATGAAAACAACATTTCAATTTGAAACCTTAAATCTGGAACCATTATGGGGGAGTCACACTTGCCACATGCCCCGGGTTCATGGGGGGGGGGGGGTCTGTCCCCCCCATCTCTTTTCAGAGGAGGATCGGAACTCGATGCGGGGTGTGGGGCAGTGAGGACAGGGAGGGAGAGCACGTAGTTTCCTCATCAGTAAAATGAGGATAAAATCCTTGCTCTCCCTCCTTCTTAGACTGTGAGTGTTATGCCAGACAGGAACCGAGACTCATCTGATGATCTTATATCTAACCCAGCACTTAGCCCAGTACTCAGCACATAGTAAGCACTTAACAAGTATTTCCATTATTGTTATTATTATGAAAATCTTCAATAATGGCAATAAATACAGACATAGAAAGTAGGAAAAGTAGGAAAAATTCCTGGCCAAGTAAAAGTTCATGGGCCTATGTGGTTTTTTAAAGCAAGATGCAGCAGTAGGTGAAACTCACTGAAGATGCTTTCACTTTCATCTGATTCCAGGACCAGACAAATGCAAGGCCCTTCCAGAATTGTGGGGAATAACTCCAGTGGATGCTCCGGGCAGACAGAGTAGGCAAAAAGAGCATAGCTTTTCCTGTGGGTTTAAAAAATCAAAGTCAAGCCTGAACAGTCTTCGCAAGAGACACTCTGCTGCTTTCTGTAGGCTACTACATTGTCGCCGTTCTTTTATTTTTAAAAAGAGAAGAGTCTATTTTCACACTAAAACGATCCTGCTTTAAAAAAGTTGAATTTTTTTTCCCTCAAGTGGGTGATTTTAAAGAAGATAAAATTCCCTCACCAAGGCCTGCCAAAGTATCAGGGTGGGGATAACAGCTAATTTACAAACTCCTGGAAACCTAGTCAGAGGCAATACCGACAGGCCCTAAGAGAAGCCATCATTAAAAGCTGCTAGCTCTCTGGGTCCCTGGTGATGTCCTGAAGCAAAGTCAAGAGAAACAGGGGGAAAAAAAAGACTTTTCCATCACTCTGTGGCTTTAGATTGCTTTAAGCTTCCTCACACTTCTTTGGTATTGCTCCACTAGAAGCCATTCGGAGCAAACCCCAACTATTTACCCACAAAACAACTCCAGCTGCCCCTTTACCCCCCCCCCCCGCCCCCCAGACTTTCAGAAAGGATGAACACCCCTTTTTCCTATGAAAATAAGGGGTCTGTGATGTTTAAACACAAAGAGAGGTTAAAAATTACAAGTCTCCCCTCTAGACTGTAAGCTCATTGCGGGCTGGGAATGTGTATACCAAATCTGTTGTATTGTACTCTCCTAAGCACTTAATATAATGCTCTGCACATAGGAAGTGCTCATTAAATACCGATGACGATGATGATTTCTACACATACAAACACACACACACACACACACACACACACACACACACACTGAAAGGTGGTGGGAAAAAAATCAGCTCCTGACCTTTGCTCTGATTTAGCTAATGGCATGCTCATTTTCACAGATCTCTGCACAATCCTCTTTTATGGATTGGAAGAAAGAGGCATCAAAACGGTTAGGATAGATTTTGTTCACCCCTCTTGCCCCCAAAATCATTTCTGACCCTGCACAGAGGGGATGGTATTGAAAACAGTCAAAAATAACCCTGCTAAAAACATGAATCAAAAAGTCACTGCTCTTGGACGTGTTTTCAAAATTGCTTAGTTGCATGGAAGTCCCTTTAGTGCTTGAAGGACTTTAATAAAATTGATTTTCTGAGTATAGCCTTTTAGCAGCTACTGTATAAGCTTGAAATATGAACCCTTCATTGTTGAAAGGGTTTCATTTTTGCCCTGTAACTAATGATCAAGGGGAAGAGAGTGTTCGGAATTCTCCATGGCTGCCATTTTCATAATTAAATAGCACTAATAATAAAGGTTTGCCGACTTTAAACAAACTAGCACCAAGGTGGAATGGGGCTTGCCGGGTTTCATTCGGAGACCTAAGCAATTAGCCCTTAATGAATAAGTACACAACACTGATAGAAGTAAGACATTTCCGCATATTGCTTATTTACCAAATCGCAAGCTGTGACATTTTCATTCTGGTGATTGAAAGTGATGCTTAAGATTTCTTCACCAGGCCTCTTAAGTAATTGCTCTGGGAAACAAAACAAAAGGGAACGTTAATTGCCTTTAATAGCTGGTGCCTAATTTCAGCTAGCTTAAGTATGCTTTCTCCCCCATTCTCCATTAACAGTGAATCAGGAATGGAAGGTAAATCGCTGAAGAGATGTGGAGGAGAATCTTTTTATTTGGCCCAGAGAGGCTTTTGTTCAAGGGCGAAGTGAGTTTTAGAAAGTACATCCTGGTATCGGAGGGGAAAGGGGCAGAGAAATAGATTATGCATACTAATGAGGGAAGGGAGGGAAGGGAGAAATATCCTAGTTCATTCATTCATTCAATCGTAGTTATTGAGCACTTACTGTGTGCAGAGCACTGTACTGAGTGCTTGGGAAGTACAAGTCAGCAACATATAGAGACGGTTCCTACCCAACAACGGGTAGCTACACTGTTTTATAAGTGGCTTGTGATTCTTGGCTTCCCCTGTTACATGTAAACTCCATAATGGCAGGGACTGTGTCTTTTAACTCTACTGGACTCTCCCAGGCATTTAGCATAGTGCCCTGCATACAATAGGTGCTCAATAAATACAACTGACAGGATCACTTTCCAAGGAATAAATTGGGGCATTGGGGAAACAGGCTCATTTTTTTTAATCCTGCATAACTGTGAGAAAATATCAGCTCTTTAAAAATGAAATTAACCCACAATGAATCTCAAAGCAGGACTATTCCTAGAACATACACAGCAAGGATGAATTATGATGATCTGACAGAGAAACTGAAATTAATCTGAAGACTGAACTATATAAGAAGTGGTTACAACCCTCTCTGTGTAAGAATAATTATTATAACATTTAAGCATTTGCTGTGTGCTAAATTAGTTACCAGATTATCAGATTGGACACAGTCCCTGTTGCACATGGGGCTCACAACATATTTTATTACTATTTTATAGATAAGGAAACTATCTACGAAGAGGTTAAATGATTTGCCCAAGGTCTCACAGCAGTCCAGTGGCAGAACTGAGAACAGAACCCAGGTCTCCCGACTTCCAGGCCCATTTCTCTTTCAGCTGATCTGAAGACAATGTCTCTCTCTTCACAACTGCCTCGCCTCCCACACTCCCAGACTCTCTGCTCACCCATTTTCACCCAAGCTGGGACCAGGTAAATTCCAGACTTTCTCCTGCACAGAGGATTGATTTCCACCCCCTGATTTCCACCCCCAGGTTCCTTTTCCCTCCACTGGGGCAGCTGGGAGGAACACAGTTTTAGAATTTGAAAAGCGGCAAGGTGTGGTGGATAGAACACGGGCCTTGGAGTTGGAAGGTCATGAGTTCTAATCCTGCCTCCCCACTTGTCTTCTGTGTGACCTTGGGCAAGTCACGTCACTTCTCTGGGCCTCAGTTACTTCATCTGTAAAATGAGAATTGAGACTGTGAGCCCCACATGGGACAGGGACCGTGTCCAAACCCGATTTGCTTGTAACCACCCCAAAGTTTAATACAGTGTCTCCACATATTATTTATTTATTTATTTTACTTGTACATTTCTATCCTATTTATTTTATTTTGTTGGTATGTTTGGTTCTGTTCTCTGTCTCCCCCTTTTAGACTGTGAGCCCACTGTTGGGTAGGGACTGTCTCTATGTGTTGCCAATTTGTACTTCCCAAGCGCTTAGTACAGTGCTCTGCACATAGTAAGCGCTCAATAAATACGATTGATTGATTGATTGATAGTAGACACTTAACAAATACCACTATTATTAATATTATTATTATTGGGCTTAAGGAAGCCTGGTCAAGAGAGATAGAAGGGCTGGGTCCCATGATATTCTAAAGTAAAAGCAATTATGATGACAATGATTGGGTGGTGCTACAAACACCTTAAAGAACTGTGGATTCACTGCACTCCAGCCTCAATTTAGAAATCATGAATTAATTTATCAATCAATCAGTGGGACTTATTGAGAGCTTACTGCACACAGGGCACTGTGCTAAGCACTTGGGGAGAGATTACAGTGCAATAGAGTTGGTAGACGGTATCCCCACCTACAGAGTGCTCACAGTCTAGAGTGGGGCAAAGACAGCCCTCCCTCCGCACATCCGCCAAGCTAGCTCTCTTCCTTCCTTCAAAGCCCTATTGAGAGCTCACCTCCTCCAGGAGGCCTTCCAAGACTGAGCCCCTTTTTCCTCTCCTCCTCCCCATCCCCCCCACCCTACCTCTTTCCCCTCCCCACAGCACAAGTGTATATGTTTGTACAGATGTATTACTCTATTTATTTTACTTGTACATATTTACTATTCTATGAATTTTGTTAATGATGTGCATCTAGCTTTATTTCTATTTATTCTGATGAATAAATATTTATTTATTTATTATTTATTTAGATATTTATTCTGACACCTGTCCACATGTTTTGTTTTGTTGTCTGTCTCCCCCTTCTAGACTGTGAGCCCGTTGTTGGGTAGGGACCATCTCTATATGTTGCCGATTTGTACTTCCCAAGCACTTAGTACAGTGCTCTGCACACAGTAAGCACTCAAAAAATATGATTGAATGAATGAATGAATTAATTAAAATAAATTACAAGAAAGGGAGTACAAGCATATGTAGAAATTTGCTTGTATCCTCCCCAGTACTGAGTACAGTGTCCCTGTATGCAGTAAGTGCTTAACAAATACCAGAATTATTATTATTATTATTATTACGAAGGTGCTATGGGGCTATGGATGGGGTGAGAATCAAAGTGCTAAGGAGTTGAGACCCGAGTGCATAGGTGATACAGATGGGAGGGCAAATAGGGTGGGGGAAATGAAGGCTTAGTCAGGGAAGGCTTCTTGGGGGAGGTGCGATTTTTGTAAGGCTTTGAAAGTGGGGAGAGTGAAGGTCTGTCGGTTTTGAAGGGAGCAGGAGCTCCAGGCCAGAGGAAGGGTGTGGACAATGAGTCAATACACCCGAATACCTGTCACATAACCAGGAGATTTACGTTAGCTCAGCAATTGAAATTGTAATTCTGGTGACTGATGTTTCTATGGTCATATATGTAAAAATTAGATTAATCTGAGAACGAAAAGTGAAAATTAATGATGCAAATCCTTGGCAATCAAATAGAAAAAAACACTCACAGTTCAGCCTGACACTAAAATTAAATTTCAATATAAAAAACCCAAGACCATGCCCCCAAAGCCACTGACTCTTCATTAGTTAAAACACAAATTTGAAATCCATTATTACTCACACTGGTGAATTGCTCTTTAAAGCTTATTTAGCCAACCAGCATTCTGATGGCCTTGAAATCATAAAAGAGGGGGAGGAAAAGATAGCATCTAATTGGGGAACTGAATTGGCTGGTTTAGCTGCTCGTCAGTTTGTAGCTTTATTTAAAGATACTGTCATGTCTCAATCTTATAACCAAATAAGCCACTAGGAAGTATCCTGGAAAGTTTCCTTGCCTGGAGAGTCCTGATGGAGTTAGTTGACTGGGCTTCCTCACTGGAGTTCAGAGACAGGGAGCCCAGTTTGAGCTGGAGTCCCTAGGGACAGTAATTCTCTTCTTATTCCTCTTCCTGAAGTTGCCCCAGGCTCCACAGGGGAAGGAGAGATCTATACCAGCATCTGAGGGAGAAGCCAGGATTATAGTCTGTTCTGTGTCTATATAGGCCAAAACATGAACAAAATTAATGAAACTTTCCCACACTGTGCTACAATCTTCTCTGTTTCTAGAGGTTTTATCATTTTCTGAAGATATTGCCTGTTCTGGAAAATCTAGCAGCAAGACCAAGTGGGTTTAAAAGCACTTAAACACAGGGTTGCTGAAATGATGCTTTTGTCTTTTTTTTTATAGCATTTGTTAAGTGCTTAAGATGTGCCAGGCACTGTATTAAGCACTAAAGTAGATGCAAATAAATCAGGTTGGAAGCAGTCCATGTCCCACGTGGGGCTCATAGTCTTAATCCCCATTTTACAGATCAGGTAACTGAGGCACAGAGAAGTGAAGTGACTTGCCCAAGTTCACACATCAGGCAAGTGCACGGTGAAGCAGCATGGCTCAGTGGAAAGAGCCCGGACTTTTGAGTCAGAGGTCATGGGTTCAAATCCCGGCTCCGCCAACTGTCAGCTGTGTGACTTTGGGCAAGTCACTTAACTTCTCTTTGCCTCAGTTACCTCATCTGTTAAATGGGGATTAAAACTGTGAGCCTCCCCATGGGGCAACCTGATCACCTTGTAACCTCCCCAGCACTTAGAACAGTGCTTTGCACATAGTAAGTGCTTAACAAATACAAAAAAAAAAAGTGGCAGAGACAGAATTAGAATCCTGGTTCTTCTGACTCCCAGGACCACGCTGTATCAACTAGGCCAGGCATCATGGTTATTTTAGGTGGGGAGATGGACTATATACTATGAGGAACTGTTAGCTGTTTTTGCACTGAGAGGAGACCCATGAGGGTAGGGATCATGACTGTCAACACTGCTTTACTCTCTTGAGCACTGAGTGAAGTGCTCTACCCACAGTAAGCACTCAGTAAATACCATCAGTTGCCTAACTGACTGGGGAGGACTGGGTTGGGATTGTATCCAGGAGGGCCCTGCCAAGCCAGACACTGGATTTTCAGTTCTGCTGGTCTCTACCCTCAGCCACTGATTTTGGAGAAGAATGTTCCCTACCATGTGTCCTTTCTCCAAATTTGGGGTATAGGGGCAGAAGTTTCCATTATTCAGAGTTTGGTCAGCAGGCCCTCACTGCTGACACATGATGATCCCCCACACAACATCTGGTCATGGTCTCAGAACCAGCCTCAGATGGAGAACTGCTTCAGGAAGTTTTGCCATGTCCTCCCATCTCCTCTCAAAGCTGGAGCAGGGGCAGAAGTGGCCCTTTGGTAGGGCCAAAGTCAGAGGTCTCATTGCAGATCGGGGTCCTGGGTAGCCACTGCGGAAGCAGGGTCAGGCTGCAGCAGGCAAATGCTCTTCAGGCAGACTCCCATAAAATGCCCCCTTTGACGTCATTCTCTCCAGGTGGTGGGGACTTTTTCAGATATCTGAAGCCAGGCCTGCACACTCTCTGGACTCCAGGCTCCAAGTGGATGAGAGATGTAAGAAGCAGTGTGGCCTAGTGGATAGAGCATGGGCCTGGAGGTTAGAAGGACTTGGGTTCTAATCCTGCCTCTGCCACTTATCTCCTGGGTGACCTTGGGAAAATCACTTTACTTTTCTGTGCCTCAGTTACCTCATCTGTAAATTGGGGATTGAGACTCTGAGCCCCACCTGGGGCAGGGACTGTGTCCAACCTGATTTGATGGAATCCACCCCAGCGCTCAGTACAGTGCCTGGCACATAGTAAGAGCTTACAAATAGCATTATTTTTATTATTATGTTGCTCCATGTTTTACTGACTACAGCAGGGATCCTCAGAGGGTTGGGGAGGGGAGAAGTCACACTGGACTCCTGAAGTCGGGGCATAAGGGGCCACTGAGAACCTGGCTCAGTGAGCCCACCCAGTGAAAGTTGACCAAGAGAGCAGCCTCTTTTTTCTAGTGGCTTGTCAATGGGAGCAGAGCTTTATTCTTTCCACCAGAACCCATCTGAGCTGCTCATCCTGTATCTTTGAGCTCATCTGTGTGACCTTTACAGCAGATGTCAATAATCTCAAGAATCCCCGTCCTCTTAAACTGCAATCTCTGCAGCTGAAGCCAGGAGTTTGTGGAACTGCTTTGATTTCCTCATTCTTTCAAAATGTAGTTAGCAAAAAGGTACCTGTCCTCTGCCTGCTAGGAAGGAGAAAGGTGGTTGGTGTCTTCACCATTAGATTGTAAACTCACTGAGGGTAGGGAATGTGCATCCTGCTACTTTCTGTGTTGTTGTTGTTGTGGTTTTTTTATGTTAAATGTTTACTATCTGCCAAGCACTATACTAATCAGGTTGGACACAATCCATGTCCCACTTGGGGCTCACAGTCTTCATCCTCATTTTACAGATGAGGTAACTGAGGCACAGAGAATTTAAGTGACTTGCCCAAGGTTACACAACAGACAAGTAGTGGAGCGGGGATTTAGAACTATCTATCAGAACTTCTATCAGGTCAGAGCTCTGTCGACTAGGCCATGCTGTTTCTCTATTGTTGCAGTCTCCTAAGTGCTTAGTATAGTGCCTCGGACTCAGTGGACATCCAATAAATGCCATTTATTAGTGATTGATAGCCATACAGAATGAAATATGTATATAAAAAATGAAATAGCCATACAGAATGAAATATGTTATATAAAAAGACATATAACATCTTAATTTCCTTGTTCCACTAAGACAGATTTAAAAAGGTCAGGGAAATTTTCATTGATTTCTCTATATTGACTTTCTTGGTGATTGGTGATTTTAAAAGTTGCTCTTTTTTTGGTGTTTGTTAAGTGCTTACTATGTGCCAGACACTGTACTAAGCACTGGGGTATAATACAGGTTGATCGGGTTGGACAGAGTCCCTGTCCCATAGAGGGCTCACAGTCTTAATCCTCATTTTACAGATGAAGGAACTGAGGAACAGAGAAATTAAGGGACTTGCCCAAGGTCACACAGCAGATAAGTGGCAGGGTTGGAATTAGAACCCAGGTCCCTCTGACTCCCAAGCCCCTGCCTTAGAGGCTGTGCTGCTTTTCTCATATACACTATTCTGTCTATGTATCAATAATCAATTCTTTACCTGGAAATTTCATTTAGAAAACATCAGGTAACACCCAAAATAGGCTACTTGTTTTTTCTGATTTAATTGAAATAAATGTGAATCTTTAACAGTAAGCTTTACTCAAAATCTATCTTGGGGAAATCTTATTTGTTCTAAAGAGCTGCTCACGTGTCCTGTGAGAGGGAGGAAAGAGGAAGAAGAAGAAGGAGGGAAAGAGAAGGGAGGATGGACAAGAGAAGGTGGAGAAGGGAGAGTGGAAAAGGGAAGATAAGGGGAGAAAAGAGGTGGAAGAGGGAGAGGAGGTGGACACCTAAACTTTCAAATTCCTCTTCTCCACCTAAATCTCCTATTTGACAATACTGCATCCTCTCTGTCTCCAAAACTTGTTTTCCCAAACGTGAGACTCTGCTAATATCCCAAATGAGTGTTGCTTCCTTATTAAAAAAGCTATCCCAATAATCAACCAATTATATTTATTGAGCACCTACTGAGCACATAAGCACTTGGGAGAGAACAAGAAAGTTGGCAGACATAATCTCTACCCTAAATTAGCTTCCTATCTAACAGGAAAGATGGACTTTAAAATAAATCTGTGTAGTTATGAACAGAGCAAGAACAGTATTACACAACAGGCACTAATTCAGCACAGGGAACCAATATGGCTTGAACATTAGATGGTAGGAATACCAATGCAATATGGGCACTATTATATTAAGGCCATTAATTAAATATGGAAACTATTCCCAGCAGGCCAAGATAGGCCCGAATCTGCATAGTTGAAATTCATTCCTCCTTCAAGCAGAGAGCAATTTGCGAATGAGAGAGAGTGGTCTTATTTATACACCACCAGTTACCCCCACCCCATCTCACTGTCTGTGACTCTGATCTGCCAAAAAACCTTCATTGCCCTTGAGGGACTTGTCCGTATTTGCTTCAGCTCCTGAGAACACACCTCTGGTGGAGGCCAAGAGGATTATTCGCTTTCAAGGTTCCAGAGTGTGCTCGGAAAGGATTTGGGTTTGTCTATTCAGATGTGGAATTAAGCAGCTACCTGGCCTAGGCTCTCTGTCCTTGCTCTAGAGAGCTAAAGTATCCTTACCATTGGCTTTGAAGCTCTATCTCCATCTTACTTGTTAACTCTGCACCTGCTGCTCTCCTACTCACATTCTTCTACACTCCTCCCAAGCCCACCTGCTGTACCCTGTTCCCATCCTATCTACCTGTATCTCCTCACTCACCTTGCCCCCCGAAACCCACCAGACCTCAACCCTCCCCACCTACAAAGTTTTCCTAAAATCCCGCCTCCTCCAACAAGCCTTCTCTGGCCAATTAATCGAGAAATTGTATTTATTGAGCACTTACTGTGAGCAGGGAGCTTTGAGGGA
This sequence comes from Tachyglossus aculeatus, assembly GCF_015852505.1. Taxonomy (NCBI): domain Eukaryota; kingdom Metazoa; phylum Chordata; class Mammalia; order Monotremata; family Tachyglossidae; genus Tachyglossus; species Tachyglossus aculeatus. Next base: position 6,000,275 of record NC_052076.1, on the reverse strand, counting down.
GTACAGTGTAGCAATATAAAAGAGTTGATATGAATTATCAGTACCCTAAATCCTTCCAACCCTTCAACCTCAACCCTACTCAACTTCAACCCTATAGTTTGGCATTAATGATGACAATGATGACTGCTTTTGGTTTTTTGCTCTCTATGTGCCAGGCACTGTAATAATAAACACAAGGGGAAGATACAAGATAATCTGATCAGACACAGTCCCTGTCCCACATGGGGATTTCAGTCTAAGAGGAGGGGATTTATCTCTTTGTGCCCCACCTCAACACTTAGATAAATATTTATATTCATTTGACCATTCAACCTTATTTATTCTGATTACCCTGCTTGTGAATATTTCTGTCTGTCTGTCTGTCTGGCTCCCCCATTAGAGTATAAGATCCTCCTTGTCAGGGAATGCACCTTGTCCTGCTGTTGTTCTTTAAGAGGAGCAACATGGCCGAGTGACAAGAGCACAAGCTTGGGAGTCAGAGGTCATGGGTTCTAATCCCCGTTCCACCACTTGTCTGCTGTGTGACCTTGGCCAAGTCACTTAACTTCTCTGTGCCTCTGTTACCCCATCTATAAAATGGAGATTGAGACTGAAAACCCCACTTGGGACATCCTGATTACCTTGTATTTAGAACAGTGCTTAGCACATAGTAAGCGCTTAACAAATAGCATTATTATTATTATTAAGTGCTTAGTATAGTGTACTGCACTCAGAAGCTGCTCAAATATCAATCAATCAATGGTATTTATTGAGTGCTTATTATATGCAGTGCATTACACTAAGCCTGTGGGAGAGTACAATAAAGTCCATAGACATGGTCCCTGCCTTCAAGGAGCCTACAATCTAGTGGGGGAGACAGATATTAAAATAAACTATAGATAGACAAAGCAGAAGAGTATAGGAATATGGACATAAGCACAGTGGGGATCCCTCTAGACTGTAAGCTCATTATGGGCAGGGAACAGATCTATCTATTCTGTAATACTGCACTCTCCGAAGAGCTTAGTACAGTGCTCTGCACACAGTAAGTATTCAATCAATATGATTGATTGATTGGGAGTGGGATGACTGTCAAAGTGCTAGGAGATATAGACCCAAGTGCCTAGCTGACATTGCTGCTGTTACCACTACTACAACTACCACTGCCATTACTACTGCTCCTGCTGTGGCCTCTGCTACTACTACTATTCCAATGCTCTTTTCTTTGGAGATGCTACATCTTTTCTAGAGGAAGAATGGTGGATCATAGTCTTTCCCAGAAAGAACCATTCAAATGAGAAATGTGCCCAAAGGGAGTGCCTTCTGTCCCAGAGCTAAGTGTTTTAGAACTCTATTAAGGACACCTACACAAAGAGTGGATACAAAACCCCAATAGCCGCATGTTCCGAGAGAAGAATTAACTTCATTTTCTTGACTAGAGCCCCTCACCTCCCCCCTTGGCTCCCATTTGTCAGTGGCTCAGAGATCCTTGCCCTTCAGAATGATTTGTAATGTAAATGATATAATTGTATTTTCACAGATTTTAACATCTAGTGGAATGACTGACTACAGTGTGGAAGCTGCCTACAGGTGGGGTCAATTATCATCTGAATAATCACAGTGCCACACAAGAATAGCATGGCCATGGAGTGTGACATATTTTTATCTCTATGCATTTCAATGAAGTCAGGCTGGTACATAAAAGGTTATCACCTAGGAAACATATTTTCCTAAGCACAAGTTAAACATGCAAGCCAGATCAGCACAGATATTCAATTTAGCCAGTCAACCCTAACCTATTAATATTTTAACAAAATCCAGTGAGGATAATTTTTTTCTTTGATCCCATTTCATTTGAGCAGCCGGGAAAGGGAAGAAAAATTAAAAACAAAATAGTCAAGCATACAGAATGAGGTTATGTATTAAGTGGGCTATTTAATGTTTCTGGCATTTCATAGCCCTAGGGAAAGTGTGGATGGATTTAACAATCAAGATCTGTGTTCCCTTGGCCACAAAGTTCGAGAAACATAAAATAATCTATACTTCTGAGCTGACAAATCTTAGCTGACAAGCTGCTTCATTTCCCCGGGACGCTCCAGATCAGCATTAATCATATGTTACAGGGAGTAAAAAGAAAAGTAAATCACACCAAGCTGAAAAGTGAGATGAAAGGTCTTCAGGCAGGGATTTTAATCAATAATGTGCGGGATAATAACCAGCAGCTATTGTTTTAATCTTCTGATATGAAAAGAAACGGATGCAAAACACAAGCCTCCTACAAATCTTCGCTGCTCCCCAGCTAACTGATGAAAACAGCAAGAGAGGCGTGGCGGGTCTCTCTGTTCTCTTTAAAGAAGATTTTCAAAAAGACACACAGATACACACACACACACATGTACATGTTGGATAATATGGTATAAGTCAGAGTCTGATTAGTATACACTCTACTATTTCCCCCATCCATAATCTATTTTTCATTCATTCATTCATTTATTCAATCGTATTTATTGAGCGTTTACTGTGTGCAGAGTACTGTACTAAGCACTTGGGAAGTACAAGTTGGCAACATATAGAGAATGCCTGTCTACTGTTTCTGCCTGTCTCCCGCTGTAGACTGTAAAAGACTGTTGGCAGGGATCGCATCTACCAACTCTGTTGTATTGCACTTTCCAAAGCACTTAGTACAGTGCTCTGCGCAAAGTAAGTGCTCAATAAATACCATTGGTTGATCTCAGGGTTCACAAACCCATGTCCTGGCAGCTTCCAGGCATTTTATTCTCCTACATCTGAAGAGCTTTTTCCCTTCTCTCAATCAACCGGTAGTATTTGTTGAGGGTTTACTCTGTAGAGCTTTACTAAAAGCATGGGTGATTAAAATAGTGTTAGTAGACATGATCCCTGCCCTTAAGGAGGTTACATTCCTGCAGGAGAGACAGACACTGAAATAAATAGCAGGTTCTTTCCTTTTGCATCCAGTTCTGGTCTCTAACTTGCCAAAATACAAGACAAGGGATCAGGTGAGCCTCAGGGAGCTAGCTATCTCTGCTGGCAATCAGTGGGATGAAGAAGACAAATTTGGGAGTGGTTTCCATTAACTGCTTTCTAGAAGGAAAAGCCACTCTTCTGGGGCTTCGATGCGGCTGGGCTTTCAGCCCTCTCAGGCCTCTGGCCTGACATGCCCTCTCTCCTCATATCCAACAGGTAATTACTCTCCCCTTGTTCAAAGCCTTATTGAAGGCACTTCTCCAGGAGGCCTTTCCCGACTAAGCCCTATTTCCCTTTTCTTCCACTCCCTTGTGCGTTACCCTGACTTGCTCCCTTTGCTCTTACCCCCTCCCAGTCCCATAGCACTTATGTACATATCTGTAATTTATTTATTTATATCGATGTCTGTCTCCCCCTCTAGACTGGAAGTTCCTTGTGGGTAGGGAATGTGTCTATTATTGTACTATAATAATAATAATGATGATGGTATTTGTTAAGGGCTTACGATGTGCAAAGCACTGTTCTAAGCACTGGAGAGGTTACAGGTTACAACCTGATCAGGTTTTCCCACGGGGGGCTCACAGTCTTAATCCCCATTTTACAGATGAGGGAACTGAGGCAAAGAGAAATTAAGTGACTTGCCCAAAGTCCCACAGCTGACAGTTGGTGGAGCTGGAATTTGAACCCATGACCTCTGACTCCAAAGCCCAGGATCTTTCCACTGAGCCATACTGCTTCTCCAGATGCTGTATTCTACTGTACTCTTCCAAGATCTTAGTGCAGTGCTCTGCCTACACTAAATAAAATTGACTGACTGACTCTGCTTTCAGTGCACGGTTATGTCTTTGTCCTCGTTAAAGTTGTAAGCTTAAGCTAAATAATTTTGGAAACCAGCCACCATTCATTTTTAGCTAATTTTTTCACTCATCAGTAATGATCACAGGAACATTTTCCCCAAGACACTGAGGCAGGGCCAGGAACAGATCCAACCTCAATCAGAATGAGCGAACTTGTTCCTAAAATTAGCTAGGAGACTTGGAGAGAGGGAATAGAACCGTTTTATTGGTTTAAAGACCTCTGGGGGGTTTTAACGTTCGTCCCTTTGAAGTCCCTGTTCCAGGGCCCTGATCCAAGCCCCTCTCAATTTCTCCAAAAGTTGCAGGACCAGCTAAAGAATGTGTTCCACTCCCTTCTGTCCAATAGTTCTTTTGGCAGTTCTCTGCCTCCATCCCCCACCCCCAAATCACCACCCATTGTAAGTAAGAAGGCTTGTCTGCCGATAATGTTTACAGACATCCAAGAGGGACTTGGAACTATTTAGAAAACAAAATGTTTCCCATTTAGGAAACAAAGTGATTACCCAGAAATCATGTTGCTTTGTGGGTAAGATGGATGGGACACACTCTAAGGGCTGGGTCTACCAGGGCCAGGTATAGTTTTTGAAAATTTTTTTTTGGAAGAGAAATATGTTTAGTCCTTAATCTTCAATCCAGTTGTTGAGCAGGATTAGGCTACACAGAGTAAATCAGCACTTTGGGAGCTTAGCATATAGGGTGAATACTGTCAGCCCTTTAAAATCCCACGTAAGGAGATGCACATAATGTCACACCTGCATTACACCTGACGTGTCTGCCATTTTGCAGAATTATGATGATTTTTGCCATCTTAAAATGTTTCTCCAAGGAGATCCCTCAACTTTCTCAACCTGCTCCAGACCCTTTGTGTTCCCCACCCAGGTCCATGTGAATCCTGATTCCACACACTCCAGAACACAGTAAACACCACTGGCAGGGAATGGAGACTGCGAGTGGCATGGTGGTGCTGGGCAAACCACTGGCACCATAATTGATTCCTCAGTTCGAGTTCTCCAACTTAAAGTCCCAGAATCAGGGCTCCACCATCATTCCTAATAGGAGACCTCATCATCACTCCCAGTCCTTCCTCTCCCAAATCTGCTCTTGCCTGACGAACAGTGAATGTCCCTGACTTTTCCATTCCCCATTCCTTACTGGCCAGCTGGGAGTGGGACCATAAGTCCCTGCAGAATTACCAGCCAACTCAATAACTCCAGGAGTCCATCGGGAAGATGCACACAGTAAGCGCTCAACAAAGACAATTGATCGATCGATTGATGGATGCCTGGACCCATTGGAAGAGTTCAACCTGAACAAAATACATAGCGTGCCCTGACCCCCGACCTTCCAATGTTCAGACCTTTCAAGCTGGAATTGGGACCTAAAGGGCGATTAGCTGATTCCCCTACTCTAAAGGGTTTATGGGTTGGGTGCTCAGGGCCATTAAAGTACTGGAAAGAGCCCACAAAGTTTTCCCTAATTGCCATTAGGTTTGCCCTGTGCAGACATGGCAATGGAAAGATTTATGGTAATGATGTTTCAAAGTCCACTCCAAGCTGATGTGAGAAAAGGCCAATGAACTCTTGGAACCTTGACTCTCCCAAGGTTTCCTCTGTAATTTTTGAGAAAATGTGAATAAATAATGGGAGAAGATAGAACCACAAGAGTCATTTGCATACAGAATCACAAAGGTTTGAGCCCAATGACAGGGAGGCCCTGTCAATCTAGAATAATATCCAGTCCAAATACGCAGCAAATTAAAGGACACCCAGGATTCTCTGACTGTACAGGTCATTATTTTAATCCTGTAATCTTTAGAAACCAGAAAGCTAATGAATATCGAGCTCCCCAGGGAGTACTTGAAAATTCGAGGAAGCTCTTCAACAGCGCTGGTGGACACCAGACACTCAAGTTCACGGGGAGTTACAGGATTTATGTCAGGAACACAGTGGAGCATAAGGACATTAGACTGGACATTTTCCTGGCATCCACCCGCTCCTAGATTGTTTCTCTGAGGGGATGCCCCATTCCAAAGCCATCCTCCTCACAAGTCCTCGTGAACGTGGGTGCCACTTCCGAGCCATGGGTCTCGGCGGCAGAAGTTGAGGTGGAGAGAGGCTGGAGCTGATAATTAAAATATGGGACATGAAGTCAAAAGGAGCCAAAGCAATACCAAATTGTCCACCATAAACCGGGTGAGTACATTGGTGACTAATCAGAGGCCTGTGTTTCACCTGATTATCTTGTTTAGACAAGCAGTGTAGCCTACTAAAAAGAGCACAAACTTGGGAGTCAGAGGACTTGGGTTCTAATCCCAGCTCTGCCACTTGTCTGCTCTATGACCTTGGGTAAGTCACTTCACTTCTCTTTGTCTCAGTTCCTTCATTTGTAAAATGGAGATTAAGACTGTGAGTACTTCGTGGGACAGGGACTGTGTCCAACCCAATTATCTTGTATCTATCCCATTACTTAGAACAGTGCCTGGCACATAGTAAGTGCTGAACAGATACCAGTATTATTATTATTGCTATTAGTCTACCCCAGTACTTTGTAAAACGTTTGGCCCTTAGTAAGCACTTAACAAAAATCCCTCCAAAATTAATTATATAGTAATAATAATAATTATGGTATTTGTTAAGTGCTTACTATGTGCCAAGCACTGTTTTAAGCACCGGGGTAGGTACAAGGTAGGTTAGAAACAGTCCCTGTCCCACATAGAGCTCACACTTTTAATCCCTATTTTGCAGATGAGGTAACTGAGACCCAGAAAAGTGAAGTGATTTGCCCAAGGTCACACAGCAGACAAGTGGCAGAGGTAGGATTAGAACCCATGACCTTCTGACACCCAGGCCTGCGCTTTATCCAGTAAGCCATGCTGAGAGGCCATAGTGCAGGCAGTCCTTCTGGGCCCCTCTCAACCCCAATTTTAAGGATTGGCCTTGGTCAAAGGGGGAGTTCATCTACAAAGAAAAGAAAGGCCACCTGTGAGACAAGGCGGCAGGCCATGGGGCTTCCCTACAGAGTGACAAGATGGCCTCCAATGGCAACAAAGCAGAGAATGATTCTCACCACTAAGCTGCACTAGGATCCTGAGAGATGGTTTCCCACCATCTAGAAATTTCCTATACAAGGATCACTGCCTTGGGCAGTGGCAAGAGGACAGTGTCAAAAGAGAAAACCGAAACATCGCTAAGCAGTGACACTCCGTCCTCTTAATTAGCCTGTCCCCAGGTTTAGATGACACATTACTCCCAACGACTTTGGGGAAATGTGTCTTCATAGTCTTCCTCTCAAGCCAACTCTCTGTGCCTCATCTCCAATCTCTTGCTCAGACCCTTCCTGCTGCCTGGTCACTGATCCCTGCATCACATTTGGCAGAACACTGCTCTTCCCATTTTCAAAATCCTTTCAAAATCACCCCTCCTCCAGGAGGACTTCCCTGATTAATCTTTCTTCTCATATCCTATCCTCTGCTGCCCACACCCAACTGCCATTTCAGAACCTCCTCACATTACAAGGCACTCCTCCATAGTACTTTCTCTGTAGGCACTGGTCTCGAAACTGGACCAGTTCTTTTGAGATGAGTCATGTGATGATGATGATGATGATGATGATGATAGCATAAACTCTTACTATATGTGAAGCACTGTTCTAAGCACTGGGGGGTTACAAGGTGATCAAGTTGTCCCATGTGGGGCTCAGAGTTTTAATCCCCATTTTACAGATGAGGTAACTGAGGCTCAGAGAAATTAAGTGACTTGCCCAAGGTCACACAGCAGACATGTGGCAGAGCCGGGATTAGAACCCATGACCTCTGACTCCCAAGCCCAGGCTCTTTCCACTGAGGCACGCTGCTTCACTGAGCCACGCTGCTCAGCACATGGTACCCCTGGACCAAAGCTATTTCCTCTCTGGGTTAGATGCTGCCTTCATCACGAGCCTCGATGCAACTATAAATGGAATGAATTGAATTGATTGGCCAACTCTGTTTCAGGAGGGTCCCTTTTAGCCACCTCAGTTCCCTCAGGATGACCTTTTTTAATTGCCTGTTACCACTGTCCCGATTAACCCCTTTTTCCTGGGGTAACCTTCTGGCACCCATGACTCATCTTGTCCTTGATTGGCACCCAAAAGTGATTTATGGCTCTAGCTTTTTCTCACCCAGCTCCCTAAGGGGTGGGGATTATGGAAAACAGGGGCTTCTGACACCTACCAGCTGTTAGCTCAGTTCCGCCCCTATATGGCAGAAAAAAACCCCTTAACCCCTAATTAATTGCTAATAGATGAGTTGTTTTTACAATATTTATTATTGCTAATTAATATTTTATCATAAGTATCAGGAAGCTTGAAAAATACACTTTAAGATTTTGGTTTTAAAGAAAAACTGGGTTGCTCTTAATGTGACTTTTACTTAGTTTTGTGTCCCATTAATCAAATGAATGTTCTTAATTAAGTATTTTTCTTATCTTTAGCCTAGGGGTTAGTCTAGGTAACCTGGCAAAGTTATTTCCATTTCTGTGATACTACAACACAGTATTTATCATATTGCTGATTTCTTTGAGTTTACTTTTCACTTGTTTTAACTTTCATTACTGCATGAGAGAAAACTGAGTGAATCTCCACACTTTTTTAAATAGTATTTGTTAAATGCTTACTATGTGCTAAGTGTTGGGGTAGATACAAGATAATCAGGTTGGACATGGTCCATGTCCCACATGGGACTCCAAGTCTTAATCCCCATTTTACAGATGAAGTAATTGAGGTACAGAGAAGTAAAGTGACTTGCCCAAGGTGACACAGCAGACAAGTGGTGGATCAGGGATTAGAACCCAGGATCTTCTGACTCCCAGGCTCACAGTGCTTCCCACATTTCAAAATCTAAATAACCTAGGTAAAATGGCTGCAAAATATTATGAAGTATTGTTATTTTTTATTTAAAAAATTGCTTATTCCTTATGAAGCCAGTGTCACTTTACAGAAATGTGAGACCGCTTTAATTAAATAGAATAAAGAATAATCTCCAGTATGTAATGAAATTTATTTTTGCACATATCTTGGACGATTTTTACTTCACATCCATGTCATTTCTCCAAGAAATTTTCCATTTTTTAGGGGAAGTACACGAGCAAGGTGTCTGGGGAGGAAGATTTCGTGGGATTCAGCCGGTCCAGTTTAGGGTCAACAATTTAAGAAGAATGAGGGAATTTGGAGAGGAGTTAGGGGAAAAAATAGTGATCAACCAGTTAAAGCATAGAATCCAGGGATGAGAGATTGGAGGGTTGGGAAGTGTTTAGTTTGAGGGGGGAAAACGGGTCTGTGAGTGGCTGAAAAACCTGAACCCATCAACGGAGGACTATCTCTCTGAAAGACGGACGAAAGGAAAAGGACTTTTCCGCAGGCCTGATCTTCACTTATGGGTGATTTGTGCCACCGCGTGGAGGGAGGGATTAGGGCTTCCACCTTCCAGCCTCTGCAATTCTGTTTACCAGAAACATGAAGTGGTCTTTGAGTGGGGACCGGACAAGCTGGTGATAAAGGAGGTCTCTTTTAGAGAGAGAAGGGGGTAATTCCTTCTGTAGGGGAGGCAGAGCAGGAGACTGCCTCTGGGCTGTGAAGGGGTATTGGGAATCAGTCCTTATTTACTGTGAAAACAGTAATCAGAGCCCCGGCCCCAGGCCATAAATGAACGAGGAGCGAAGTTAGGTAGGAAATTCCTCTCTAATTCAACCCGGCACGATTAGCTTTTGGAGTGTTATATTTTCCCCTGATGCATCAACCAGGCTAATAATGCTGGAGGCTGGAGCTCACGATTTAATTACCTTTTAGTTCCAAACCCAAATTGACCCTGGGCTAAGGTGACACTCCCTCCCCCCTACCAGTATCTGATGTCTCAGAGAGAAAAATCCTTTTACATACCAAACATTCAGAGCCTCTTGTCTTTAAGGGAATAATAATAACGGCATTTGTTAAGCACGTACTGTGTGCAGAACACCAGTACTGAATGCTGGGGATGACTAAAAATAACCAGGTAGGACACAGTCCCTGTCCCTCATGGGGCTCACAGTCTTAAGTAAGAGGGCGAACAGCTACTGGATCCCCATTTTCCAAATGAAGAAACTGAAGCCGCAGATGTGGGATTAGAACCCAGGTCCTCTGACTCTCAAGTGCACTTGTTCCCCCACCCCCCGCCGTGTGTGTGTGTGTCTAGCTCGCTGCTTCATCTCAACAAAACTTTTATTTTGAAGAATTTCCTTAATTGGGGGAAGGAGAATCGAGTGGGAAGAGAGACACTTCTTACCTTGGTCAGTTACTCTGAAGAGGAGACAAGGAAGAGAGAGGGAGGTGTTTTCTTTCTATTTTTTCTGTTTGCTTACCTCAGAAGATCAGACTGTTTGCTTAAGGTTTCTCAATAGATCTGCAGTATTTAATGAACACTTCCTGTGTGCAGAGCACTGAACTAAGCACTTAAGAGAGTACAAGAAAGAGTTGGTAGATATGTTCCCTGCCCATAAGGAGCTTACATTTTAGAGGGGGAGACAGACATTAATATAAATCAATAAATTAGAATAGAAAAACTGAAAGTTATATTCACTTCTGAACATTTTCCCATGAAGAAGTGAGTTCAACATTAAATTTATTTGTTGTGGCACAAACCAAAGACCATATAAGTTAATGTAAAATAATAATAATAATAAAAGACTGAAAACATATTGAGGAGTATTGCTAGGCATACATGAGACTGGAAAGAGTAATATAGCAATCTCCTACAGCTCTCAGAAAATCTTTCATTTGATCATGCCACTCTTCCGATTAGATATAACCTGTATGTGAGACACCATGTAATTGAAAGGGGAGAAGACTTTCCTTCTCCTAGACTCAGAGAATTCTTCTATTAGATCATAAACTCTTTGAGGGAAGGGAACGTGTCTTGTGTTTCTCTTGGACTTTCCACAAGCTTAATAAATGCAATCACTACTAAATCTGCTATTCTGATGAATCACACATTGTTACATACCAGCTTTCCAGATGATCTTGATTCACTTCAAATATTTCAAGACCAAGAATAGAAACATAACAGAGTTCTTCCACTTAAAGGTTGGGAGCGCTTTATCTTTTTTATTTTTTCCAAGATAGAGATACCAGGTGGATTTTTGGAGACTCTCTAGAACACTCTAGTATTGATCTCGATTAAATAATCCATCTAAAATCCCACTTCCTTCCAAACCTCTTGCCCAAATAATTTATAGCACCCTAGTTGTGTCAACCCAACAACTACATGTAGAATTTTGTTAGCTTATTCCTATTCTTAGTTCTTATATATACAACCTACTTACTGCACCTCAATCTCATCTATCTCACCATCCAACCCCTTGCTCATGTCCTCCCTCCTGTCATAAACTCCCTCCCACTTCATATCCAACAGGCCACCAAGACCAACTAAAATCATACCTCCTCCAAAAAGCCTTCCCTGACTAACCTCTCACCGCCCTACCCTAGTCTCCCTCCCCTCTGCATCACCTATGAGTTTGGGTCCGTGTCCTTAACACTTTGATACTCACCCCACCCCCAGCCCCACAGCATTTATCAATCAAATCAATCATATTTATTGAATGCTTACCATGTGCTGAGCACTGTACTAATCACTCAGGAGAGTACAATATAACAATACAACAGAGTTAGTAGACACATTCCCTGCTGTTCTTATTTTCTGCTTCCCCAGGAGTTTTCAAGGGCTTTTCTTAGTGCTAATGTCCATTTTCAAGGTCTTCACAGTGTCATCCTAGTCCATCTTCTCTTCTTGAATAACCAAGACAGTCCACATTCACACAGACACTCACACACCGATCCTCAGTGAGGACAGTCTACAATCAATCAATCAATCATTTTTATTGAGCGATGGTTCGGTGCCGAACACTGTACTAAGCACTTGGGAGAATTCAATAGAGTAAGTAGACAAGATTTCTGACCGCAAGGAGTTAACAATTTAGCAGGGAAGACAAACACTAAAATAAATTATAGGTAAGGGGAAGCAACAGAGTTTAAGGGTGTGACATAAATGCTACTGGGGGAAGCACTCAAGTCCTTAGAGAATGAATACCCCGGGGGGGGGTGGGTGTAATGGGTGTCTTAAAGTGGTAGTAGGAGGTGGGGAAAGAAGAGGTAATCAGAGAAACCTTCTTTGAGGGGATGTGATTTTAGAAGGGATCTGAAGACTGGGAGAGTAGCAATCTGCCAGATGTGAAACTGCAGGATCAACAGGGAGATTGAGTTTTAGAGATCAAGGAACTGAATCCACTGAGGCCAGTCAGGAAGAAAGCTCACATTATTGGCTCTAGTGGAAAGAGCACAGACCTGGGAGTTAGAGGACCTGGATTCTAAACCCAATTCTGCCAGTAGCATGATGCCATATAGCAAGTGTGACCTTGGGCAAGTCACTTAATATCTCTGTGCCTCTGTTTCCTCATCTGCAAAATGCAGATTCAATATCTGTCCAACTTCCTACTTAGACTGTGAGTCCCATGTGGGATAGGGACCGTGTCCAGCTTTACTAACTTGAATCTACCCCAGTGTTTACAACAGTGCTTGACATATAATAAGTGCTTAACAAATACTATAAAAATAGGAAGAGTAATTTGGCTATTGCACCCCTCAGACTCAAGAAAGATCCACTTTACAGGAGAATGTCATTAGAGCTGGGCGAAACTGAAAAAAACCCTTCTGCAAGTTCTTGAAAAAACGCTTCCCATCCCTGAAATTCCTTTGAAAATTTCCAAGACATCTGGCAGAAAAACATACCCTGCCTTTGGGGTAATGATTATACAGAGATGAGGAGTATTTAGAACACTCAGGTGATATTTTAGATTCCTTCTCCAAAGGGCCTAGAGATACCTTATCTTCCTTCATTCTCTAGAACAACAGAGTACTCCAAAACCTCTACTTTTCATTGAGTACAGTGCCCAGAATCTATGAGACTCTTTGAAATTTATTTTATTCTTTTAAGCTGCTGTATTTTTAATGTTTGACTGAAAGAACAAAGGAGAGAAACTTCTAGTCAAGACCATTTCATTCCACTATGAGCTGTTGTATAGCCCACCTAACCTGGGCTGGCATAAATGTTTTAGAGTACAGTCTAGTGTTGAAAGGGAGCTGCTGAAATAGTCACCTTAGAGGACTTGCTCCTAATTCTTCCTTTCATTTGGTGACATAAAAGACTGGAACATCAATCATTAGCAACCTTTTAGCTCAAACACCCTTCAAGTTTTCCAAGTTCAATCAGTAGTCAGGAAAGAAACTCGAGGTAATGTGTAAGAATGATTAACCCATGTGGGTTTCTTCTTCTCTGAAAAGCACTTGCACGGTTTGCTTTCCAGCCACTCAAGCAATCAATCATTCAATCAATAGCGTATTATTGAGTGCTTACTGTGAGCAGAGCACTATACTAAGCATTGAGGAGAGTACAAATGCTAGTCTGTAAGCTTGTTTTGAGCAGGGAATGTGCCTGTGTATTGTTATATTGTACTCTCCCAAGTGCTTAGTACAGTGCTCTGCATACAATGCTCAGTAAATATGACTGACTGACCTGCTACAGTAAAAAAAAGTTGATAATAATGATCCCTGCCCACAAGACAATAATAATGATTATGGTATTTTTTAAGCACTTACTATGTGCTGAACACTATTCTAAGCGCTGGGGGAGATACAAGGTAATCCCGTTGTCCCACATGGGGCTCACAGTTGTCATCCCCATTTCACAGATGGGGTAACTGAGGCACAAAGAAGTAAAGTGACTTGCCCAAAGTCACACAGCTGATAAATGGCAGAGTTGGGATTAGAACCCACGACCTCTAACTCCCAAGCCCATGCTCTTTCCACTAAGCCACAAGAGCTTACCATCTCCTTTCTCTGCCACAAAACCATGCACCTGTCTCCTTGAATCGTAGTTTATGGGAAAGGTTTTTAGAATGGTTGTGATGTTTTTTGTTTTTCTTTTCCAATGGTATTTAAGTGCTTACTATGAGCCAGGCACTGTACTAAGCACTGGAGTAGATACCAGCTAATCAAGTTGGGCACAGTCCATGTCCCACATGGGGCTCACAGCCTTAATCACCATTTTACAGATGAGGTAACTGAGGCACAGAGAGGTGAAATGACTTACCCATGGTCACACAGCAGGCAAGTGGCAGAGCCAGGATAAAAACCCAGTTCCTTCTGACTTTCAGGCCCTTGCTCTATCCGTTAGGCTATGCTGCTTCAATCAGAATCCCCAAATCACTAGATGTGATTCTGTGGGGTGATGACTGTGTCTGCAGCGAGCAAGGATATTTTGGGAAAGGAATTGTCAGAAGGGACATTTCCTTTTAAACCCAAATCTGCACTGGCTATAGTTAACCTATGGGGGCAATTGAACTTCTGTGTCATGGCAGAAAAGGACAGAGTCATCAGAGCCACATACTGCAACCCCCAGCCCACTTCAGAGCCCATCTTGGCCATCATGTCATGGGGACAATGACCTGCTTTCCCCAGGGAGAGTAAAGGAAGTCTCCTGGGCCCAGGCCTCCAGAGAGCAGCCTGCTGGAGTGTGAAGGACACATGGAGACTAGACTGTAAACCCTCTAGACTGTAAGCTTGTCCTCTACACTGTAAGCTCATTGTGGTTAGGAAATGTGTCTGTTGAGAGAAGCTCTGTGGCTTAGTGGATAGAGCAAGAGCCTGGGAGTCAGAAGAAACTGGGTTTTAATCCCAGCTCCACCACATGTCTGCTCTGTGACCTTGGGCAAGTCGCTTCACTTCTCTAGGCCTCAGTTACCTCATCTGAAAAATGTGGATTCAGTGTGTGAGCCCCATGTGGGACGGAGATACAATCCAATCTGATTAACTTGTATCTACCCCAGTGCTTAGAACACTGCTAGGCACATAGTGTTTAGCAAGTACCATAATTATTATTGTCATTATCATTATTGTTATATTGTACTCTCCCAAGCACTTAGTACAGTGCTCTGCACACAGTTAGTGCTCAATAAATACGAATGAATGAATGAATGAATGAATGAATGAATGAATGAATGAATGAGTGAGTGAGTGAATGAATTCCCCTAAGGCCTGCAGGAAACTGGTCCCTGAGGTGAGCCCTACTATCAGCTCTAAGGCTTCTGGGGCAGACTCTGCTTTTCCTGCTCATGCCACAGTGTAATGAGGAGAAGATCTTCCTAGTGAGGAAGTCCCAGCAGGGTTTCTGGGACTTTTCCCAACAGTTCTCCCAAACGTCTCCCAGTTCCTTCTCCTTTCCCTCCCAAGCCTCTTAGGTGCTCTCAGGCCCCAGCTCTTCCCTCCTCAGGAGCCTAATCACGTCTCTTGGCCTCAGTCCTCATGCTGCCATGGTTCCATCGGACAGAACCGGAGGACGTGTGCTGATGTGAAAAAGGAACCACAGCTGCAAGGTGGCCTCAGCCACCACTCAATCAATTAAACAAGCAAGCAAGCAATGGTATTTATTGAGCATTTACCTTGTCCCGGGCATTGTACTAAGTGACTGGAAAGTACAATAGAGTAAGTAGATGCAATTCCTGCCCATGAGGAGCTTAGAGGCTACAGAAAATGTACTGCTATTCTTTGTCGATCCAGTAGTAATAGACGTACGTGACATGCCTTGTACCAGTTACTTGACAGTCCCCTATAGGCTGTAAGCCTGCTGTGGGCGGGGAATGTGTCTGTTTATTGTTAGATTGTTCTCTTCCAAGCATTTAGTACAGTGCTCTGCACACAGTAAGTGCTCAGCAAATAATACTGAATGAATAAATGAATGACAGACCAACTGAAAATCATATGGACAAATGGCCATCTTAGGTAGTCCCCTCAGTTTCTCTGCTTTCCTTCCCCTCCTCCTCATTGCTTCCTCCCTCTCTTCCCTCCCTCTGTGCAGCCATTCAAACATCCCGTTTAGGTTTGGGCTTTTGAATCCTATGCCAACAAAACTCCATTTTGATGGAGAAGGTTTCTTGCCTGGATATCAAGTGGACAATGAAATCTTTGAAAATAACATTAGAAGTGAAACATAAGCCGCAGACAACATGAAAACACCTCAAGTCCATCTGTTCAAATGTGATACACTTCAGAGCTCACATTTCCTGTGTAAAACAGAATGTATGATTTATAATTTATACCTATCTCATACAATCTTTATTGAAGAAAAACACTTTGATGAAACACTGGCTTCATGCTATCAAAACACTGTTCAGAATCACAGAATATTTGGAAATTTAATTCCCCTACTGCATCTTTGAAGTTTAGGTATTTGTATTTTTATGGAAAACATAAATGTGTTTGGACCCATATGTGAAAATATGAAAATATTTGAATACTTGCCGGAAATGAAATGTAATTGCAGATTTAACACTGAAAATATTTAATGCCTCATTCCTAGCTTTTCAAGAACTGCGTTTAATAATCAGAAAACTACAGAATGTATTTACTTTTTCCCACGACTAACTTTATTTAAAATCTGCAACACCTGAAGAACAAAAACAAAGTTAAAATTTCCACCACCTCATCTAGGATAGTATTCAGTAGTTCTTGGTGGGTAGATTTTATTTTGAACCTGAAAGAGAGGTTCTGAGTATTTGATGAAAAAAGACACCATTGAATTAAATAGATTTTGCAAAACTAAGATACAGCCTAGCCCTCTGTTTTCTGTTGTGCCAATTAAACGTGATTGTTTTTCTCCTCCAGATACTACTAATAGCAACAATAATAATAGTTGTGGTATATAGTAAGGGCTTACTAGGTGACAAGCATTATGTTAAGCATGAGGGGTACATACACAATGATCAGACTGGACACCATCCCTCCAACACATGGGGCCCACAGTCTAAGAGATAGAGAGAGGTAGCATCTTATCTCCATTTGAAAGATGAGGAAACTGAGGCACAGAGAGGTTAAGTGGCTTGTCCAAGGTCACACAGCAGGCCTCTAGCAGAATCACTTCATTCTCTCTTGCTGCTTGCTCATCGATGGTAGAGAGTCAGTCAGTTGTTCGAAGAGAGAGGGTAATACATTATGTAGGGACCGGCATGGACTTCAGCTCCTCTTGCTTGGGTGAATCGATCAATCAATCAATCAGTGACATTTATTAAGTGCTTACTCTGTGCAGAAACTATACAAGCATGTGGGAAAGTACAATACGACAGCCCACAATAAGCTCACAGTCTACTGGGGTGAAGCTAAGATATATCAGAAACAAGAGCTGAAGTATCCCATTCCCATCCCATCAAGTAGATGATTTTTTTAATGGCATTTTTGAAGTACTTACTAGGTACCAGGCATTATACTAAATGCTGCGGTAGATACCAGCTAATCAGGTTGGACACAGTCCATGTCCAATATGGGGCTCACACTCTTAATCCCCATTTTACAGATAAGGTAACTGAGGCTCAGAGAAGTGAAGTGACTTGCCCAAGGTCACAGAGCAGACAAGCGGCGAAGCCAGATTTAGAACCCAGATCCTCTGATTCCCAGGCCCATGCTCTTTCCATCAGGAAACGCTGCTTCCACAGAGCTGAACCACAGTGACTCCTCCCTGCCTCGAGCTCTTCACAGAAAGAAGAAAGAGCGTAACTAACTAACCCTGGCTCAGTTCCAGACTCTCGTGAAATTAGGGCCCCATTCTTGTCCTCAAATTAAGGAGAGCACACCCCACCCATCTCAACCCACTGCACCAGTATGACTTTTGTGGAAAGAGCGTTTGCCTGGGAATCAGGAGGACTAATCCCAGCTCTGCCACTTGCCTGATGTGTGACCTTGGGCAAGTCATGTATCCTCTCTGGGCCTCAGTTTCCTCATCTATAAAATGGGAATTCAATAACTGTTCTCTATCCCTGTTAGGTTCTGAGCCCCATGAGGGACAGGGACTTTGTCTGATCCGATTATATTGAACCTACTCCAGCACTTAATATGGGGCTTGGCAGATAGTAAGAGCATTAACAAATTCCACTATTATTTCTTACCAATAGGACTGTTGGCTGGAGAATGACTACTTCCTGTCCTTCAGTGGCTGCAAAGGACTTTGAAGACGCAAGGTTCTATTTAAGTACTAAGCATTATTATTCTGGATCAGATGTCAGCTTGCCCTTAAAAAAAATTCAATTAGATTCAGCTTACTATTGTTTTATGATACAGCTATCTGGCATTTCAAAACAGTATGGTCATGAAGAGAATATTTAACTCTTCATAGGAAAAAGGAGCAACAAGTTCTGAGCTCTGTTCTTAGTATGTGGAAATATTCCAAATCCTGGGTCACAATGCTTTATGGGGGCATGGCATCTCTAAGCTGGAGTTAGATTCTTAGGATAAGGAGTCCACTAAAAATAGGATGCAAAAGACTTTCAATTTCCAAAGGGCTTAGGTATGAAAGTATCATGGGAGGCTTTGCAGCTATCCTATGGAATACTCTGGATTTACAGGTTATAATAAGGATAATAATAATAATAAAGATTAGAATTTGTAAAGCATTTTTTTATTCCCCATTCCCTAAAGTTCTCTGGCATCAAGTGTCTCATTTTATCCTCACAACAAATGTGTGAGGTAGGGAGAGGCAGATGTTATTATCTTCATGTTACAAATAATTACAAACAATATTAAGACTGTGAGCCCATGTGGGACAGGGACTCTGTCCAACCTGATTAACTTCTATCTACCCCGGCACTTAGTACAGTTCCTGGGGCATAGCAAGCACTTAACAAATACCATTTAAAAAAACAAGAAAGTAGCCCCAGCGTGGTGAGGTGACTTGCTCAGGGTCACACAGCAGACAAGTGAAGGATCCAGGTCTAGAACCCACTTCCATTAGATCAGACTGCTTCTCTTCCACCTCAGATCTCCTGACTCAAGGGCTAACCTCCTCCAGGAGACCTTCCCAGACTGAGCCCCCTTTTTCCTCTCCTCCTCCCCATTGCCCCCCCAACCCTACATCCTTCCCCCCAGCAGTTGTATATATTTGTACAGATTATTCTATTTTACTTGTACATATTTACTACTCTATTTTATTAATGATGGGCATATAGCTATAATTCTATTTATTCTGATGGTTTTGACACCTGTCTACATGTTTTGTTTTGTTGTCTGTCTCCCCCTTCTAGACTGTGAGCCCGTTGTTGGGTAGGGACCGTCTCTCTATGTTGCCGACTTGTACTTCCCAAGCATTTAGTACAGTGCTCGGCACACAGTAAGTGCTCAAAAAATACAATTGAATGAATGAATGAATGATTCCTAGACTTGGGCTCTTCCATTACACCACTGGGAAGATGCCAAAGTGCCTGGGATATAGTGGGAATTTCTTGAACCACAGTCCATATCACGAACCAGGAAGTTGCCAAGGAGGAGGCTGGGGATTAGGGGCTGGAGTCTGCCACTCTTCCCACAGAGCTTCAGCTGAGGATCAGCGTAAACTGACATGGGGTAGACTTTAAAGGTGGTGAGGGGACTTTAGTCAAGCAATGTCCTAAATGGGTCATTTCCCTTTCACCCCCTCACACTGTGATTTCACCCACAAACTCCACAGGGCTAGATCGTCTTCAAAACATGACATCCCCCTCCACACAAAATTGTGAGACACTTTTTGGGATGTCCAATGTGGCAGCAAAATAAGCTTCAGATGGAAGCAAAGATGACAACTCTTGATTCAATCAATGATATTTATTGAGCACTTTTTAGTGGTATTTGTTAAGCACTTACTATGTGCCAGGCACTCTACTAAGTGCTGGGGTAGATATAGATAATCAGATTGGACACAGTCCCTGTCCCACAGGGGGTTAAAGTCTGAATCCTCATTGTGTAGATGAGGTAACTGAGGTACAAAGACATTAGATGACTTGCCCAAGGTTACACACCGGACGAGTAATGGTCAGAATTAGAACTCAGGTCCTCTGACTCCCAGGCCTGTGGTCTTTCCACTAGGCCACTCTGCTTCACTTACTAAAGCTACTGCTCCAGCCTGGGTTCCCTGTTTGTTCTTCCCTACCTTCTCCCCATATTACCACTTCGCAGACATTGTTTTTGGAAAGAGGGCACAAACAACAAATTAAACCAAGAGGAAGCAGAGTTCATAGGATTTGAATACAAGAACCCCAAAGGCCACGATTTCCTCCATTCATGGAACCAAATGGCCCGGTGGAGGGGAGGGGTGCTTGGGAATACTCGGGGAGGGGACACGGGAAAGCAAAGAGGAAGGTGGTCAGCAGGGAAAGAACGGTCCTGGGGGAGGCTGCTTTGACATTAATCTCCTTGCCAATCAAAACAAGGGTTCCACGGCTGACACCACAAAGCCATGCATACCCTCGAATGGCAGTGCCTCCAACCACCTGCAATTCAGAGAAAAAAGTTAGAGGGACAGGCAGAAAGGTGAGTAGCTTTTTAGAAAGCTCTAAGAAACAAACCAACCCACCGAATTCATGATATATCTTAGGCGGCATGACTCCTGTCCAAGCTCTTGAAGTTTACGTGTCACTATATGAACCATCATCTCTGCTGATGCACACCTGAAGCCACTAACCCTTGAATTTGAAAAGAAAATTCCTCTTATGAAATGGAAAGCACTTTTCTTAAAGAAGATCAAGAATGAAGAAGATTTAGATTACCCTCCTCCAAGCTCCGTTTCAGTACACCAAGCCTAGAGACACTTATCGTAGACAGGAAAGGCACTAGTCATTGGAACATGGCCCTGATCCAGAGAAATGAAATTAGCTGAATTGTTCAATTTGCTGATCCCAGTTTATGAGTTCTCTTTCTTCCTCTCTCTCTCTCTCTCTCTATTTCTCTCTCTCTCTCCCTTCCTCTCTCTCTCCCTCTCTTTCTACCATCTCTTGTTCTCTCTTTGGATCTCTGGCTTTCTCTCTATCTCCATTACAGGGTCTCTCTAACTCTGGCTGTCACTTCCCTAGCTCTGGTTCTTGCTTCAACTCTGGCTCTCTTTCTCTCTGGCTTTCTCTAGCCATCTCTGATTCTCTCTATCTCTGGCTCACTCTCCCCACCCCAATCTCTGGTTCTCTCTCAATCTCTGGTTTTCATTCTGGTTCTAATTCTCTCTCTCTCTCTCTCTCTCTCTCTCTCTCTCTCTCTCTCTCTCTCTCTCTCTCTCTCTCTCTCTCTCTCTCTCTCTCCCCCCCCCCCCCCCCCCCGCCCCCTCCTTTCCTGCACAGTAAACAAGGGGCCCAGAAGAGCCAAATTAAACCTGGGAATTTCTGTCAATCTCCCAAAACTTTTTAAGGCAGTTGACCAAGTTTTCATGAGACTAAAAGCTGTCTTGTTCCTCTCTACTAATGACAGTCATTTTTTAAATCTGATCACAGATGAAACATAAAAAAAATCCATCAATTTCCTCATTTGATGTCATCTTGGAATTGTATATTGCCAGGTTGACCAACAGGCAGGATCCTTCCCATAATGTCAGAGGCTGTTCCATCTTCGCTATAAATTCTTATCTGAATGCAAGCAGACATAATAAAAATGCAGCCAAAGAAGGTAAAGATGAGTAAACAGAGTGTGGGAAACCTGGTTACAATGTAAAATTGACATCTCCAATCCCCCTGCATGCTCACATTTCATATCCTCTGTACAGATTCATCAGAGCGAACACACAATTCGAGCCACACCCAACAAACAAGTGGGAGCCCCGACTGCACATATCGCCTCCCCAATAGCTGGAAAAAAAGATTCCATCACCCAAGGAAAAAATAAACAGAAATGAAGGCCCAGCTTTCTCAGGATGCCAGGATGCATTTAAACTGATTGAGCCCTGCAAAAATATAATTCCAGAGAGCATCCAAATGGACAGAGTCCAGAGGACAGTTCCTGGTTGGCACAAAACTTGTAACAAGAGTTCCATGTAGATATGCTGGTTAAACATTAAAATCACTAAAAAATGAGAACTCATGGCACAAAAGGACAAGGTCTTCAGCCTTCTACTGACTAGCCAGCTACAAAAATACCTTCTCAAACACCTGGTAATGTCTAGATGTCTGGAAAGAGATCTTTAGTTTACTTCAGGTCTTTATTTTCTCTAAAAGCCATTGGTTATGCCAAAACATGGGTTTGGTGGAAAATGTACAGTAACTAATTTGTATAATTAGTTTTCTTTCATTCACTATGATAATGACATGTAAAGCCAAGGGCAGTCTGTGAAATGAATTCTATCTTAATATTCTAGTCCACTAGCCATCAGCTTTGTGCACTGGATCACTCTAAGAAATGCAGGGAAAAACCCCACACACATTCTTTCAATTTCTAAAGGGAAATCTGACTCTAGGTGTAGAACAAAGAAAGAAGAAATAGAAGTAACAGAAAATCAAAGAAAAAGTGATTTGGATTCAAGGGGATCAGATGTTTCATTTATTGCAGGTTGGAAAGCTTCAATCAAGCAAATGAAAGACACATTTGTATTAAAATACCTACAAGGCAGAGAGAAAGCCTTGATCAGGTGTATGAGATTTAAGTTACAGCTCTCTCGCTGAGAGATATGAACCCACCTTCCAGACTATCTGTTCTCAATATTGAAGGTTTTCTGTGTTACAAGCCCTAGATGAAAGATAGCTGTTTTGACTTCTCCTGTATGGCAGTCAGACGTTAAAATTAACAGTGCCTTTTTAGTGTGTTCTAAGGGAAGGTATAAACTTGTGATGTGATGATAATTCTCCAGCTCATTTATTAAAATGAAAAGATGTTCTAATAATACTCGGGGCTTGGAAAGGCCAAATGAGGGGAAAGAGTCTTGAGCCAGCACTCAGATCTCTTATCTCCTTCCATCCCTCCGATGTTGCAAGATCTTTATTAGGGGGCCTGCCTGTTGTAACAGATATCTCTTCCATACATACACCAACTATGCTGGTCAAACCCAGCAGATATGGAATTTCTTTCTAAATGGCGCCAGCCACACTGCTTAAAAAAAAGCAAACTTATTTTCTTAATATAAGGTTCTGACATTGTCCGTGGCAGCTTGATGAAAGACTCTCTTGCAGCAGTGAAAGGTGTAAGCCCTCAAAGAGTTTCTCCCATGTATTCCTGATTATTTTGCATTTTAGTGCAAATGGTGTTCTAAAAAGTTCACGCCATATGGTGAGAGACACCATCTCTCTTCATGACATTGTGGCCTGGTGGATAGACCTCAAGCCTGGGAGTCAGAAGGACCTGGGTTCTAATTTGGGCTCTACCACTGATCTGCTGTTTGACCTGGAGCAAGTCACTTCACTTTTCCGGGCCTCAGTTACCTCATGAGTAAAATGGGGATTAAGACTGTGAGCCCCATGTGGGACAACATGATTAGCTTGTATCCAGAGAAGCAGCGTGGCTCAGTGGAATGAGCATGGGCTTTGGAATAAGAGGTCATGGGTTCAAATCCCAGCTTCCCCACTTGTCAGCTGTGTGAGTTTGGGCAAGTCACTTAACTTCTCTGTGCCTCAGTTACCTCATCTGTCAATCTGGGGATTAAGACTGTGAGCCCCACTGGGACAACCTGATCACCTTGTTACCTCCCCAGTGCTTAGAACAGTGCTTTGCACCTAGTAAGTGCTTAATAAATGCCATTAAAAAAAATCCCATGTCCTGGGACCTATTTGATTACAGTAGCACTAGTATATAATGCTTTTTATTTTTCCAAAGCTCTTTCATTTTGGGTTTTCACAATATCTCCGTGAAAAAGGAAAGAACAGGATTCATCAGCCCTATTGTACAGGTCAGGAATTTGAGGCCTGGAGAGATTAAATGATTTGCCCAAGGCTATGTACAAGAGAACTAGTGATGCCACTGGGGCATGCTCCAAATCACGGCCACTAAATCTCCCTGCCTCTGTTCAGCATTCTCAACCGCGTATTTTTCAGGGGCCTGGGTACACATACAAAATTTGCATAACAGTTGTATAACATACTATATTGCTTAGTAAGAAGACTCACCATTGACTAGTGGAACACAGTAACGGAAGGCAGGGAGGTATTGAGATAAAACATCAAACAGTTAGACAAAGACAGTAAACATGAACAAGGCAGAGAGCCCTTGAAGGTGCAGGTAGTTGGTTTTTTGTTTTTTTTTGTGTTGTGCAGACAGTGTCAGGGACCTGGTTCTTCACCTTCATGGCTTAGATGGTTGTGAGGGAAACTGAGGCACTTGTGAAGGGGCAAGTGCACAGGCTCAAATCCAGTCTTCCTGGTCAGGCAAAGCTTCAAGCTGGTCTTCCAGAAATCCACTGACTTGCTGGCTGGGATATGTGAAAAGGTATGATAGCCGGACATCCAAACAGCTCCTCTATGATGAGCTGAAATGGGAAGACCCTAGAAAAGGTGGATAAAAGCCAATTTACTCATTGTGCCTCACTCTCGTATTTCTTCCCAGCCACCCTATGTCTTTGCCTTCCATCCTACCTGGAATTCCCTCCCCATTCCCATCCGGCAGACCACTACTCTCTCCATCTTTAAAATCCTACTAAAATCACATCTCCTCCTGGAGGGCTTTCCTGAATAAACTCTCATTTCCCCTAACCCTGCTCCCATCTCTATGGGGCCAACTTTGTATGAGTCTTCACCCCTAAAATCTTAGGCACTCTCCCCATCCCTGCGCCCCACACCACTTGGTTCAGATAAGCAGATCAGACCCAGTCCCACAAGAAGCTCACAGTCTATGGGGGTGGGAGGAATAGATATTTAATCTCCATTTTGCAGATGATGAAACTGAGGCATGGAGAAGTTAAGTGACTTGCCCAAGATCACACAGCAGACATGTGATGGAGCCAGGAATAGAACCCAGGCCTTTTGACTCTAACTATGCATAACTGTGTACCTAACCCTAAAACGCTCTGAATCAAATTGTAAAATATATTCATTTGAATTATTTGACCTTTCCTGAAATCCTTAAGAAAAGCAGAGGGATTACATAAAGATTATCTCAATCTGGAAGTGACTTTAAGAAACTCTAAACTGAAAATCTACTCTTCCAACAGATTCACCTAAAGGAAAAAAAAAACAAAAATTCAACAATTTCACACAGCGGAAAACAGCCCAGGGCAGAAGAAAACCAAAATCAAGCCATTTGTCATTGGTGCTTAGGCTGAGTTCATTTAAAATGAAAGATCAAAAAAAACTCCAACAAACTCTGTGCTCATTATGTAAAGCACATTGGGCAAGGCACTTGAAGAAAACATATTTTCTTCCTAATGTCAATTAGGAATATTAATTAATATTCATAATATTAACTAATTAATTAACTAATATTAATTAGTATTGAAGAATTGTATGGTATAAATAGTGATTTTAAACAAATCAGAGGGTCTGCCAGCCATGACGGCACCTTATTTATGGTATAATAATGATGGTATTTGTTAAGCACTTACTATGTGCCAAGCACTGTTCTAAGCACTGGGATAGATACAAGGTAATCAGGTTGTCCCACGTGGGGCTCACAGTGTTAATCCGCATTTTACAGATGAGGGAACTGAGGTACAGAGAAGTTAAGTGACTTGTCCAAAGTCACACAGCTGCCAAGTGGCAGAGCTGGAATTAGAACCCATGACCTCTGACTCCCAAGCCCATGCTCTTTCCACTGAGCCATGCTGCTTCTCGTGTGGTATGAAGTGCTTATTCTATGTCAAGCCTGTGCTTGGGTTAGATTGGGATAGATACAAAATAATCAGACCAGATTCAGTCCCTGTACCTTATGGCATTCACAGTATAGAGATAGAGAAAGTAGGTATCTTCCCCCATTTTACAAGTGAGGAAACTGAGGCCCAGAGGGCTGGAGTGCCTTCCCTCCTTGTCAGACTGTGAGCTCCATGTGGGACAAGGGTGAATGTCTGACCTGAATAGCTTGTATCTACTTTAGTGCTTAGTGCAGTGCATGGTAAATAGTAAGAGCTTAACAAGTACCACAAACACTGCTACAATTAACTTGCACAAAGACACCCAGGGAACCAGTAGTAGAACTAAGATTAGGATCCCAGTTGCTTTTTTAAAAAATTTGTTAAGTGCTTACTACGTGCTAGGTACTGTACTAAGCACTGGGTTAGATACAAATTAGTCACATTGGACACAGTCCCTGTCCTACATGGGGCTAGAATTTTGTGGCCCTTCTGCCCTTGGATGGGACTTTTGGGGACATCTTAGAACAGGTAGTGAGCAGATGACCTGATGATCTTTTATCTATCCCAGCACTTAGTTCAGCATTTGGCAAGTAGCAAATGCTTAACAAATACTAGGAAGCAGCGTGGCATAGTGGATAGAGCTAGGAACCTGGAAATCAGGAGGTCATAGGTTCTAACCCAACTTGTACTTCCCAAGCGCTTAGTACAGTGCTCTGCACACAGTAAGCGCCCAATACGATTGAATGAATGAATGAATGAATAATCCCAGCTCTGCCACAGCTCTGCTGTGTGGCTTTGGGTGAGTCATTTCACTTCTCTGCACCTCAGTTACCTCATCTGTAAAATGGGGATTAAGACTGTGAGCCCCTTGCAGGACAGGGACTGTGTCCAACCCAATTTGCTTGTATCCACCCCAGAGTTTAGTAGAGTGCCTGGTACATATTAAGCGCTAAACAAATGCTATAATTATTATTATCTGGGCACATCATTTCCTGATTTGTCTCTTCTCTGGTCCTTTTCCTTCACTCACAATCACTCACATGGAGTTCCTTCAGAAGAAGTGGATTGAAAGAGGGCAGGAAATGTAGGAGAGAAGGAGGGGGTTAAGGAACACCTTTACTCTTATTGTATAGATCTTGGGATATGGAATGTTAGCTTCTGCCTTGTCATATCTTGACTCAACTACTGCATTAGCCTCCTTGAGGACTTCTGTGCCTCCAGTCTCTCCCCTCCTCCACGTTCCTCTCCTCTGGCAAATTTCCTCTCTACTTTCTCCACCCCTGTCTGCCCCAAACTATTAACTCTTAGAGGTAAGTTAACCAAATAAGAAAACAGCACACACCCATTCCCTCCCCACTCCCCCCAGTCCCTGGATCCACGTGGTGTGAGAGGAAGGAAGGAGGTAGATCTCCAGCAAATACGATTTTCATCAACTCCATCATGGCAGAATCTCCCAGAAGCCACTGTTTTCAGCAAGCTCTTCCAACCATTCTTCCATCTACCCCATCCACCCTTCCTCATTGGAGAAAACATGAGACCCAATATAGGGTACAAAATCAACTGACAAAGCACAAAGTCTGCGAACATGTCCACTAATTTTTGTATTCCCCCAAGCTCTTAGGACATTGTTCTTCACATAGTAAATGATCAGTCGATACCATCGATTGATAAAGAAATGAGCAAGTTGAGGGGAAATGTTGAAAGACCAGGGGGTGGAGGCTCAGCCCTGTCCTTCTGCAAAATATCATTTCCAATTCCCTGCTGTTTGTTAGTCTAGAGGATTCTTTTTTAATTGCCCTGGAAGTCACTACATGAAATCAATCAATTGTATTTATTGCCTACTGGGCACATAGCACTGTACTAATCAATCAATCATATTTCTGGAGTGCTTACTGGGTGCAAAGCACTGCACTAAACACTTGAGAGAGTAGGTAGACAGGATCCCTGCCCTCAAGGATCTTAAATCTAGTCAGGACATAGACATTAAAATAAATAACAGATTGGGGAAACATCTGTGTGACATAGTTTTGGGGGGATTGACTAATTTCCTCAATCTGACACCATGGCAGTGGTGCTGACACCGGGGAGGGGGAAGTTGGAAAGAATCGGTACAGAAAGTTTGGCTCTATTTAGTCTGTTCTAGACCACCCAGGGAAGGAGAAAAGGATTATGAGATATTCCATAAATTCCACCTATATTTGAAAAAGGGGGGAATAAGGAAGGACTGCATTTGGTGAGTTTATTTCATTTTTGGTGATGTGTTTATTGGTGTCAGTAAGTAAATAAGGTAATGCCTGGCCAACAAACATTTATCTAGTTAGGAGAGACCGGCTGTGTCTTTCTAACTGAGCGGGGGGCCTGGGCTTCGAGGCCTGGGGCCAAAGTGCAGCTCGAGTAGACCAGACTCGGTTCAGAGAGGTGGCCATCTTGCTCTCATTAGGGATTGGCTCACTCCTCCTCGGGTCTCCCCCTTTCTCCAGACCTCACGGGGCACTAACTACCTGGGCATGTTTCCTTCTTTCTTCCCTGCCCTAAGAAAGAGTCCACAGGGAATCCAGATGTACTGAAGACCGGAGGCACCAAGGAAGTGATTTGCCCGCAATGAGAAGCACGTGGAAGATTTGGGTATAATCTGAACTTCTCATCAGACTTGTTTTCCTGTGGAGGGAAAGCCCAGTGCCTCAGCTGGCTCATATTTCTCTGGCAGAGAGGCAGCACACAGTTATGAGCCCTGGGAATCTTTTCCTTGTATTATTACTGTTTTTATTATTAACAATCCAATAATAATATACTATTAATGATAGTGATTGTTAAAGGAATGGTTTTTAAGTGCTTATTTTGTGTCAAGGCACTGTGTTAGACACTGGTTAAAACATGATACTCCATTTGCCCGCTTCAATCTCTTGAGGCATTTTCCAATACCACCACATAGCTGATTATAGTCTTCTTCCTCCTCCTCTTCTTTCTCATCCTCCTTCTCTTTCTTCTCCTCCTCCTTCTTCTCCTCCTCTTCCTCTTTTGCCTTCTCCTCCTCTCATCCAGTGACTATACAGGGGGCTTGGTCACAGTATAAGCAGATCAGGCATAGTCTTGTCCCTTGCCCCTTGTCCCACATGGGGCTCACAGTCTAAACAGGGAGGTAGAATTGGTATTGAAACCTCATATTACAAATGAGGAAACTGAGGCACAGAAATGTTAAGTGACTTGCCCAAGATCACATGGCAGAGAAGTGGAGCAACTAGGATTAGAACCCAGGTCCTCCAACTCCCGGCCCTGTCCTCTGTCATGCTGCTTTTCATAGCAAAGCTTATAAAATACCACATTCATCCTTAGGACAGTCCTTCCTCTCTCTTGATCCTGCCAATTTTGTTCCGCCACCCCCCAGGGCTTTGGTAACAATCTAGTGATGCAGAAATAATAATAATAATAATATTGATTAAGTGCTTACTCTGTGACAAACACTGGACCAAGTGCTGGAGTAGATTTCACTACAGTTAGAGCAACCAGATTCCCTGTCCCATGTGGGACTCCCAGTCTAAAATGGCTGTTTATACTAATCAATCAATCAATGTTTTTTAGTGAGCACTTACTGGCAATCTTTCACAGTTTGAGGGACTCATAGGCAGTTGGCTCAAGAATCATCATTGTGTGAATAATAATAATTATGGTATTTGTTAAGTGCTTACTATTTCCAAAGCACTGTTCTAAGTGCCCAGGGGCCAGCCATTTCTCTCTCTCTCTCTCTCTCTCTCTCTCTCTCTCTCTCTCTCTCTCTCTCTCTCTCTCTCTCTCTCTCTCTCTCTCTCTTTCTCCCCCCACCCACACACACTCCGACTCAATTTACTTGCACATTTCCTTGTAAACTTGCTGTTCTATAGCTCTTCTCTTCCCTCTGAGAGAGCATTTCTGTGAGTTCATTGGAGACCAGTTTGGGAAAGGAATTCTGAGCCAAACAAAAGACTGAGTTCCTCCAAACAGCCAGGTATAGAACTGGACTCTGTACCTAGACTGTTCTGTCTGGGCCATATCTGCATTCCGAGAAGGGGTTCCAACCCTAACTGAAGGGTCTAATTAGTGCCCGGGGCTTTGGAACCCAATAATTTTTGCCTAACTGGGTCTTTCACAAATTTTGTTGTACTCTTTCCTGGCATTCAGGGAGAAAGAGACAGGGTTTGCGGGGAGGGGGGAGAATTTCTATTTTCTGAAAGCCTAGTTTAGATTCATCCCTGGGCATTTCCTCTTGTGTACATAAGGGACACATGAAAAGAAGAAAAAGAAAATTCTCCCTGGAATCCCTCGGCCCCAGTAATTGAACCACAGAATTGATGAGAACAGATTTTCCCCCACACCAACATATTTTTAATTAAGATTCGCAATTGTGTTCTGAGAGCCTCCAGGAAAAAGGCACAACAGAAATGGAAGGGGGTTAAAAAAAACCCACCATACTATTGAAGCCCTTTCCTTTAACCTCCTCTCTAATTTTCCATTAGCTGTTCAGGGAAGACCACCAGGACGGACCACTTCATATCTACTCTAGGATTAAAAATCATTAGTCAAGCCTGGAAGCCGAGAGTTCCACATCTATCGGCATTTGTAAATCATGATGCTTGAAACACTATCAGAGACAAATAATTTAATGCATGCCCCTGGTTTAATTTCTCACACATGTGTAGAGAATCTGAGAGCCCTGGATCTTCAACCCTTAATTAAAAAATGGTTTTCTTTTGAAGAGGCCAAAGTCTTCTAATAAATAACAACTGACCCAAAAGTCAGGTGCCTCCAAACCATGAGATTTGCAAGTAAACCATCACTGCAGCATTTCCATCTGAATCACTACCATGGGATTTATATAGGAAAACACCTTATATGGAGCCCTTTCAGGAACTTCAAAGCCATCCCAGGATGCTGCTAATTTCTTCTTCATCGTCTCTGGAGGGATGAGATCTGGGTCGGATTCCTGCACTTCAAAGTATGTGGCGTTTCTACAAAAATCACAGTTTATTCGGACGTGGATCCAGAAAGGTGTGAGGAAATCAAACAGCAGGGAGAGATAACAAATCCAGTGCATGCATGTGCTTGTGTGTGTGCGTGTATATCTCCTCAGCAGCGCTCTGAAGAGGAGGATTACTAAAAGAATAAGTGTTATTAAAGCCCGGGCTAGTCCACGTAATCTCCAGTGAGCTCCTCCCAGGAACAGCATATGGCTCTCAAACCCGGGCTCAGATTGCCTTTGAAGCCAATATTGAGCCTAACTATAGAAAGGTGGCCCCTTCCCCTCTGAACACACAGAGGTTGTCATCACTTCAAAGCTGCTAACCCCCAGAAAAGCTGTCTCAAGGTCCAAACTGAGCCTTCACCAACAGCTCCATGCTCACGCCCAAGAGCGCTTATGCATGGTTTTTGACTTTCCACGGTGTCCACCTCACCAGAGAGGACTTGTAGTCACACCGCTTCTCAGTGGTTTTGCCTGGGAGCCAGCAAAACATCATTTCCCACAAATTAAAGAAGTTCAAAATATCTAAATGGGTAGTTTAGCCTGGGTGATGTTACATCCACCAGAGTCTAAATGTAACCTAAAACTCCAAATCCTACTCACTTGACTAAAAAACACAGAATTCTTTCCTGGAATGATACCTTCTTGGCCTGACTTGTTTATAATTTCCTTCTCACACACTCAAATTTTAAATGCCATCAAAGCTGATGAGTCATATCTACTATGGTGTCTTGTCTGTGACACCTTGTGACACAAAAATCAAATCTAAAATACTTGGTCTTGTGCCTTTAGACTGGCTGTAAGGCAATGTTTTCAAAAATCTCCCAAATACATATGATATCCTTGAGTAGTTAAAATGCTTAATCCATTTCAAAATGAAAATCTCTAAGAAAACATAGTTAGAAACATCAAAAAAATCTGATAAAATGTCAATGCTTTTCATGAATTATTTAGACGGTGATTTCAAAATACTTATTTGGGATTTTCATAACAGAAATATCACCTGCCAGAGTGCTCAATTCTGTCTGATCATATTTTCATACAGTAGTGACTGCTGTCTTTTGAAACTAACTTTAAACAACACATTCAAAGACTCTCTTTTATATTCAATTTGCTGTTTCTTTTTGGTTGAGGGCAAACTAAATAAAGCGTTTCCAAAGCAAGCAAGGTTCAGTAGATTTGAGGGGTAAAAGTCATATGCAGCATTTATATTCTAGTTCAACTTCAGACCCAAAATAGCACTTCCAAACTTGACTGAAGGCCTCTCAGCCCCTTCTCCCCTCTAGCCAACCAAGGTTTCTCTTAGCAAAGAAGTTATTTTACAAAGCAATCACCACCCAACTAAAACTCCAAAAGTAAGTTTCATAGGTGCTCATGGAAGCCCAGGCTCAATATAGCCATTGAGATATTTTTTTAAATGTTGTCCTGGGACCCTTTTTCAGGCCCATCCATAGACAATCCCTCTCCAGCACACATTCTACATTCCACTTGTCTGCTGTGTGACCTTGGGCAAGACACTTCACTTCTCTGTGCCTCAGTTACTTCATCTGTAAAATGGAGATTTTTTTTCCCCATGGCATTTGTTAAGCTTTTACTATGTGCCAGACACTGTCCTATGTGCTGGGCTGCATATAAACTAATCTGGATGGACACAGTCTCTGTCCCACATGGGGCTCACAGTCTTAATCCCCATTTTACAGATGAAGAAACTGAGGCACAGTCTATGAGCCCCACGAAGGATATGGACTCTGTCCAACCTGACTAGCTTGAATCTATCCCAGCACTTAGTAAAATACCTGGCACATAATAAGCTATGCTTAACAAATACCTTTTTTTTAAAAAAAAAAAAAGGACTACATGTCCCTCCCCTGACACACATGTAGATGCATATTTCATCTTTACTGATCATATTTAAATTACAAACCTACAAACTTAAAACATTTCCTCTGATAATCAATCATACATCAGGAATCAAAGTGTCTGAAGAGAATTCCTCTGTTTTACTGTCCTAGATCTTCAGTTTCTCCAACCGCACCCTGGTGTTGTTATTAAACTGTACCCACCGAAAGCTTACAAGGTGCGATCTGCATTTGCCGGAGACATTTGTATCCTTTGCTGAGAAAGTATGATTCATTTCACAGAAATTCTCATCTGCTATTAATCTTTCAGGATAGAGTTAGTGTGCTGATATTTCCAGATATTGTTTTATGGAGGGATCTAAAGTAGCTCTCCCTTGGCAGAGGGTGAGATTACTCAGTGATTATAAGCAACTCAATACTGTGTGACAGCATTTCCAAGCAGGGGACTTACAATCATGTTTCATTAATTCGGCTTGAATGAAGCCTCATTTCAGGCCTTGAGGAGCTTAAGATTTATGTGAAATTAATAACATAACAGATGTCTTCACAATTTGGTTCCTCTGGAAAAAAAAACTGATTACTTTGAAAACTTCAATGCTTTAAAATGCAGGCTGAGGGAGTTTTTACTCTAGGGTAAAGAGTTATTCATTTATATCATCTGTATCTCGGAACTAAATGGAATTTAAATGTCAGCTTTATATTAAATAGTCATATTCACCATTATTACATATAATAAACAAAAGCTTATAACTTTCATTAATAAGCGGTGTTGGACATTTAAACTAAAGCTCGGAGATATAAAGTGTGCCCTGCTGATAAGCAGGAGAAGCCAGGGCAGGAGGAGGAGGAGCTGTGAGGAGTACACTAGGGAGGGAAGAGAGAAAGCTCAGGAAGCCAGTTGTTATCTTGGTTTCTGATCATTTAATCATCTTTTCCTCCCAGGAAAACAAAGCACATCTGGACTTGCACAAGAGTGGCCACTTTATAAAAGAGTTGAAGGTGGTTCCTGGGGCAGGAGTGTGTGCCACTAGATAAATTCTCCCCTAAGGGCTTAGTACAGTGCTCAGTAAGTGCTCAATAAATGCCATTGATTGATGGATTGATCGCAGGGAGCATTCCCCCCAAATCCAGTCCCTCAGTCTGGGCTTGGCCACTCAGTGAGTCTTGGATACCTGGGAAGCAGTGAGCTTGTCTCCAGGAGCTGAAAATGGAAGCGTGATGAAGGGAAGCAGTATCTCCTGGCCACTGAGGGTAGTAGTAGTAATAATAGCATTTATTAAGCTCTTCCTGTGTGCTTAAGCGTGATGCCGGGAAGAAGCATGGGGTAGAGACTATAAGCTCGTTGTGAACAGTGAATGTGTCTATTATATTGTTATCATATAACAACAGAAGAGCAGCATGGCATAGTGGATAGAGGACGGGCCTGGGAATCAGAAGGTCATGGGTTCTAATTCCGGCTCTGCTACTTGTCTGCTGTGTGATCTTGGGCAAGTCATTTCACCTCTTTGTGCCTCAGTTACCTCATCTGTAAAATGGGGATTAAGACTGTGAGTCCTATGCGGGACAGGGATTGTGTCCAACCCGATTTGCTTGCATCCACTCCAGAGCTTACTACAGTGCCTGCCACATAGTAGGCACCTAACAAATATGCGGCATGGCTCAGTGGAAAGAGCCCGGGCTTTGGAGTCAGAGGTCATGGGTTCAAATCCCGGCTCCGCCACTTGTCGGCTGTGTGACTTTGGGCAAGTCACTTCACTTCTCTGGGCCTCAGTTACCTCATCTGTAAAATGGGGATTAAGACTGTGAGCCCCGCGTGGGACAACCTGATCACCTTGTAAACTCCCCAGCGCTTAGAACAGTGCTTTGCACATAGTAAGCGCTTAATAAATGTCATTATTATTATTATTATTATTGAGCTCTCCCAAGTGTTTACTACGGAGCTCTGCACACAATAAGTATTCAATAAATACAACTGACTGACTCACTGATTGATTGACTCTGCCCAAGACTCAGATCGACATTTCGACTCAAATTCCCCAGCGGGGACATATCTATCCACCCCATTCCCCTCCACCCACTGAAATCCCAGTAGCTCCCAGCAGACCCAGCTCCACGTGACAAGGCAGGAGAGCATGATGATCTCAGACCATTGACACCATTCCTGGAAAGATCGGCTCTTTGCAAGCTCCTCCTCACTCCTCCTACATCTACCCCCTCCTCAAACCAAACTCCAGAAAGACACTGCTGGGGCAGAGGAGCTTGCCGATGCCCACAGAGATGCAAGTGCTCTCTGAAAAAGGAGTGGGCACCTTTAGCCTTTATTCAGTAAAATCCTCTGAGCAAAATTATAATTCGATAGGGGTACATCCAGCCAATGGAAACTCATAAAATGTCTTAACATCCTAATACACGGTGAGAAGGAATCACTAAGTACCATACAACATAGGGGACGGCAGATCTCCATTCATCTATTCTTTGCCCGGATAGCATATTAAAGTGATTTCTACTTCAGAGCCGAAATCCCCGGAGTGCTCCAGTCTTAATTAAAATGTCAATAAAATTCTAGCATGCAAAAGGGACATCTTCTGGAATCATTTTAACACTTCTCAGCTGCTTCTTGCTAACGAAATGGCCATTTCCCAGGGGCTTCAGGGAGTCCTTTTTTTTTTTTAATGGTATTTGTTATGCGCTTACTATGTGCCAGGAACTTTTCTAAGCACTGCAGTCCTTCTTTTTCTTTAATGGAACTTGTTAAGCACTTACTATGTGCCAGGCACTCTTCTAAGCACTGGAGTAGATACAAACTAATCAGGTTGGACACAGTCCCTGTCTCACATGGGGCTCACATTTTACAGATGAGGTAGCTGAGGCACAGGGAAGTGAAATGACTTGCCCAAGGTCACACAGCAGACAAGTGGCAGAGCCAGAATTAGAACCCAGGTCCTTCTGACTCTCAGGCCCATATTCTATCACTAAGGCCATTCTGCTTCTCAGCAAACTGAGTTCTGCCTTAATCCCTCTCCCCCACCAGAGACAGACACCCCTAACTCCTGCCCTGCTCCCCCAGCCAGGGTGGAATCGAATGCCCTTGCCCTGGGAGGGGAGGACGTGAGCAAGTTCTCCAGGCGGGAGAGACTAGAGAGAAATTCGGCGATTGGGTTAGCTTAAGAGGAAGTAACAGTGACAGAAGGCCTTCCTCAACAAATTCTCAACACCTTAGTCTCATCGACCCAGCAGGCAGTGGTAGAAATTCTGTTTTTTATTACTACCCTCAGCACTTACGTGCATATAATAATAATATAATAACGATGGCATTTGTTAAGCGCTTACTATGTGCAAAGCACTGTTCTAAGAGCTGGAGGAATATGAGGTGATCAAGTTGTCCAACGTGGGGCTCACAGCATGGATCAGTGGAAAGAGCCCGGGCTTTGGAGTGAGAGGTCATGGGTTCAAATCCCGGCTCTGCCAACTGTCAGCTGTGTGACTTTGGGCAGGTCACTTCACTTCTCTGGGCCTCAGTTCCCTCATCTGCAAAATGGGATAAAGACTGTGAGCCCCCCGTGGGACAACCTGATCACCTTGTAACCCCCAGCACTTAGAACAGTGCTTTGCACATAGTAAGTGCTTAATAAATGCTATTATTATTATTATTATTATTATTATTAATCCCCATTTTACAGATGAGCTAACTGAGGCTCAGAGAAGTGAAGTGACTTGCCCAAGGTCACACAGCAGACTCGAGGTGGAGCTGGGATTCAAACCCATGACCTCTGACTCCAAAGCCCGTGCTCTTTCCACTGAGCCATGCTGCTTCTCTCTGATTCATTCATTCAATCATATTTATTGAGCGCTTACTGTGTGCAGAGCACTGTACTAAGTGCTCTGATGCCAACCCCTTTCTCCGACGGGGATTCCGCCTCCCTGCCCACCCTGTCGGGTGGGCCCCACCCTCACCTGCAGGTCCTGCTGCTGGGTCTGCCTCTCCAGGGCCACCACGCGTTCCTGCATCTTCTCCACCATCCCCTGCAGCAGGTCATTCTCCTCCATCGTGGCACTCAGCCTCTGCTCCAGTTCCTGCTTCCCCTCCGAGAGCATCTTAATTTCTAGTACCTGCTGCATATGTGTACTGCTATTTGAATATTCTATTATTTATTTGGATTTTTCATCCTCATACGATCTTATGACTTCCAACTATGTCCTTCTTCTTCATCCTACTCCCACTACATCTAAATATATTTTATACGACTGCTTCCCTCATAACACTGTCCATTCCTTGAGGGTGCCAGGACAACGCAGACATGGCAATTTCCTTGAAGGTAGGAACATGTGTCTTGGTTCTTTCGTAGTCTACCAAGAGCTTAGTATAAAAGGCTTCACATTCTGTAGGTACTCAGTAAAAATCTAGTTATCCTTCCTACTTAAAGACGAAACCATTGACAGTCAGGTTCACCTATGAGTTTGTGTGTGTGTGGTGTGTGTGTGTGTGTTTAACGGTACTTGTTATGGGCTTACTATGTGCCAGGAACTGTAGAAATAACAATAATTCTGGTATTTGTTATGCGCTTACTATGTA
Source organism: Tachyglossus aculeatus (assembly GCF_015852505.1). Classification (NCBI taxonomy): domain Eukaryota; kingdom Metazoa; phylum Chordata; class Mammalia; order Monotremata; family Tachyglossidae; genus Tachyglossus; species Tachyglossus aculeatus. The sequence continues at coordinate 5,963,422 of NC_052076.1, read as the reverse complement.
CTAGGAACCGTATTAAGCACTGGGGTGGATACAAGCAAATAGGGTTGGACACAATCCCTGTCCCACATGGGGCTCACAGTCTCAATCCTTATTTTACAGATGAGGAAACTGAGGCACAGAAAGTATAAACTAGTCGGGTTGGAACAGTCCCTCATAGGGCTCACAGTCTTAATCCCCATTTTACAGATGAAGTAACTGAGGCACAGAGGAGCAAATAGACCTGCCCAAGGTCACACAGCAGTTAAGTGGCGAAACCAGGATTAGAATCACAATCGTAAACTGAGTGAAAATGTGCTAGGCCCCACCCGCAAGGATGCCAGAAACCTTGAGATGGAGGAAAATAACCTAATGGATAGAGGACGGGCCTGGGAGTTAAAAGGACCTAGGTTCTAATATTGGCTCCATCACTTGTCTGCTGTATAACATTGAGCAAGTCTCGTAATTTCTCTGAGCCTCAGTTACCTCATCTGTAAACATGGGGATTAAGATTGTGAGCCCCATTTGGGACATCATCAGCATCATCAATCGTATTTATTGAGCGCTTACTATGTGCAGAGCACTGTACTAAGCGCTTGGGAAGTACAAATTGGCAACATATAGAGACAGTCCCTACCCAACAGTGGGCTCACAGTCTAAAAGGGGGAGAAAGAGAACAAAACCAAACATACTAACAAAATAAAATAAATAGAATAGATATGTACAAGTAAAATAAATAAATAAATAGAGTAATAAATATGTACAAGCATATATACATATATACAGGTGCTGTGGGGAAGGGAAGGAGGTAAGAAGGGGGGGATGGAGAGGGGGACGAGGGGGAGAGGGACTGTGTCCAACCCGATTACCTTGTATCTACCCCAGCACTTAGTACAGTGCCTGATGCACAGTAAGCACTTAACAAATACCACAATTATTATTTTGAGGCAGCAAAATTGTGATCAGTTTTGGCCAGGGGAAGAACTGGACTGTTCCCCCAGGTTTGCTGCTGCCCAATTAATCAATCAAACAATCAATGGTATTTTTGGAGCACTTCGTATGAGCAGAATACTACACTAAGTGCTCAGCAAAGTACAATAGAACAGAGTTGGTAGAAGTGATCCCTACCCACGGGTATCTTAGAGTCTAGGGGGACAGTTCTTTGGAAGCAATGTGGCTCAGTGGAAAGAGCCCGGGCTTGGGAGTCAGAGGTTGTGGGTTCTAATCCTGGCTCTGCCACTTGTCTGCTGTGTAACGTTGGGCAAGTCACTTAACTTCTCTGTGCCTCAGTTCCCTTATCTGTAAAATGAGGATTAAGACTGTGAGCCCCATGTGGGATAACCTCATTACCTTGTATTTCCCCCAGTGCTTAGAACAGTGTTTGGCACATAGTAAGCACTTAACAAATACCGCCATTGTTATTTTAGGAAGCAGGGAAGCAGCAGGGCCCAGTGGAAAAAACACAGACCCCAGAGCCAGAGGACCTGGGTTCTAATCCCGGCTCTGCCACGTGCCTGTTGTATGACATTGGGCGAGTCATTTCACTTCTCTGGGCCTCAGTTCCCTCAACTGCAAAATGGGAGTTCAATACTTGTTCTCCCTCCTACTTCATTCAGTCAATGATATTTAGTGACCACTTACTGTGTGCAGAGCACTATATTAAATGCTTGGGTAAGTACAACACCAAACAGTGACATTCCCTGCCTACAACGAGCTTACTTAGACTGTGAGCTTCATGTGGGACAAGGACTGTGTCCAACCTGAATATGTACCCCGGAGTTTGGATCAGTGCTTGACACACAGTGCTTAAAAAAAAAATCATAAAAAAGAAAAAATGTCCTTCATTTGGTTTCAAACAAACTCGCCCAAACCCAGAAAGCTGGCGTGGCTCTGGCCTGGCTATGGGTTAGGAAACAGAAGACCTCACCCAGGGTCTCTCCCGAGCCATCCAAGGAAGCAGTCCCCTCCCACCTGGTCTCCTCTTTCCGCTCAGAAGGACTCTGGTCAGAAACTAGTTTGTCCCTGGACAGGGATGATTTTGCACCAGTAAAGTGAACCTCTGAATGATTTTGGTTTTTCTAATTAGGCCCTCAAACACATTATTATGTTGGAAATAGCAGCCCCTATTTATAACTTCTTACTTGAGTCTCTTGTTAAAATAGGAGGAAGAGACTCAGAAGACCACGCTTGAACAGGGACATCATTTTGCCTGCTGTGTGATCATGGGAAAGTCACTTCACTTCCCCAGGCCTCAGTTCCCTAATCTATAAAATGGGGATTAAGACTGTGAGCCCTGTGTGGGACAGGGACTATGTCCAACCTGATTATTTTGTATCTCCCCAGTGCTTAATAAAGTGCCTGGCACATAGGAAGCACTTAATAAATACTATTATTATTATTATTAGTTTAACCTCCCTGTGGCTCCATCTCCTCATTTGTACAGTGGGGATTCTATACCTGTTCTCCCTCTCCTTTAGACTGCGAACCCCCTAATGGGACAAAGACTATGTCCCACCTGATTATCTTGTATCCACCCAACACTTACAAGGGGCTTGACAAATTGTAAGCACTTAACCAATACCATAAAATAAAAAAAAGAGTGTCTCTCCCTTCTCAGCTCTCCCTGGGCTCCAGCCTCTGCCAGCAGCTTTACCATCACAATAGTCCAAACACACAAAACCAATTACTGACTTCAATTGAATTAGGGCAGCAGAGGCAAGTTTGCAGGACCAGATTTATATGATTAGTTTCTAATGTTTTCATTAATGGAACAGCGCTGTGCCTGCAGCGGGCATATTTTGGGGTCTTTACATTGGGAGTTTGTGGTCTGAGAAGAGAGGGAGGTACACACCACCGAGTCCGGTGCTGATTATCAGACCCCTCTCGGAGACAGGAAGAAAAATAACCAGGGATGATAGGGGTGAGGAATTTAGGAGTCTGGGGCAGGGGAGAGACTTCTTCTAAGAGTGAGTGTAGAATCATCAGATGACCTCCTTAAGGTCAGCGGCCTGTCCTTCAGGTAGCCCAGTCATAATTATCAAGTGCTTACTCCAGGTCAAAACCACGCTAAGCACTGTCAAAAAATAATTAGCGTATCTGTTAAACGCTGACTTTGTTCTGAGCACTGTACCAAAGAACGCAGGCATAGATACAAATCAATCAGATCAGACATAGTTCCTGTCCCCAGTGGGGCTTACAATCTAAAAGGGAGGGAGGACAGGGAGGAGGACATCCCCATTTTACATGAAGGAACTGAGAAGTGAAGTGATTTGCCCAAGGTCTCCCAGCAGACAAGTGGCAGAATCAGGATTAGAATGCAGATCTTCTGACTCCCTCTGACTAACAAGGCCTATGCTCTTTCCATTAAGTGCTAAGGGCTTAGTCCAGTGCTCTGCACACAGTAAGCGCTCAATATATACGATTGAATGAATGAATTAAGGCCATGCTGTTTCTCCTATTGGCATCATGGACTCCAAATCACCCAGTCCAGCCCTGACTCCCAATCAACCCGTCAATCAATGCTATTTATTGAGCACTTACTACGTGCAGAGCACTGAACTAAGCACTTGGGAGAGTACAGTACAACAGAATTAGCCCATATGTTCCATGCCCATAAGCTGCCCTCTGGCCTCAGCTCCACAGAGGAGCAAGGGACAGACCCTGTCACCCACCACCAGACTGGATCTTGCCCAAAATATCCAGCAGAGGCCTCAAATGCCAGCCTCCCTGGACGGGGTAGCTGTGTAGCCTAGTAGAAAGGTCCTGTGCCCGGGAATCAGAGGACTAACCCCAGACCCACCACTTTTTTGTTTTAATGGTATTTGTTGAGCACTGTACGAAGCTCTGAGGTAGAAACAAGCTAATCCCTGTCCCTCCCAGGGCTCTCCTTCTTAATTGCCATTTTACAGATGAGGGAACTGAGACATAAAGAAGTGAAGCGACTTGCCCAAGATCACACGACGGACAAGTGAAAGCATGAGAAGCAGTGTGGCTTAGTGGAAAGAGCACAGGCTTGGGAGTCAGAGGCCATGGGTTCTAATTCTGGCTCTGCCACTTGTCAGCTGTGTGACTTTGTCACTTAACTTCTCTGGGCCTCAGTTCCCTCATCTGTAAAATGGGGATTAGGAATGTGAGCCCCACGTGGGACAAACTGATAACCTTGTGTCTACCCCAGAGCTTAGAACAGTGCTTGGTACATAATAAGCACTTAACAAATACCATCATTGTTAAGTGGATTAGAACCAAGGTCCTTCTGATTCCCAGTCCAATGCTCTTTTCAGTAGGCCACATTGCTTCTCACCACTTGCTAAACAGTTCGACACAATCCATGTCCCACGGTGTTTTCACAGTCTCTATCCTCATTTTACAGGTGAGGGAATTGAGGCTCAGAGTAGAGAAGTGGCTTGCCCAAGGTGACGCAGCTGACAAGTGGCGGAGCTGGGCCCAGCCCTTCCGACTTCCAGGCCCGATCGCTTTCCACTAGGCCACGCTGCTTTGAGTTGACCAAGAAGCATCTGATTCGCTTACAAGTTTGTCTGTAAGTTCCTCTCAGTTCCATCAATCCAAAGTCAAAGGGGTTGAACTACCACCCAACATGGCGTCACCTCCCTTATGATTGACTTCTGCCACTCATACGACACAATCTGACCCCACTCCATGTTTCCTCAAAAGCACCGGTGCCTCTGCTCATGGGAAGAGGTCATCCATCAGATCCTTTTTATTGTTCCCAAGTTCCACCTTTCACCGCTCCCTAATACATCTGTAATTTAATATTTTTACATCTTTTAACCCACTTCTAACCTTCTCCGTCTTTCTTTCATGCGGCTCAGCCCTGCCCGTCTGGGCTCCGCGATTGAGTGTGTGTATCAGCTTCCAAGCTTCTTCTGATACATAATATACATTTCTGTTCTCCTAATCTCTCTTTCCAGCTTTTGATCAATAGCCGAGTATGTATTTCATCCAAGAACTAACCAAATTTATTCAACAGATTATACATTAGTTTTACCATTAGAACACAATATGAACAGATAATCCACAAAAATGCTTCAGATTTCTTGAAAGTGAATTTAATTATAAGTAGTAATGTATGCCTGAGAATTATAATTATGAAAAGTCATGTTCTATAAATCTGAAATGACAGATTATATTTCAAAGCCTTATTGCAGAGGAATTAGAGGAGCGATTTATTAGTTGTAAATGTCTGATTATTGCAGCTTTGCTAAAAAACATGATCACAGCATATTCTAGCTGGATTTAATATGTTTAATCCTTTCGACAAGAATCGTATTTTGCACAGAAAGCTGGCACTCTGTTAATTTGTTTGTGAGGCAGATTTAAATGACTAATCTTTGTCTTGTGATCCCAGAACAGTAATAATTTAGAACACTTTACGGACTTGTATTTTTTTCCAGATGCAGACTGCACAGTGATTAAGAAATTTACATTCATCTATAAACATGACGATTATCCCTGAGAATGGAATTGAACGGTATTTGTGGAGTTCTCCCTGCTGTGGTACCTGTGGGACCGAGAGCTTCCAGAAAAAAATTTCCCTGAGAAGTATCATCATGTAGTCTCAGAAAGGACAGAAGCCGTGACTGGACTTTTGGTCAATCATCAACATGACCTTCTAGCCAGGAAGTCTTGGCTTTATGGGGCCCTTGTGTCATAGCACATCATATCACATCACATTGATCACCTTGTATCCCCTTGAGCGCTTAGAACAGTGCTTTGCACATAGTAAGTGCTTTAAAAACCCCACTATTATTATAAAGAGAAGCAGCGTGGCTCAGTGGAAAGAGCCCGGGCTTTGGAGTCAGAGGTCATGGGTTCAAATTCCGGCTCCACCAATTGTCAGCTGTGTGACTTTGGGCAAGTCACGTAACTTCTCTGTGCCTCAGTGACCTCATCTGTAAAATGGGGATTAAGACTGTGAGCCCCACGTGGGACAACCTGATCACCTTGTATCCCCCCAGTGCTTAGAACAGTGCTTTTGACATAGTAAGCGCTTAACAAATACCATTATTATTATTATTAAGGAGGCAACGTGGCCTAGGAGTCAGAGGACCTGGGTTCTAATCCTGATTCTGCCACTTGTTGGTTGGGAGACTTTGAGACAACTTCTCTGAGCTTCAGTTCCCTCATCATGGGGATTGTATCCTACTGCCTCCTACTTAGACTGTGAGCCCCATGTGGGGCAGAGACTGTGTGTAATATGATTATCTTGTATCTACCGTAGCACTTCTTACAGTGCTTGGCACATAGTAAACATTTAATAAGTACCATAAAAATTATCATACATACCATCCGTCCAAAACTACTCCGTGACCCACAGGCCCACCTGGTAGGTTTCTCAAGTCATCACAGCCAATCCTTGCACACCTGTGCAGGGGCAGAGGCCTCAAATGGTTATGGGAAATAAAAGAAATGCTCCTGGACTCCAAGGGGGGAGTAAACAGCCATTTACCAGTAATTTATTGGGAAGTGTTCACTGCCATTTCTAGGAAGAAGGGGAAATTGAGAGCAAACATGGATGCTTTCATCCACAGGGATGGGGAGAAGGAGGAAGGGCAGGTGGGAAATGGGGAGTGTTTTACTACTCTCAGTCAGCTCCGGGGTACAGCCCCTTCACCTCAATCAATCAATCAATCAATCGTATTTATTGAGCGCTTACTGTGTGCAGAGCACTGTACTAAGCACTTGGGAAGTACAAGTCGGCAACCAGGCCAGAGCTCAGTGCTTGGTTGGTCATCAACACCAACTGTACTTATTACACTCATTCCCCACTGAACTCATCCCTCTCCAAATCTGCCCTGACACACCATTTATCCCGGCACTCATTTATATCAACTCCCATCACTTGAATGAAGACAAACTTTGCAGTGTGATGAATCGGTGCTCTAATTGAGACCAAAGGAAAGATTCACTCTCAAGGAGACCTGGGCACTCTTTTGGTCCTCTGAAATTAAGTAGAGCGCTGAGCCCATGGAGTGACCAGCTTCCTTCAGGACAGATGATGATGATGATGGCATTGATTAAGTGCTTACTATGTGCAAAGCATTATTCTAAGTGCTGGGGAGGTTACAAGGTGATCAGGTTGTCCCACGTGGGGCTCACAGTCTTCATCTCCAGTTTACAGATGAGGGAACTGAGACCCAGAGAATTTAAGTGACTTGCCCAAAGTCACACAGCTGAAAAGTGGTGGCGTCGGGATTAGAACCCATGACCGCTGATTCCAAAGCCCGGGCTCTTTCCACTGAGCCACGCTGCTTCTCTGAATGAATGCTGTATTGTACAGTGCTCTGAACACAGTAAATGCTCAATAAATGTCATTGACTGATTGAAAATCAATATATATATGAGATAGATGTTCTGTTTTATTTATATATGTGATATGAAATAGCATAGCCTACTGGAAAGAACACAATATCCTGGGGGTCTAGAGAACTGAATTTTAATCCTAGCTCCAGGCTTGCCTTATCTGTGAACTTGGGCAAGTCACTTAATTTGTCTATGCCTCAGATTCCTCATTTGCAAAAACAGGGATCAAATATCCATTTTCCCTCCCCCTTAGACTGTGAACTCCTATATGGAACAGGGACTATGTCTGATCTGTTCATATTGTAACTACCGTGCCATTTTAGTACAGTGCTTGGCATATAATAACTTAAGCCGGTGAAATGTTATCTGTATTTTGGGCTAATAATAAAGGAAAACCTATAAAAATTGAATTCAGATTAATTTGAAGTCTCTTTACGGACTTTTTCCCCAGAATTTGGTTTTTATATGTCATCCAACATGCCTGTCCAAATCTTTCCCTGTCAATCAACTCCCCAATTCTGCAGTTCAGATTTAGAATATTATAGATTTTAGGATTTTGCTGCTTGCTATAATCCTCATGACCACGCCATCCTGACACTCTAAAATAAGACCATCCTGACGTGCTTATTTATCACCAGACCTTCATTAATAAATATTCAGATTTCCATTAAGAGGAAGCAGCCAATTAATGCAATGGGTACTTTAGCCTTTTAACCTCACTAAAGAAGATTCATGGAGAAAACTTGCGGGGTTTCATGAGTCATCCATTGTCTTTTCCAAATCGTATCGTTCTTCCAATGCTAAATCAAAGCGAGAGTTAACGAGTTTTTAGAGTAATTTATTTCTCCCTCATAGTCTGCTTCCCAAACATGTTCCCTCTGTTAACAGTGACCCTATGAGATTAATGTAGCGGACTTTCCGAGGCAAATTCAGCTCAGCCGAATCTGTACAGCTCAGCTCTGGTTCTGGCTGGGACTGTCTTGGGCTGTGGTTCTGATGGCTGAGATGGGCTTAATTAAGGAAAGGATGATTCTTCGGGGGCTTCCATCCTGGGGACTCATCAGGATTAAGGTGGCTATCTCTCTGATTTTCAATCAACCAGTGGTATTTATCAGGTGCTTACTGTGTGCAGAGAACTGTGCTAAATTCTTGGGAGACTCCAATACAATGGAACTGGTAGACACATTCCTGCCCCTCAAGGAGCATATGTGGTCTGTGATTTTTTTTAAAGTGTTCAGTAAGCCCTAAGCACTGTACTAAGCACTGGGGTTAGTTACAAGATAAGTAGACTTGACATGGTCTTTTTTATGGCATTTGTTAACTGCTTGCTATGTGCCAAGCCCTGTACTAAGTGCTAGGGTAGATATAAACTAATAGGTTGGACTAATCCTTGTCTCACATGGGGCTCACAGTCTTAATCCCCATTTTTACAGATGAGGTAGCTGAGGCACAGAGAAGTGAAGTGACTTGCCCAAGGTCACACAGCAGACAAGTGGCAGAGCTGGAATTAGAACCCAATTGTTATGTTTTGTTGTCTGTCTCCCCCTTCTAGACTGTGAGCCGTTGTTGGGTAAGGACCATCTCTATGTTGCCAATTTGTACTTCTCAAGCGCTTAGTACAGTGCTGTGCACATAGTAAGCACTCAATAAATACGATTGATTGAATGAATGAATGAATGAACCTAAGTCCTTCTAACTCTCAGGTCCATGTTCTATCCATTAGGATAGAACCCTTCATCCTGGGGGCTCACAGTCTAAGTGGGCGGCGAGGGGGATGAGTGTCTTATCCCAATTTTACAGATGAAATAACAGATGCCCAGAGAAGTTAAGGGCCTGCCCAAGGTCACAGAGCAGACAAGTGAGAAGCAGCATTGCCCAGTGGATAGAGCAGAGGCCTGGGGTTCAGAAGGACCTGTGTTCAAGGCCCAGCTATGCCACATGTCTGCTGCGTGACCTTGGACAAATCACTTAACTTCTCTGCATCTCAGTTACCTCATCTGAAAAATGGGGATTAAGATTGTGAGCCCTGTGTGGGACAGGGACTGTGTTCCACCTGATTAGCTTGTACTTACCCCAGTGCTCAGTACAGTGCCTGGTACATAATGAGCGCTAAACAAATACCATTTTTTAAAAAGTGGCAGAGCAGAGATTGGAATTCAGGTCTCGATTCCCAGGCCCCAGGTTATTTCCAGTAGGCCTCACTGCTTCTCCTGCCTGGTTTAGATACTGCACTGGATGCCTTTATATCTAGTATTCTTTAATTTTAAACACACATTCAATCCATCAATCAGTGGTATTTATTGACCAGTTACTCTGTGTAGAGCACTGTACCAAACACTTAGAAGAGTACGACAGAGTTAGTAGACGTGTCCTATGCCATCAAAGACTTTACAATCTATCTGGGGAATAAGACACCGAAAAACAGCACAGCTCTTCTGCCATGTCTACTTGTTTTGTTTTGTTGTCTGTCTCCCGCTTTTAGACTGTGAGCCCTTTGTTGGGTAAGATTTGTCTCAATCTGTTGCCAAATTGTAGTTTCCAAGGGTTTAGTACAGTGTTCTGCACACAGTAAGCGCTCAATAAATACGACTGAGTGAATGAATGCTGCCTAGTTTTTTTTTTCAATCAATCATTGGTATTATTGAATGCTTACTACGTGCAGAGCACCGTACTAAGTGCTTGGAAAAGGACAATACAACAGAGTTGGTAAAGGCGATCCTTACCCACAAGGAACTTACTGTCTAAAGGGTGAGAAAGATATTAAAATAGATTAAGGAGAGGGAACTTAGACTTACGTGTCGTCTGAGACTGCCCTTGTCAGGGAACCAACCAACACACTAGTGTCCAGACTAGACCTTGATGACCATCTCAGATCACTCAAGTAGAAACAGTAATAGTATTTATTCAGTGCTTACTGTGTGCAAAGCACTATGCTAAACACTGGGAAAGAATAAACAAATGGCAGTTAGACATGGTCCCTGTCCCTCAGGGCACTCGAATCTATAGTGGCCCAGGAATAGCTGGCCAATGGGGAGACACAGATTATCCCTTATCTTTAAAACAAAACAACAAAAACAAACCCCATAAAACCCAGTTGACATTCCCAGAAAATGGCGATATTGGATCTCGCTGACGCCATGGACAAGGCTCAGGAATCTGCCGAACTCCTGTATCTCAGGTCCCTGGCTAAGCCTCATCCCAAGAGCTCGGCTTTCCCAGTTATTGGTGAATTAATTCCTGGAAAGTGGAAATACACTCACCACACACAAACACACACACACACATTCGCGCATACACACCCCCATCTGCTCTCAAATTCCTTCTTTCATATCAAATTAATGAAAGAAGATACATCTGGAGAGGAGATTAATGATAAAGCAGGCAGAAATACCTTTTGAGGAAGGAGATGACAAAGTCAAATATCTTTCCCCAGGTCAGGCACGCTGGGTAGTTTGAGCATAAGAGCATGACTACCTCCCATGATTCTCAGGCACCAGTCCTCCCAAATGAATGGACTGGTGAGAGAGGGGAGGGTTCTTCAATCAGTCAATCAGTCATATTTATTGAGCACTTACTGTGTGCAGAGTACTGTACTAAGCGCTTGGGAAAGTACAATAAAACAATAAACAGACACATTCCCTGCCCACAACGTGCGTACAATTTAGAGGGAGGAGACAGACATTAATATAAATAAATAAACTGCAGATATGGACATAATTGCTTTGGGGTTGGAGGGGGGATAAATTAAGGGAGCAAATCAGGATGGTGGAAAAGGGAGTGGGAGAAGAGGAAAAGAAGGCTTAGTTGGGGAAGTCCTCTTGGAGGAGTTGGGCCTTCAATAAGGCTTTGAAGCGGGGGAGAGTTCTGTCCCCTTGTGACTTCTAATCCCACCTGTATATTCTTTCCCAGTGCTTACTACAGTGCTCTGCACAGTAAGTGCTTAATAATACTATTACTACTACTTGTGACTTTTTTTAGTGGCATTTGTTAGGCGCTTACTATTTTTCAGGCATTGTACTAAGCACTGGGGTGGGACACAGGTTGGGCACAGTCCGTGTCCCATATGGGGCTCACAGTCTTCATCCCCATTTTACAGATGAGGTAACCAAGTCCCAGAGAAGCAAAGCAACTTGTTCAAGATCTCAAAGCAGACAAGTGGCAGAGCCAGGATAAGAACCCATGTCCTTCTGACACCCAGGCCGGTGCTCTACTCACTAGGCCACACTGCTTCTCAATGATGAAGGGACGTGTCAGGCTGGGCTTTCATTCAGTCGCATTTTGTGAGTGCTTACTGTGTGCAGAGCATTGTACTAAGTGCTTGGGAGAATACAATATCACAATAAACAGACACAATGAGTTTACTGTCTAGAGGGGGAGTCAGACATTACTATAAATAATAAATTACAGCTATGTACATAAGTGCTGTGGAGAGGGGAGGGGAGATGAATAAAGAGAGCAAGTCAAGGTGATGCAGAGGGGAGCAAGAGAAGAGAAAAGGGAGGCATAGTCATGGAGGCCTCTTGGAGGAGATCAAGCACTTAGTACAGTGCTCTGTATAGAGCAAGTGCTCAATAAATGTGATTGATTGATTGACTCGGGGCTTCTGGGAATGGCTCAGAGACCAGGACTCCAGATCGTTTTCTCATTGGGTTCGGCCATTTCAGACACTTACGTCTTTCCCAGGAACACAGTCTGTTTTTAGAGCAGGCCAGAGTACAAGCCTCTCCCTCCCCCAACCTCATTCCACTGCAGAGATCACATGAACAGAGATTGGGTTGGGCAGAGAGGGGCGGGGATTGGTGGGGTTTGGGGTTCAGGGCTGGTCCTGGTTCCTCTGCCATGTGTCAAGCTCAGCAAAACCCAAGCTGCCTGCGTTGGCCAAACCATTCTGTGATCAGTGTTTACGTCCCGTGTGTTCCTGGGGACGCAGAGCTCATATGTTTCTGGTTAATTTGCACTTGACTCATCAAAATCGGGTTTGGCAAAAGTTGCCAGAGGACTCAGGGTACATCTTAAGTCTGCATATGGCCCTTACAGGGGTAAGGGCGTAGGACTAGGAATTGTCTGAACGCAGACCCAGCCTGCCAAGGTGTGATTTGTGGTGTTTGTTAAGCACTTACTTTGTACCAGGCACTGTACCAAACACTGGGGTAGTTATAAAATAAGCAGATCGGACACAGTCCCCGTACCACACGGGGCTCACAGTCAGAGGGGGAAGGGGAACAGGTACAGCATCCCCATAAGACAGATGAGGCAACTGAGGTCCAGAAAAGTTAAGTGACTTGCCCAAGGTTACTCCCAGCAGGCAAAAGGCAGAGCCAGGATGAGAACCCAGGTCTTCTGACTCCCAGTCCTGGGCTCATTCCACTAGTCCATGCTGCTTCTCAAAGAAAAGAGCAAGGGGTCGAAGCCTACGATCTTGAAGATCTTGGACTCAGGAAACCAGGGGCAAAACCTGTAGAAGAAACCACATCCATGATTCCCGAACCCCCAATCAATCCATCAGTCAATCGATTTATAGAGTGCTATTTATAGAGTGCTTACTGTGGTGCACAGAGGACTGCACTAAGCACTTGGGAGAGTTCCGTATAACAGAGTGGGTAGAAACATCCCCTGCCCAAAAGGAGCATACAGTCTAGTGGTGAAGCTTACAGGGTAGAAAGAGCCCCATGCTCCCCAATGCGCTTCTCCAGAGGGGCAAGTTCAGACCCAGAGAGGTTGAGCAGTTTTCTTCAGGTCACCAGCAGAGCTCAGTCCAGACCACCTGTGTGTCCCGTTTCCCTCAGGTAGTAGAGGCCCTTGGAGCCCAGAGTCCCCCAAGGTTACTAATCACAGTTGACAGAAGCCCTCATTTGCCTTGAGGGGAAATTGGAGCTTCAAACCGACCGAGTAGATGTTTGAATGATCCTTTTTTGGTTTGTGCCTGTCACCCACCTGGGCACATGCACAGTGTAGCCCACTGGAAAATTGCACGGGATTGGGATTCAGGAGATCTGGATTTTCATCCCTGTTAATCCTTTGGTGGAATCGTGGGCAAGTCACTTAACTCCTCAGTGCCTCAAATCTTCTCATGTTTGTACTGGGGATAAGATACCTGCTCTCCATATCTTTATTATAGTATCTGTTAAGCGCTTACTATATGCCCAGTACCGAACTAAGCGCTGGGGTAGATACAACGTAATCAGATTGGACACAGTCCATGTCCCACATGGGGCTCACAGTTTTAATCCCCATTTTACAGATGAGGTAAATGAGGCACCGAGAAATGAAGTGACTTGCTCAAGGCCACAGAGCTGACAACTGGTGGAGCTAGGATTAGAACCCAGGTTCTCTGATTCCCAGGCCTGTGCTCTATCCAGTAGGCCACTCTGTTTCTCATGCTGCCACACCGTGTTTCTTTTAGGCTGGGAGTCCTGGGTGGGACCGAGACTATGTGGTCTGATCTGATTATCTACCCTAGTGCTTAGCACAGTTCTCAGCACATAGTAAATATCTAATAAATAGAAAAACTAATATTAACGTACCCAATCAAACACCCAAGTTGGTTCAGGTACATGAGAAGACCCCTCTCATGTACCCAGACACAAAGACACACACATACAAAACACTCCTTCCTGTGTATTCCACTGTGCCATCTGTATTCACAGGTCAAGACAGGAGGCTGTAGGTGCCAGCCACATCACCAACTGTAAGAACACTGGAGTCTATCAACTCTGTTTATTGTACTCACCAAAGGGCTTAGTACAGTGCACTTAGTACACACAGTAAGCCCTCGATAAATATGATTGATTGACTGATTGAGGGAATGAGCAGCTCTAAGATAAGGGAGAGACTCTTGGAAAAGGGAATCTTTCACTGCCCCAGGAGAAGAGCGGAAACTAACTTCACAAACAAGAAGTCATTCAGTAGGGAAGCCCAGGTGGAGTTTGCTGCCCATCAGACCTCCTTGTAGTCAGAGAGGAGGAAGAAGGAGTGAGAGCTGGCATTTTCTTGGACATATGCCCCAGCTCTGAGGATGGCCAACAAAGAGAATTTCAGGCCCCCTTCCTCCATTCTGGCAAAACTGGGGTCAAAGGAAAACAATCAGAGGCTTTAAAACTTGTTGATTTCCCCATCACCTTTTATACAAAATAAAATAAACCCATTCCTCCATCAACATATGCTACCAGTAAGTTGATCTAGTTAATATGTCAGCCTGCAGCCAAACTGAGGAACTCTCTTTATCAGTGTTGTAGGGGAGGCCTGAGTTGACATCTCACGCTTAAAGTTGCTTGAAAAAAGAAATGGTTCCTCTACAATGTCCAGAGGCTGAAGGGAGTCCAGAGCTGAGATATATGGGGGACTTAGACAAGTCATGGATATCCATGTACCAAGGGAAGAGACATCTCAGCCAGGTTAGAACCTAGGTTCTTCTGACTCCCAAGCCCTTGCTCTTTCCACTAGGCCATGCTGCTTTGAAAAACTTCTCCTTCAACTTGACTTGCCTAAGCCTAGAACCTGATTGATTTGTATCTACCCCACCACTTAGAACAGTACTTGGTACATAGTAAGTGCTAAACAAGTACCATCATTATTATCATTATTATGTTTCCTCTCCCTGGTCCCTCCCTTTTTTCCTACTGCAAAACCAAGCCTTGCCTATTCCAAAATCAGCCACTCCTTCCCCCCCAATTCCAGGGAAAGCCACTCCCTCACCGAGGGAAGTCCCTCCCTGGAGGCTTGGGAGGTCATAACAGAGTCCAAACAGCCCACACACTCTCCTCCCCTCTCTGTGGTCCCGCTCTCTGCAGCACGAGGTTTGGGAAGAAATTAGTCAGGAATTCCCAACAAGTCTTCCCTAGCCTAACAAGACCGGCCCCCTCTCCCCTTGCAAAACTCCGTCCTGGACGTGCTCACTGCACTCTGTGAAGAGCAGACCCTCGGCTCTGTGGGCGAGCCCAGAGAAGCACACTACAAACCAGAAAGGAACTTTGTCAGGATTCCGAGACAAAGAGGCAAAAGCCAAAACAGCTCCAAGGGCTGCAAACAATCACTGTTGTGGTTAAGCATTTACTATGGGCCAAACAATAATAATGGTATTTGTTAAGCACTTACTATGTGCAAAGCACTGTTCTAAGTGCTGGGGAGATTACAAGGTGATCAGGTTGTCCCACGTGGGGCTCACAGTTTTAATCCCCATTTTACTGATGAGGTAACTGAGGCACAGAGAAGTGAAGTGACTTGCCCAAAGTCACACAGCTGATGGAGTCGGGATTTGAACACATGACCTCTGACTCCAAAGCCCATGCTCTTTCCACTGAGCCACGCTGCTTCTCCAAACAATGTGCTAAACACAGGGGTAGATATAAGAAGATAAGTCCCTCACAGTCCCTGTTCTACATGAGGCTCATGACCTAAAGCAGAGGCAGGGAAAAAGCACAGTAGATAGAGCACAGGCCTGTGAGTCAGAAAGACATGGGTTCTAATCCTGATTCCTACACTTGCCTGCTGTGTGACCTTGGGCAAGTCACTTCACCTCTCTGTGCCTCAGTTACCTCATCTTTAAAATGGGAATTAAGATTGTGAGCCCTATGTGGGACATGGACTGTATCCAGCCTGATTACTTTGTATCTACCTCAGTGCTTAGAACAGTGCCTGGCACATAGTAAGTGCTTAACAAATAGGATTTTTAAAAAAGTTATTGAATCCCCATTTCACGGATGAGGAAACTGAGGCTTGAATAAGTGAAGTGACTTGTCCAAAATGACAAAGGAGTTAGGAGGAAGAGTCAGGATTAGAATCCAGGTCCTCTGACTCTCAAGCCTGGGCTCCTTCCATAAGACCATACTGCCCAGGGAAAACGAACAGTGTAACAAGGGACAGTCTTTGTGCTCAATGTGTCAGAGGCTGTCCATCCCACATTGGCCTTTTTGGCTTCACTGCCACAGCTCAGGAAGAGAGGCGGCCAACTTCAGGCAGAGTTTGGTCCTCAGAGTGAGGAATTCTGGGCTGTACTACCCAGTCCTCTCCCCATCTCCCCAGCTCCCGGCCCCAGGCTGCTGGAGGGAGGGATTTGGGCTGCAAAAACATTTGGGTCTTTGGCCCTCAGAGTTTTGCTTCACCTGGAATAAACTCATCAACCAACTAGGTCAGAAGAGTCCTCAAGCCTCTTGAAGGGAAGCATCATGGCCTAGTGGAAAGACCACAGGCCTGGGAGTCAGAAGGACCTGGGTTCTAATCCCGGCTCTGCCACTTGTCTACTGTGTGAATTTAGGCCAGTCATTTAATTTCTCTGGGCCTTAGTGACCTCTTCTGTAAAATGGGGATTAAGACTGTGAGCCCCTTGGATCTACCCCAGTGCTCATAACAGTGCTTGGCACGTAGTAAGTGCTTAACAAGTAATGTAAAGAAAAACCCCAATGTTATGAGGTAGGAGAGTGTGGGGAGTGAGGAGCAGGAAGACCCCCTGTCTTCCCAGGCCCAGTTACCATCCACGGCTCTCTCACTTACCCTTGGACGGTTCAAACTTGACAACCTTGAATCTCATCACCCCTTGCTGGAGTGGCCTCTACATGCCAGCCTCTGTGCAGAGAAGCCCAGACAAGCCAGAACCAAAGATGGGCAGGACCTGAGCTTGGGCAAAGCCCCTATGTCTGCCCAGACCTGCCCCGGGATCCTTAGAGAGGAACCCTTAGAGAAGCAGTGTGGCCTAGCAAATAGAGCACAAGTCTGGGAGTCAGAAGGACCTGGGCGATAATCCCAGCTCTGCCGCTTGTCTGCTGGGAAACCTTGGGAAAATCATTTAACATCTCTGGGCCTCAGTTACCTCATGTATAAAATGGGGATTAAGACTGTGAGCCCCATGTAGGATAGAGACTGTGTCCAGTGATTAGCCAGTATCTACCTCAGTGCTTAGTACTGTGTTTGGTCCTTAGAAACAAATACTATACAGAAAAAAAAAAAGCCATGTGCATCCCGGCCGGGCGGTATAGATTACAGGCTGATCCCCGAATTCCTCTGCATTTATGTTCCTTGTGCCTTTCACTTTGATATCCTGCCGGTTCTAATGAAGACCAGGATGTGTGTGCCTGTTTCTTATGGCCTGAGAACCTGGATGCTAATAAAGAACAGGAAATCAAACCCTTTGTATTAAATCAGGTCTCTACCCAGTATGCATGTACCCGCCGGAGTGGAGATTAAAGGTCTTTCTCCTTCCAGGAAAGGCTCCTTAATCAGGTGGGCACAGGGCCCGGCAAGACACGGCAGTTTTGGTAAAGAGCTTAGGGAAAATAGTGTCAAATCCCAGATTGGGCCCAGCTGTGCAGGCTCAGGCTGGGCCTGACAGAGGACTGCTGACACACAGCAAATTACATTCTTTGCTCAGCGCGTGATGTGCTCCCCCGGGGGTGGGGCTGAGTCCACTGATTTTTGAGGGTTTGCCCCCATACACACACACCCTTCAGCAGCACCCCACCCTGTTCTGGATCCTGCTCCCCGGAGGTTGGGGCTGATGGAGGAAGTGACATCAGGGACCCACTTGCAGTCGTCTCCTCCTCTGGGGCTTGCAGCCACAGTGGCCCAACTGGGGCAGATGCTGCTTGAGGTCTCAATCAACCAACAGTATTTATTGAGCACCTACAAAGTACTGATCTCCTGGGAAAGTATTTTAGAGGAAGGGCTGAGGTGGAACATGGCCTGTTAGACTGAACCCAAGCCTGGGAGTCAGAGGACGTGAGTTCTAATCCCAATTCTGCTACCTAACTGCCATGTGACCCAAGCCACTTAACTTCTCTGAGCCTCAGTTTTTCCATCTGTAAAATGCATTTAATACTTATTCTCCCTCTTAGTCTGTGAGCCCATGTGGCAGAGGGATTGTGCCTGTACTGATTGCATTGCATCTATACCAGTACTTAGTTCCATGCTGTATCAATGTAAGCTCTTAAAAAAACACCATAATTATTATAAAGTGAGGTTTTTGGAGATTGGCCAAGCACCTAAGTGCTGGATGAGTACAAGATGTGTAGATCTGACACAGTAGTCAGAGATATTGACTGATTGATTTTCTGATTCCATTCTGCACACAACCCCACCCTGCGGCAGCTGGGACTCCAGGCCTTGGTAATAATAATAATAATAATAATAATAACATTGGTATTTAAGTGCTTACTATGTGCCAAGCACTGTTCTAAGTGCTAGGGGGGATACAAGGTAATCAGGTTGTCCCATGTGGGGCTCACAGACTTAATCCCCATTTTACAGATGAGGTAACTGAGGCTCAGAGAAGTTAAGTGACTTGCCCGAAGTCACACAGCTGACAAGTGGTGCAGCAGGATTAGAACCCATGACCTCTGACTCCCAAGCCTGTGCTCTTTCCACTGAGCCATGCTGCTCTTGGTGCCTGAGTTGTTTCCCGGGATCCGAGCCAGCCTGGCTTGGGGAGAGTCCAGGGTCCGGTTGAGGGAGGCTCGGTCACTTGACTGCTCTGTGACCTTGGGTAAGTCACTTCACTTCTCTGTGTCTTGGTTACCTTCACTTCACTTCTCTGTGTCTTGGTTACCTCATCTGTAAAATGGAGATTGAGACTGTGAGCCCAATATGGGGCAGGGACTCTATCCAACCCAATTTACTTTGTACCCAACCCCAGCGCTTAGCTCACTGTGAGCTCAATGTGGGCAGGGAATGTGTTTGATATTATATTGTACTCTCCCAAGCGTTTAGTACAGCACTTTTCACACAGTTAACGCTCAATAAATATGATTAAGTAAAGGGCCTGGCACACAGTAAGCGCTTGACACAGTGGATAGAGCACAGGCCTGGAAGTCAGAAGGTCATGGGTTCTAATCCCGGCTCCGCCACTTGTCTGCTGTGTGACCTTGGGGAAGTCACTTCGCTTCCCCGTGCCTCAGTTACCTCATCTGCAAAATGAGGATTGAGACTGAGAGCCCCGTGTGGGACAGGGACTGTGTCCAACCCTATTTGCTTGTCTCTACCCCGGTGCTTAGTAGAGGGCCTGGCACATAGTAAGCGCTTAACAAATACCATAGTTAAATACCATAATTATTGTTGTTATTATATTATTATTATTTTTACTATTATTATCAATTACTCGATCCCTGGTGGGATCATCTTTTCGTGGACCACTGGAGGGCGCAAGGAGCTTAGCGATGGGGAAGAGGAAAGGAAAATGGGGAAAGGAAAATGGGGAAAGAAAAAAGGAAAGGAAAATGGGGAAGAGGAAAGGAAAGAGGAAAGCGCTTAGTACAGTGCTAAGCGCTTAGTACAGTGCTCTGCACATAGTAAGCGCTCAATAAATACGATTGATGATGATGACCAGAGGAGAGAGGGAAGATTAAGGTGGGCCAGGGGAAATGGGACCATCCCCTTTCGGGACAGGCCGCCTCTCTCTCTCTCTCTCTCTCTCTCTCTCTCTCTGTTGGTGGAAAGCATCATCTGGAAAGTCGTCTTCTTATCTATTTATTGGGTAGGGACCGTCCCTATATGTTGCCAACTTGTACTCCCCAAGCGCTTAGTACAGCGCTCAGCACACAGTAAGCGCTCAATAAATACGATTGAATGAATGAATTTATTGAGTGCGTACTGTGTGCAGAGCACAGTACTAAGCGCTTGGAAAGTTGAGAAGTAGCGTTGTCTAGTAGACAGAGCCCTTGCCTGGGAGTCAGAAGGAGCTGGGTTCTAGTCCCGCTTCCGCCACTTTGTGTGACTTCGGGCAAGTCACAGTGTGGCTCAGTGGAAAGAGCCCGGGCTTTGGAGTCAGAGGTCAGAGTCAGAGGTTCAAATCCCGGCTCTGCCAACTGTCAGCTGTGTAACTTTGGGCAAGTCACAACTTTACTGGGCCTCAGTTACCTCATCTGTAAAATGGGGATGAAGACTGTGAGCCCCCCGTGGGACAACCTGATCACCTTGTAACCTCCCCAATCTTAGAACAGTGTTTTGCACATAGTAAGCACTTAATAAATGCCATTATTATTATTATTATTATTCCTACTGCCTCAATTACCTCATCTGTAAAAAAAAAATGGGGATGAAGACACTGAGCCTCAAGTGGGATGGGGACTGTGTCCAAGGGCCCGGGAGTCAGAAGGTCATTTGTTCTAATCCCGTCTCCGCCACTCGTCTGGTGTGTGACCTTGGGCAAATCACTTATCTTCTCTGTATCTCGGTTCCCTCCCATGTAAAATGGGGGTTAGGACTGTGATCCCTATGTGGGACGGGGACTGTGTCCAACCTGATTACCTTGTAACTTCTCAAGGGCTTCGAGCAGCGCTTGGCACATAGTAAGTCTTAATTATTATTATGATCTTGTATCTCAGCGCTTAGTCCAGTGTCTGTCAACATAGTAAGCGCTGAATAGTCAATTATTATTAACAATAATAACGGTATTTGTTAAACGCTTACTATGTGCTAAGCCCTGTTCTAAGCACTGGGGTAGATACAAAGTAATCAGGTTGTCCCACGTGGGGCTCGTGCAATCGTATTTATTGAGCAGTGCAGTGCAATTTTACTAGGAGCTTGACAGAGTACAGCAGAATTAGCAGTCACGTTCCCTGCCATACTGTTTTAGAGAAGCAGCGTGGCTTAGTGGCAAGCGCGAGAGCTTGTGAGTCAGAAGTCGTGGGTTCTAATCCCGGCTCCGCCACCAATCAGCTGTGTGACTCTAGGCAAGTCACTTGACTTCTCTGTGCCTCAGTTACCTCATCTGGAAAATGGGGATGAAGCCTGTGGGACAACCCGATTACCTTGTATCTACCCCGGCGCTTAGAATAGTGCTTAGCACATAGAAAGCGTTTAACAAACGCCATCATTATTATTATTTAAAGATACCATTTTGAAAAAGAGGGATCGGAGGGCAGAGAGTGCTGTCCGTCAGTCTGCCGCTGAAGGGGATGGGGAATAATAACAATGATGGTATTTGTTAAGTGCTTACTATATGCCAAGCGCTGTTCTAAGTGCTGGGGTAGATACAAGGTTATCAGATTGTCCCACGAGGGGCTCACAGTCTTAGTCCCCATTTTACAGAGGAGGTAACTGAGGCACAGAGAAGTTAAGTGACTTGCACAATGTCACACAGCTAAGTGGCAGAGTCGGGATTCGAACCCACCACCTCTGACTCCCAAGCCCGTGCTCTTTCCACTAAGCCACGCTGCTTTAATCCAGCTCCGCCACTTAGGTGTGTGACTTTGGGCAAGTCACTTCACTTCTCTGGGCTTCAGTTAACTCATCTGTAAAATGGGGATGAAGACTGTGAGCCCCCTGTGGGACAACCTGATCACCTTGTAACCTCCCCGAGCTTAGAGCAGTGTTTTGCACATAGTAAGCACTTAATAAATGCCATTATTATTATTATTCCTACTGCTTCAATTACCTCGTCCGTAAAAAAAAATGGGGATGAAGACACTGAGCCCCAAGTGGGATGGGGACTGTGTCCAAGGGCCCGGGAGTCAGAAGGTCATGGGTTCTAATCCCGACTCCGCCACTTGTCTGGTGTGTGACCTTGGGCAAATCACTTATTATCTTCTCTGTGTCTCAGTTCCCTTCTATGTAAAATGGGGGTTACGACTGTGATCCCTATGTGGGATGGGGACTGCGTCCAACCTGATTACCTTGTAACTTCTCCAGCGCTTCGAGCAGCTCTTGGCACATAGTAAGTCTTAATTATTATTATGATCTTGTATCTCAGCGCTTAGTCCAGTGTCTGTCAACATAGTAAGCACTGAATAGTCAATTATTATTAACAATAATAATGGTATTTGTTAAACGCTTACTATGTGCTAAGCCCTGTTCTAAGCACTGGGGTAGATACAAAGTAATCAGGTTGTCCCACGTGGGGCTCGAGCAATCGTATTTATTGAGCAGTGCAGTGCAATTTTACTAGGAGCTTGACAGAGTACAGCAGAATTAACAGTCACGATCCCTGCCATACTGTTTTAGAGAAGCAGCATGGCTTAGTGGCAAGCGCGAGAGCTTGTGAGTCAGAGGTTGTGGGTTCTAATTCCGGCTCCACCACCAATCAGCTGTGTGACTCTAGGCAAGTCACTTGACTTCTCTGTGCCTCAGTTACCTCATCTGGAAAATGGGGATGAAGCCTGTGGGACAACCCGATTACCTTGTATCTACCCCGGCGCTTAGAATAGTGCTTAGCACATAGAAAGCTTTTAACAAATGCCATCATTATTATTATTTAAAGATACCATTTTGAAAAAGAGGGATCGGAGGGCAGAGAGTGCTGTCCGTCAGTCTGCCGCTGAAGGGGATGGGGAATAATAACAATGATGGTATTTGTTAAGTGCTTACTATATGCCAAGCACTGTTCTAAGTGCTGGGGTAGATAAAAGGTTATCAGGTTGTTCCACGAGGGGCTCACAGTCTTAGTCCCCATTTTACAGAGGAGGTAACTGAGGCACGGAGAAGTTAAGTGACTTGCACAAAGTCACACAGCTGACAAGTGGCAGAGTTGGGATTCGAACCCACCATGTCTGACTCCCAAACCTGTGCTTTTTCCACTAAGCCATGCTGCTTAATCCCAGCTCCACCACTTAGGTGTGTGACTTTGGGCAAGTCACTTCACTTCTCTGGGCCTCAGTTACCTCATCTATAAAATGGGGATGAAGACTGTGAGCCCCAAGTGGGACAACCTGATTACCTTGTATCTCCCCCAGTGCTTAGAGCAGTGCCTTGTACATAATAAGTGCTTAACAAATGCCACGATTATTATTATTGTTATTATTATTATTATTATGTCTGCTTGTCGTCGGAAAAGTGGGGGAGAGAAGGGGGCAGGCGCATAGGGGAGGCTGCAGACCTTCAAATGGCTACCAGGTGATGCTCCCACACTGCGGGAGGGATGATGTCCAGAAAGGGTCGGATGCCTGGGTCTCCTGGGTGACCTTCCTCCTCACCCCCACCACGCTGCCCCCGCCCCCAGGAAGTCCTCCACCCCGTCCCACCCCAACCCCTATCATGTAGACTCCTCCGCTGTCCGCCTCCACCTTCCTCCTCCCAAAGGACCCCCTCTCCCCCTCGTCCCCCTCTCCATCCCCCCCATCTTACCTCCTTCCCTTCCCCACAGCACCTGTATGTATGTATATATGTTTGTACATATTTGTTACTCTATTTATTTATTTATTTATTTATTTTACTTGTACATATCTATTCTATTTATTTTATTTTGTTAGTATGTTTGGTTTTGTTCTCTGTCTCCCCCTTTTAGACTGTGAGCCGAACTGTTGGGTAGGGACTGTCTCTATATGTTGCCAACTTGTACTTCCCAAGCGCTTAGTACAGTGCTCTGCACACAGTAAGTGCTCAATAAATACAATTGATGATTGATGATGATGACCCCAAGAGACCCCCACTCATCACCCCAGGTTTCTCCCCTCTTTGGGATCTTTACTTCCATCTCTCTGGGAGTCTCCTCCTATGGTCCCTTCTTCCTATCCCTCCACCCCAACCTCATCCCGGAGTCTGGATCCTAATAATAATAATAATATAGTATTTGTTAAGCACTTACTATATGCAAAGCACTGTTCTAAGCGCTGGGGTGGATACAAGATGATCAGGTTGTCCCACATGGGGCTTACAGTCTTAATCCCCATTTTACAGATGAGGTAACTGAGGCACAGAGAAGTTAAGTGACTTGTCCAAAGTCACACTGCAGAGAAATGGCAGAGCCGGGATTAGAACCCATGACTTCTGACTCCCAAACCCGGGCTCTTTCCACTGAGCCATGCTGCTTCTCGTAATAATAATGGCATTTGTAAAGAGCTTACTATGTGCAATGCACTGTTCTAAGCTCTGGGGAGGATACAAGGTGATCAGGTTGTCCCACGTGGGGCTCAAAGTCTTAATCCCCATTTTACAGATGAGGTCACTGAGGTACAGAGAAGGTAAGTGACTTGCCCAAAGTCACAACAGCTAACAATTGGTGGAGCGGAATTTGAACCCATGAACTCTGACTCCCAAGCCCGCACTCTTTCCACTGAGCCATGCTGCTTTTACAATGGCATTTATTAAGCGCTTACTATGTGCAAAGCACTGTTCTAAGCGATGGGGAGGTTACAAGGTGATCAGGTTGTCCCACAGGGGGCTCACAGTCAATCCCCATTTTACAGATGAGGTAACTGAGGCGCAGAGAAATTAAGTGACTTGCCCAAAGTCACACAGCTGACAATTGGCGGAGCCGGGATTTGAACCTATGACCGCTGACTCCAAAGCCCGTGCTCTTTCCACTGAGCCAAGCTGCTTCTCTTCTGTTAAGCGCTTACTATGTGCCAAGCACTATTCTAGTAATAATAATAATAGTTCTGGTATTTGTTAAGCGCTTACTGTGTACTAGGTGCTGCAGTGGTACAAGCAAATTGTGTTGGACACAGTCCCTGTCCCACATGGGGCTCACTGTCTTAATCCCCATTTTACAGATGAGAGGACTGAGACACAGAGAAGTGAAATGACTTGCCCAAGGTCATACGACAGGGAAGTGGCAGAGTCGGCATTAGAACACACAAGCTTCTGACTCCATGCTCTATAATAATAATAACATTTATTAAGCACTTACTATGTGCAAAGCACTGTTCTAAGCACTGGGGAGGTTACAAAGTGATCAGATTGCCCCACAGGCGGCTCACAGTCTTAATCCCCATTTCACAGATGAGGTAACTGAGGCACAGAGAAGTTAAGTGCCTTGCCCAAAGTCACACAGCTGACAGTTGGCTGAGCCGGGATTTGAACCCATGAACTCTGACTCCAAAACCCATGCTCTTTCCACTGAGCCACGCTGCTCCTCTATTTATTAAGTCTTAGTATGTGCCAAGCTTCCCTAAACGCTGTGGTAGATACAAGGTGATCACTTTGTTCCACGTGGGGCTCACAGCCTTCATCCCCATTTTACAGACGAGGTAACTGAGGCCCAGAGAAGTTACGTGGCTTGCCCGAGGTCACACAGCAGACAAGCGGCGGGATTAGAGCCCACGTCCTCTCACCCCCAAACCCGTGCTCTTTCCAAGAAGGCATGCTGTTTCTCATGATCTGAAATGAGGGGAGGGGGTTCAGCCCCCAGCCCAGCAACTGTCATCCACACCCTGTGCTCCCGCCCCCTCTCCCCAACTATCCAGGTGGAGCGGGTCGCCCCGGGGACAAAGCCAGTGGCCAGTGGCCAGTGGCCAGTGGCCAGAGCCGCAGCCAGGCAGTCAGCCAGCCTGAAACGCCGCCGGCCACATCTGGAAATGCCACGTTCTCCTCGGCTGGCGGCCTACTGCTGGCCGGCTGGGGCGGAGGCAGGGGAAAAGTGGGAGGGGGGTCCGAAAAGTTCGGAAATCCCCTTCTGGATCCAAGGATCTTCCGCCCCCAGACCGGCTTTGGGGGGAATCTGGGCTGAAAGGATTTCGGGATTCCTGGGGCAGACCTCTGGTTTGGCTGACCTTAACCCAAACCAACTGGTGGGGCGTGGGGGTGGGATAAGGGGAAGGGGAGGAAGGGGGTGGGGGGCGTGTTTTCAGGGCTTCCTTCTGGTACCTGCTTATGACTTATGACTATTTTTAGACTGTGAGCCCACTGTTGGGTAGGGACTGTCTCTATATGTTGCCAATTTGTACTTCCCAAGCGCTTAGTACAGTGCTCTGCACATAGTAAGCGCTCAATAAATACGATTGATGATGATGATGATGATGACTAACAACTGTGGCTAGAGGGAAGTTCTTCCTTGTTCATTGAGTCTAGCCTGAATCCCTCTTGCTGCATTCGAAACACCCGTTGCTCTGTCTTCCCCTCTAGATTGGGTCTCCCCCTCTAGAATGTAAGCTCCTTATCATCATCAATTGTATTTATTGAGTGCTTACTATGTGCAGAGCACTGTACTAAGCACTTGGGAAGTACAAATTGGCAACATATAGAGACAGTCCCTACCTAACAGTGGGCTCACAGTCCTTGTGGGCAGGGAATGTGTCATTCATTCAATCATATTTATTGAGCGCTTACTGTGTGCAGAGCCCTGTACTAAGCACTTGGGAAGTACAAATTGGCAACATATACAGACGGTCCCTACCCAACAATGGGCTCACAGTCTAGAAATGGGCTCACGAAAGATTTATGCACTCTGAAGAGAAGCAAGAGTGTCCATTATATTGTTATGCAGTGTGGCTCAGCGGAAAGAGCCCGGGCTTTGGAGTCAGAGGTCATGGGTTCAAATCCTGGCTCCACCACTTGGCAGCTGGGTGACATTGGGCAAGTCACTTCACTTCTCTGGGCCTCAGTTCCCTCATCTGTAAAATGGGGATGAAGACTGTGAGCCCCCCGTGGGACAACCTGATCACCTTGTAACCACCCTAGCGCTTAGAACATTGCCTTGCACATTGTAAGTGCTTAATAAATGCTATCATTATTATTATATTGTACTCTCCCAAGAGCTTAGTACAGTGCTCAGCACACAATAGGCTCTCAATAAGTACAATTGACTGACTGAATTACTGACAATACCCCTGGTGAAAGGTAGCATGGCTTAAAGCACAGGGCTGGGAGTCAGGAGCCCTGGGTTCTAATCCCAGCTCCGCCACTTGCCTGCTGTGTGATTTTGGGCAACGCACTTTGCTTCTCTGTGGCTCAGTATCCCCATCTGTAAAATGGGGATTAAGCCCTTTACTCCCCCTCCCTTTAGACTAATTCATTTATTCATTCATTCAATCTTATTTATTGAGCACTTACTGTGTGCAGAGCACTGTGCTAAGCGTTTGGAAAGTACAATTCAGCAACAGATAGACACAATCCCTATACAACAATAGCCTCACAGTCTAGAAGGGGGACAGTACTAGCAGGGGTGTCCCACCCCACAGTCTCTGTTGGGGTGGGGAAGGAGCTTTGTCTCCCTGGGAAATGGGTGGGGGTGAGGGGAGGAAGAGGAAGGTTGTGTGGACTCTCCATAGTAGAATGGGGAAGGAAGTTCATGGTGGTTCTTATTGGGAAGGGAGGAGACAGAAAAGGAGTTTGGAACTAAAGGGAGATGAGCCCCACGGGCCTGCCTATACTCTCTCAAGCACTTAGTACAGTGCTCTGCCCACAATAAAACCTCAATAAATACCACTGATGATGATCATGCCAAGGACCTGTCAGAACTAATCAACTGCCACTGTCTGAGCCATCATCATCATAATGGTATTTGTTAACCACTTACTATCTGCCAAGCACTGTTCTAAACACTTGGGTAGAGACAAGGTAATCAGGTTGTCCCACGTGGGGCTCACAGACTTAATTCCCATTTTACAGATAAAGTAACTGAGGCACAGAGAAGTTAAGTGACTTGCCCAAAGTCACATAGCTGACAAGTGGTGGAGCCGGGATTAGAACTCATGACTTCTGACTCCTAAGCCTGGGCCCTTTCCACTAAGCCAGGCTGCTTCTCAATCAAAGGTATTTATTGAACACTTGCATGTTCCCTGCCCACAGCGAGTTTTCAGTCTTACCAACTCTCTTGTATTATACTCATCCAAGCACTTAGTACAGTGCTCTGCACACAGTGAGCACCCAATAAATATGGCTGATTGATACAAAGCACTTGGGAAAGTATAATACAACAGAGTTGGTAGATACAGTCCCTGCCCATAAAGAGCTTATAGTCTAAAGGGGGAGACAGACATTAATACAAATCAATAATTTACCTCCATCTCCCTCTCAGCTGTTCAGTCCCCAGCCCTAGGTCTGAAAGGTGGGGCCTGCTAGTTGTCCCCAGACAAGGTCAGCTTTTCACCAGTACTGGGATACAATAATAATGATAATAATGATAATAATAATAATAATAACTGTGCCATTTATTAAATCTCAGTATGTGCCAAGCTCTGGGATACACACAATATAATCAGATTGGATGTAACCCCTGTCCCACTTGGAGTTCCTACTCTAAGGGGGAAGGGGAATATGTATTTAATCCACCTTTTTTACAGTTGAGGAAACTGAGGCTCAGAAAAATGAAGTGATTTGTCCAAGGTCAGTTAGTCAATCATACTTATTAAGCACTCACTGAATACGGAGGGCTTGGGTGAATACAAAATAACAATATAACAGACATGTTCCCTGCCCACAATGAGTTTACAGTCGAGAAGGGGAGACAGACATTTGGAGGAGCCGGGATTAGAACCCAGGTCTCCTGACTCCCAGGCCTGTGCTCTTTCCACAGGGTTGGGATGTTCATTTCCCATTGCTCCCCGCTCTCTCGAGAGCCCTTCCCCTGTCCTCTTTTCTTCCCCCAACACCCTCTTCTGGACTGACACCAGGTTCGGTTCTAAGATCGGGAGCTGGAGACCAGTGATTAGTGGGTGTCAAAGTTCCCGTCCCTGCCCCCCTCTCGCGCTCCATCCATCCTCGGCCCAAAGGAACCTCTTGGAGCTGGATCTGAACCAAGAAACAGCCCCAGATGGGGCTGGCCCGTATACTAGTCCATCAGCCAAACTGGGCCACCAACCACGACCCCCTCGTCTCCCTCAACCACCTGGGCCGAGCAAGCCAGGATTTGTGTCAGGGGTTGCAGTGTGGCTTAGTGGAAAGAGCACAGGCTTGGGAGTCACAGGATGTGGGTTCTAATCCCGGTTCTGCCACTTGTCTGCTGTGTGACCCTGGGCAAGTCACTTCACTTCTCTGTGCCTCAGTTCCCTCATCTGTAAAATGGGGATTAAAACTGTGAGCCCCATGTGGAGCAACCTGATTACCTTGTACCTACCCCAGCACGTAGAACAGTTCTTGACGTACAGTAGGTGCTTAACAAATACCGTAATTATTAATTATTATTATTATTACTGGGGGTGGATGTATGGGGATCCTGGTCTGTGACCCCTGGCCAGGGAAGAGGGTGTCAAAGGAGTAAGCCATGGCCGAACCAACTTCCAGGAATGAAATTTCCCTCCCCTCTTATTTGCCCGTTGCTACCTTAAAAGCCCGGTAGGTCACATCTGGCAATTGGCCTTTCCTCATGTTTCAGACTTCCCCTTGCCGGGGGGGAGCCGGAGATTGCGCATCTGGGCGTTCAAACATACAAAGGAATTGCTGGAGCAGGGAACAATCCCATCCCGAGAGGGCCGCACTGACCAGACAAGATGCACTTTTAGGAAGCGGGCCGGGAGATCTCCAGGAGGAATCTCACAACTCAGCGGCTGGAGGAGGAAGAGGAGGGGAGAAAGAGGAGGAAAAGGACAAAGAGCAGACAGAGGAGAAGGAGTCGGGGGCACCAAAATGAAACCTCAAGTTTCTTCTCCCGTGATCTGCTTTTTTATACACACTCTTGTGCTTCGAGTTTCGCCTCCTACTGCAGCCGCCCCGTCGCCTATCATCAAGTTTCCAGGAGATGTCTCTCCCCGCACGGACAAAGAACTGGCTGTGGTAGGGGTCTTTCCCTGTGTCAAGGGGGTGGCGATGGGGGTGGAGGGGGTCTTTGCCCAGGGCCAGCAGATTGCAGCATCTTCTGCCCTCCCTCTGATTCCCTTAACTGCCTTCCTCTGCTAGACTGGAAACTCCTGGAGGACAGGGATCCCTTCTACCAACTCTACTGTACTGGTCTCTCCCAAGCGCTCAGTACAGTGTTGCTCACACAGTGAGTGCTTCGTAAATCCCACCGATTGTGAGCCCACTGTTGTTGCCAAATTGTACTTTCCAAGCACTTGGTACAGTGCTCTGCACACAGTAAGCGCTCAATAAGTACGATGGAATAAATGATTGGTGTTTGATCTGGTCCCAGAGGACTCCCGGAATTCTCTCCCGGGGCCGGGGGAGAGGGAAGCTGGCAAGATTGGGGAGGGAAACTTTTCTAGGGGAAGAAGGTAGAAGGGAACTCCCCTGTCCCCCAAATCTTAGCCCTGATTCTGAGGGGCCTAGAGGCGTTCAGAGAGGCTGGGGTCACATTGTTTACGTGGTAACCTCTTGCTTTAAGTGAGCTTTGTAGACAATTACAATGGGCTGGGGGGCTCGGGCTGTTGGAGGGAGGTAATGACCAACTCGGACTGTCCAGAGGCTGGAGTCTCTGGTCTTTTCCCTGGGTGCAGTCACTCACACACTCACTCACACTCAGTCAATCAGTGGAATTTCTTGAGTGCTTACGGTGTGCAGAGCTCTGTATTAAGAGCTTGGGAGAGTCTAGTGGATTTAGCAGACACTACTAAGTGTACCCCTCCAATCCCCTCCCCGCCAGGCCGGGGCTGCTTTGCGGGTCCGGCGGATTCCGGGTTTAGGGGTGGGGGAGGGTGGGTTGGGTGGACGGGGGAGGAGCAGGAGAAATGAGACGCAGACGAGTAAATCAGTCTCGTGCCTCCTGGCAGGAGACCAGGAGTGGAGTTTTTAACTGTTGCAGAACTTCTGAGTACATTATGGAAACTTCTCCCAACTTCCCCTGCCCCGCCACCCCAGTCATCCCGGCCTGCCTTGCCCTCCCCCAAATCTGGGGTAGGGGGGATTAGATTGGGGTGGGGGGGACCCGAGGCCTCCCCTTTTACTCCCCATGGCCCCTGCCAGAAGCAGACAGTAACCAGGGAACACAGGCCAAGTCAACCTAAACAAGGAGGCTTCCCCTATGCCAAGCTTTGCCAGGGGTCCAGTCGATGCCTGCCACCCCCCTGCCCAGTTCCAGGGGCCGAGTTCCCCCGTAGTTAAAGTCCTACCCTGGGCTTCCCTGGTCCCCAAGTCTGGGAAGGGCTGGGTGAATTTGGGAAAGCAGGGTAGGCAGCGCCCGGCTGGGATCTCAATCCATCGATGATATTTATTGACTGCTTATGGTGTGCAAAGCACTGTACTAAGCACTTGGGAGAGTACAATACAACTGAGTGGGTAGACATATTCCCTGCCCACAAGCTAGAGGGATCTGTGAGCCCCATGTTAAAACTGTGAGCCCCATGTGGGACAGGGACTGTGTCCAACCTGATTTACTTGTATCTTCTTCCCCGACACTTAGTACAGTATCTGGCACATAGTAAGTACTTAACAACTATCACAATTATTATTATTATCTGCCCACTTGGTCCCCTGCCACCCCAAAGAGACGCCAGAACATCTCAGGCAGAATAGGAAGCGATATTATAATCCAGATGGAACAGGAAGTGATGTCATTACATGGAGGGCCATGGAGAAGGCAGATGGATTTGGGGTCAGATTGAGGTGGCCCCCCCAGAGAAGAGACATTTTGTGAAGGGATCTGGTTGCCCAGGGCCAGTGATTTGGTCAGAGGATGCCAGGCCAACCAGGGACCTTAGTAACCATGAGCTCTAAGCGGTACCTCCTCGTAACCACAACGGTCAGTGTGTTTGGTTGGGGGTACACTCTTGCTATTATGTGTTGCAGCAATATCTGAACACATTCTACGGCTGCCCCAAGGAGAAATGCAACCTCTTTGTGCTGAAAGACACCTTAAAGAAGATGCAGAAGTTCTTTGGGCTCCCAGAGACTGGGGAGCTGGACCAGAACACGATCGACACCATGAAGAAGCCACGCTGTGGGAACCCAGACGTGGCCAATTACAATTTCTTTCCCAGAAAGCCCAAGTGGGATAAGAACCAGATCTCATATAGGTCTGTCCATCGTCCACTTTGGGCAGAATAGGGGCTGGGGATGGGCTGGCATGTCTGGGTGGTGGGAAGGTGGGGGCGGAGAGACAGCCCACAAAAGAGGAGGAAAGGCAAAGCCTGGTAAGGGGGAGGGGAAGAGTGGCAAGACTGAGCACCATGTAAGCCTTAAAGATATCAGGCAGAGAGACTGAAGGAAACATAATAGGCTCAGCGGGGATGAAAGTGTAGCAGGAGAGTCCAGGAGAGGGTATCGCTAATAAGATAGCAGCATGGCACAGTGGATACAGCACGGGCCTGAGAATCAGGTCATGGATTCTAATCCCAATTCTACCACTTGTCTGCTCTGTAACCTCGGGCAAGTCACTTCACTTCCCTGGCCTCAGTTACCTCTTCTGTAAAATGGGGTTTGAAACTGAGAGCCCCACGTGGGACAGAGACTCTGTCCAACCCAATTTGTTTGTACCCAACCCAGCGCTTAGTACGGTGCATGGCACATATAAGCGCTTAACAAATACCATCATTAAGATAAATACCGTTCCAGTTGGAATTGTTTCAGAGCAGACACTTTGAAGCATTTTAATCTTTCTGCTGAGTCCCTGGTCTGGGGACTCCATGGTGGCTTGGGGGCTGGGCCACACCTCACCAATGCAGGTGCCAAAGACCAGGTGCTGCCCAAACACTGGTCCGAGCTGAAGAATAACTCACCATGGCTGAAAGGAACACCACAGCCAGGACTAGGCCAGGGCAGCCCAAGCCAGGGAAAGGGGTGGTGTTGGGAGCCCGTGCATTCTGGGATATGTTTCCGGTGACAACCCCCCTCCCCACCCTCAGGATCATCGGCTACACCCCAGACCTGGACCCAGAGACAGTGGACGATGCCTTCGCCCGTGCTTTCCAGGTCTGGAGTGACGTCACCCCACTGAAGTTCTCCCGGCTCCACGATGGGGAGGCCGACATCATGATCAACTTTGGCCGCTGGGGTAAGCAGGGTGGATGTGGCTGAGCAGGGAAGACCCGGGGTAGGACAGAGTAGACTTAGGGCTGGGTGGTAGGGACCCAGGTGAGTCTGTAGATGCTGGAGTTGGGAGTGTGGACACTGATGTAGATGGGTGGATGGATGGACTGGAGAATCCCAGAGTTGCTTTGGTCCAATCACACAGATGTCAGGCCCGAGCATCTGCCCAGAGGAATTAATGATAGCACTAGTGGTTTGCCCAGTGCCACTTGCTCTGTCCTCTCCCTGCCACCTCCATTCCTGCTAGGGCCCAGGGCGTGCTGAGCAAGTCAGCGGGCAGGTGGTCAGCATGGCTGCAGGGTGGGCAATGTGGTTGGCGGAGCAGATTGGATGCTGGGGTGATTAGGGTGGATGTGAAGGTAGAAGAGGTGGTGGATTGGGTGAGCAACATAGACAATGGATCAGGCAGTGTTGTGTTTTTAGACTCCGTTGGTGAGAGTGACCCTAATGCAGTCAGTCCTGTGGGGCTGGGAGAGAAAGTCCAACCCATCCCCTGCCTCAGTCTGAGCCTCCCACCCCTTCCGTCTGGGACCTGGGGATTCCTCACAAGGCACTCCAGGCTTGCCAGGTGCGGCTCCTGGTAGGTTCAGACACAAGTGAGGTCCAAGGGCTGGGGATTGCCTCCTTGGAGGCTCTAATCCCCTGGACCCAGAGTCCTGCCTGGGCCAGCTCAACTCAGGGCCAGTGGCCAGAAGACAGGATGGTCCTGGAAGTGGGCATCAACTCTGGGAGGAGGGGGGGAGGTCTCCTTTGGTGAGGATGGAGTTGCCAGTGAGGTGGGTGGGCGCAAGTCTTCCTCAGAGGGAAGGCTCCTGGTTGGGCTCTTTTCTGTCCTTCCTCACGGCCAACAGTCACTCACGGCCTGCTGAACTCCTCTCTCTCTCTCTCTCTCTCTCTCTCTCTCTCTCTCTCTCTCTCTCTCTCTCTCTCTCTCTCTCTCTCTCTCTCTCTTTCTCTCTCTCAGAGCATGGGGATGGCTACCCGTTCGACGGCAAAGATGGCTTGCTGGCTCACGCCTTCGCCCCAGGACCCGGGGTAGGCGGAGACTCCCACTTCGACGATGATGAGCTATGGACTCTGGGCGAGGGACAAGGTAGGGAACTTGGCCCCTCCATGCCAGGGAAGGGAAAACCACCCTAGGCCTTGTCATAACTAGGCCGAGAAACACCACCGGGAGTCAGTCAGGTCTAGCCATCCCAGGATTCCAAGCTGGTCATTGTGCGCCCACTGGAATTATGAGTCTGGCTAGACCTGGGGGTTGGGGGCTGGGACGAGGAGGGGATGGGATGCTAGGCAGAGACATAGAGACAGACAGGGGTCCCGATGTTACCCCTTCCCCCAACACCTGTCCTAGTCTGGGCAACACTGCTGTCCCTCTCCCGTAACCAGAGGGGTAGGCAGGCGGGCACCCGGGAGCAGGCAACATATGAAATCTTGACCGGCACTGGCAGTGCCCACCTGCCAAGTCTGATGACACCAATTTTGTCAACCAATTGTGCTACACAATTGTACACCAGCTACTGTGTATCAGGCCCAAGGCAAAGTTGCCTAGTGGATAGAAAACAGGCCTGGGAGTCGGAAGGACCAGAGCTCTAATCTCTGCTCCACCATTTGTCTGTAGGGTGACCTTTGGCAAGTCACTTAACTTCTCTGTGGCTCAGTTCCCTCATCTGTAAAATGGAGATTAGGACTGTGAGCCCTATGGGGGACAGGGACTGTGTCTAACCCATTATTTAATATCTACCCCAGGGCTTAGTAAAGTGTCAGGCATATAATAATCGCTCAACAAAAAGCTTTATTATTATTATTATCATTATTTTTATGAGCCTGCATCCCTTACCGCCACTGCTGTCTAGGGAAATTCCACTCCCAGGAGGGAGTTGGTCCAGGGCGGGCCTTTCTGAGTCTCCAGGTCAGGGGAATCTGGGCCCCAGTGGGACAGGTCAGCAGAGAGCCAACGCCAGAGAGGGCCACCCTGTGGCCCCCGGCCTGAGGCGGCCCTGCGTCCTGTGAAGAGGGGGGTCCGACGCTCTCCACCAGTGACTCAGGGGTGCGGTTCTCTCTCCCACGCCGCAGTGGTCAGGGTGAAGTATGGGAATGCTGATGGCGAATACTGCAGATTCCCGTTCCTGTTCAACGGCAAGGAGTACACCAGCTGTACCGATGCCGGCCGCAGCGATGGCTTCCTCTGGTGCTCCACCTCCTACGACTTTGAGTCTGAGGGGAAGTACGGCTTCTGCCCCCATGAATGTGAGTCCCCTCTGTCAGAGCGGGGCACCCCGGCCGGGGAGAGGGAGGATGCTACTAAGGCAGCGGGGCAGGGGCTCGGAGAGGTCTTGGAAGAGGCATGGAGCTGAATCCTGGAAGACCATGAATTATGAGGCCCAGGCCAAGTCCTGTTGCAGCTCCTCGAGGCTCCTCTAATTCCAGGGCTGGGACTGCCGGGGCCACCAGGCCTCGGAGACCGAGATCGGAAGCGGTGGAAGGTGGTGGGTGGGTGGGCTGTCCTGGAGAAAGGGCTGATAGGAAACATACCAGCTGGCAAAGGTCAGAGGGCAGCGGAATACAGCTGTTCGATCCTGCCTGGCCAAAGCGTGCTGTATTCCCTCTGGGTGTACAAGGAGTTAACCCTGAAGGACGCCCGGAGTCCTCCCTGCCTGGCTGGGGCCTCCTCCCCCAAAACGTCCCCCTAGCAGAGAGAGAAGCTGTGGCTAAGGGCCCGCGGGGCAAGGGAGGGAGAGCTGGAGGGGCGGGCGGCGGGAAGGGGATGGATGGGGCTGGCGTCACGTCTGGCAGATCTGAGGCGGCTCGCTCACAGATGGTCCTTGTTAAGCACATTGCAGTCAGCCGCCGGTTCGGGATTCCAGAACACCATTTTGTAGAGTCGTCCTTCTCTGGGAGCTCGGCCTGCTCGGCCGGCTGTCTTCCCCGGGCAGCTGGACCCTTCCCACATACCAGCCCCAGACCATCTCCCCAGGGCCCCCTCCTTCCCACAGCCTCCATCTGAGGAGCAGGCTTAAGGCCTGGGGTGTCTCTGCCTTTTCTCTCCCTCCCCTGCGGCCTGTCTCTACAAGGGGTTGGGCAGAACCCCAAATACTGGAGCTCCCCCATCCCTGCCCAACCTTCCCAGTTGTCCCAGTCCCCCAGAAATGCCTGGGATAGAGAACCAGGAGGCAGAGAGCTCCCTTGGTCTCCCTGGCAGTGTGGCTCTTCCTACATCTCAAGCTGGACAGCACTAGTTCTGGGGCACCATTTGTGTCTCTGGCTGGGTAGCACCAGTTGTGTGTGTCTGGCTGTGTGGCACTGGTTGTGCATCTCTGGCTGTGTGGCGCTGGCTGTGTGTCTCTGGCTGTGTGTGTCTAGCTGTGTGGCACTGGTTGTGCATCTCTGGCTGTGTGGCACCGGTTGTGTGTCTGGCTGTGTGCCCCAAGTTGCGCATCTCTGGCTGTGAGGCATCGGTCATCGTCTCCAGCTCTGTGGCGCTGACCTCCTCCTCCTCCTCCTTCCCTTTCTCCTCCTGCATCCCCCGGGCGGCTGCAGCGCTGTTCACCATGGGGGGCAATGCGGAGGGGCAGCCCTGCAAGTTCCCCTTCAAGTTCCAGGGCTCCTCCTATGACAGCTGCACCACAGAGGGCCGGACAGACGGCTACCGTTGGTGCGGGACCACCGAGGATTATGACCGTGACAAGAAGTACGGCTTCTGCCCGGAGACTGGTGCGTGTGACCCCGCCCTCAGCCCCCAGTCCCTGCCCTGACCCATCTCACTGCCCCCTAACCCCAACTCCCAGCCGACTACCACTACTCTAGCAAAAGCCAGAGGAGCCGATCAATTAATCAATCAATAGTATTCATTGAGAAGAAGCAGCGTGGTTCAGTGGAAAGAGCACGGGCTTTGGAGTCAGGGGTCATAGGTTCAAATCCCGGCTCCACCAATTGTCAGCTGTGTGACTTTGGGCAAGTCACTTAACTTCTCTGTGCCTGCTACCTCGTCTGTAAAATGGGGATTAAGACTGTGAGCCCCCCGTGGGACAACCTGGTCTCCTCGTAACCTCCCCAACACTTAGAACAATGCTTTGCACATAGTAAGCGCTTAATAAATGCCATCATTATTATTACTATGTGCAGAGCATTCATTCGATCATATTTATTGAGCGCTTACTATGTGCAGAGCACTGTACTAAGTGCTTGGGAGAGTATGATATAACTTAGTTGGTAGATGCGTTCCCTGTCCACAGTTAGCGTTCAGTGTAGAGGAGTCTAGCTACAGTGTTGTGAATGGAATTTGTTAAGCACTTAACTATGTGCGAGGCACTGTTCTAAGCACTGGAGTGGATATAAGCAAGTTGGGTTGGACGCAGTCCCTGTCCCTTGTGGGGCTCACAGTCTCAATCCCCATTTTACAGGTGAGGTAACTGAGGCCCAGAGAAGTGAAGTGACTTGCCCAAGGTCGCACAGCAGACAAGTGGCAGAGCCGGGACACCATAGGGGTGGAGTTGGGGGCTGGAAAGGTGCAAATAATGATAACCATGGTAATTATTAAACCTTACTAAATACTGAGGCGCAGCATGGGCTAGTGGATAGAGCACAGGCCTGGGAGCCAAAAGGTCCTGGGTTCTAATCCCTGCTCTGCCACTTGTCTGCTGTGACCTTCTCTGGGCCTCAGTTACCTCATCTGTATAATGGGGATTTAGACAGTGAGCCCCATGTGGGACGTGGACTGTGTCCAACTTGATTAATTTATATCTACCCCAGTGCTGAGTACAGTGCCTGGGAAATAGTAAGCGCTTAACAAATTCCATTAAAAAAGTACTAACCACTGGGATAGATAAAAGATAATCAGAGTGGACAAAGTCCATGTCCCACATTGGGTAAGAGTAGGGACAGGCAGGAACTATTAGGACCCTTTTACAGATGAGGAAACTGAGGCCCAAGAGGCTAAGTGATTTGTCCAAGGTCATAGAGCAGGCCAGGGGCAGACCTGACACTAGAATTTTGGCTCTTTCCGCTAGGTCCCGCTGCCTCCTGTGTCTCCCCTCAGAATCAGGGGCCTGGCAGGGTACTCTGTTCTTCTCTCATCAGTGCTCAGTACAGTGTTCTGCACACAGTCAAGCTCTCAATAAGTACCAAGGACTGACTGATTGGCAGAAGTCAGGGGTCAAAAGTCAGGCTGGGGCAATAGCTGTTCTCCTGATCCCCCATCCAGACTCCTGGAAGACACTGACCCCCTCATCCCCCTTAATCCCCTGGAAGTCCCCGTCTCCTCCCCTCAATCAATCAATCAATTGTATTTATTGAGTGCTTACTGTGTGCAGAGCACTGTACTAAGCGCTTGGTAAGTACAAGCTGGCAATCCTCCACCCTGGGTCTGCAGTGCGTGCCCCTTCCCCCTCCCCCCGTACCCCACCCCAAGTGAACCTCATCCTCCTGTACCCCTCAGCCATGTCGACAGTCGGGGGGAACTCGGAGGGAGCCCCCTGTGTGTTTCCCTTCACCTTCCTGGGGAACAAGCACGAATCCTGCACCAGCGCCGGTCGCAGTGACGGCAAGATGTGGTGTGCCACCTCCGCCAACTACGACGACGATCGCAAGTGGGGATTCTGCCCAGACCAGGGTGAGTCCCCGCGGGAGAGCCTCGTATTGCCCCTTGCCGCCGGGGGGTTCCCAGTGATGCCTGGAACTCAAGAGGCTTACCGCTCCCTGCCCTTCCACCCGGGTTCTGCACAGGTTACAGCCTGTTCCTGGTGGCTGCCCACGAGTTCGGTCACGCCATGGGCCTGGAACACTCAGAGGACCCTGGGGCCCTGATGGCCCCCATCTACACCTTCACCAAGAGCTTCCGCCTGTCCAACGATGACATCAAAGGCATCCAGGAACTTTATGGTAAACATTCCCCCCACCCCACCCCGCCCCATGGGGAGACCACGGGGGCGGTGGGTCAGGGAGGTGTCATCTGTGAGAGGGGCTTGGGTTCAGAGGAATCCACTTCTTTTAGAAATAGAAAGAGTGTGGACCTGAGGGGTCAGAGGACCTGGGTTCTAATTCTGGCTCCACCACATATCTGCTGTGTGACCTTGGCCAAGTCACTTCACTTCTCTGGGCCTCAGTTATCTCATCTGTAAAATGGAGATTCAATACCTGTTCTCCTTCCTATTTAGATTGTGAACACTTTGTGGAACAGGGCCAGAGTCTGACCAGATTATCTTATATCTTCCCCAGCACTTAAAACAGTGCTTGACACACAGTAAGCACTTAAAACATACCACAATTATTATTATTATTATTATTATTATTATCATCATCATCTTCATCATCATAATTTTGGCCCTGCCACTTGCCTGCTGTGTAACTCTGGCAAGTCACTTCACTTCTCTGTGCCCCAGTTTCCTTATCTGTAAAATGGGGCTTCAAAACGTGTTCTCCCTCATATGTAGAATTTGAATTGTGGTTGGAGTAGGGACTGTGTCCGGCCTGAGTATCTTGTATCTACCCCACCACTTAGTGCAGTGCTTGATACATAGTAAGTAAAGGTTTAACAAATACCATGATTATTATTATTATGCAGCCTCAAGGTGCTCCTTGAAATACCCTTCTCCCTGTCCAATTGCATTACATGTTTCTCCCTCCTGTCCTACCCAGGCCCCTTCCAAAACACCCCCACAGGTGACCAACATAAACCAATCCCATATGCCTCTCTTCTCACCTATTAGCTGTCGGCCAATTGTTGTTCCTGTTGTGAGCCCCCTTCCCAATAGGTCTCCCCAGAGAGTTGTTAAGTCCCCCCCTCAGCAGGTTTTTTCTCTTTGATGGTATTTGTTAAGCACTAACTCTGTGCCAGGCACTGTTCTAAGCACTGGAGTAGATACAAGCTAATTAGGTTGAACACTGTCCCTGACCCACATGAAGCTCACAATCAATCCCTATTTTGCAGGTGAGGGAACAGAGGCACAGAGAAATGAAGTGACTTGCCCAAGGTCTCACACAGCAGACAAGCTGGGATTAGAACCCAGGTTCTTCTGAGTCCCAGGCCTGTGTTTTGTCCACTAGGCCAAGCTGCTTTTTTGTGTTTAGGGAAGTGTAGCTGGTCACGTAAAACTTCTCAGGAAAGCACTAGGCCTCCCTCTTTCCCCTCATCCCCACAACCACTGGCCAGGCTGGGAGACGAAGGGCCTGGTCAGGGAGCCTGGGGTCAGAGGTCACCTCTGCTCATTCCAGGAGGATCTACCGACTTTGTCCCTGGCCCCAGCCCTACTCTGGGCCCTGTCACCCCGGAGATCTGCAAACAGGACATCGTGTTTGATGGCGTTTCACAGATTCGGGGTGAGACGTTTTTCTTCAAGGACAGGTGAGTGCCTGTGCACCCCCCCATACCTCTCATCTGTCTCCTTTCCCCCTTCTTCCTGTTCCCCTCCCCTTCTCTTTCCTCCCTTCTCTGCCCTCCCCTCCGCCCTTCAGGGCAGGCCCTGCCCAGGGAGATGAGAGCCAGCTGTGAGGCTGAATCATCCCAATTTAGCCCCCCTGGACATCCGCTCTAATCTGTCCAGATTCCTGTGGCGGAAAACGAGCCCCCAGAGCAAGATCACGGGCCCCTTGCTCATTGCCACGTTCTGGCCTGACTTGCCAGAGAAGATCGACGCGGTCTACGAGGCCCCCCAGGAGGAGAAGTCTGTGTTTTTTTCAGGTAAGGGGGGCTGGAGAGGCAGAGGGATGGGGCCTGGCCTCCCTTCTCTGCTGACACAAGCGTTCGGGAACACCCCACTCACCCACTCTGCTCCAGGCACAGTGAGCGCTGCCCATTCTGGTGCTTAGTACAGTGCTTTGTGCACAGTTAGCGCTCAATAAATACAATTGAATGAATGGTGATCCTGACAGATTTCTATGCTGTGGTGCCCCTATTGGATGTCAATCACTGTAAGAGGCTATCTCGTAGTATGAGCCAAGTCCTGTGCTAAGCGCAGGAGTAGAAGCAAGATAATCAGATCAGATACAGTAACTGTCGCACATGAGAGTCACAGTCGAAGGGGGAGGGAAATTAGGTATCGAATCCCCATTTTATAGATAAGGAAATGCAGGCACAGAGAAATGACTTGTCCAAGAGCACACAGCAGGCAAGTGGCGGAGCTGGAATTAGAACGCAGGTCTTCTGTCTTCCTCAGTCTTCCCCTCCATCCCCTCTCACTGGTGTCTCAGAATTTCACTTCGCCCCCTCCCAGTCTCCTCTCTTGCACTTGGATTTGTGACCTCTGGACATTTGAAATTCACCCCATGCTGTATCTCACAGCATTTGTTTATGTATCTTTATATTAGAAATTATCTATAGTAATGTCTCCCTCCAAACTGTGAGCTGATTATGGGCTGGGAAAAGGTCTGCTAATGATGTTGTACTCTCCCAAGCTCTTAATACAGTGCTCTGCACATAGTAAGTGCTCAATAAATACCATTGATTGACGAGTACGGTGAATGAATGTGGGGGAGTAGAGCCCGGGGCTGAAGTAGACCTTCTTCTGAGGGCATTAACAACTCCATCTCATCTCCAAGCAGAGATTCATTCATTCAATCGTATTTATTGAGCAGTTATTGTGTGCAAAGCACTGTACTAAGTGCATGGGAGAGTATAACATAACAACAGACATATTCCTACCCACAATGAGCTGAAATCCAGGAGGAAGGAGGGTGGTCATAGTGAGGATGCTCCCTACTTCAGAAAGACCTTTCCACTACATTTCCCTCCCACACTAGTCTGTTTTGTTTTGTTTTTTAATTGTATTTGTTAAGCACTTACTATGTGCTAGGCACTGTATTAAGCACTGGGGTAGTTACAAGCTAATCAGGTTGGGCACAGTCCATATCCCACAGGGACTCTCAGTCTTAATCCCCATTTTACAGATGAGGTAGCTGAGGCCCAGAGAATTTAAGTGACTTGCCCAAGGTGACACAGCAGACAAGTGGTGGAGGCGGAATTAGAACCCATGACCTCTGACTCTCAGATGCAGGCTTTATCTATTAGACCATACTGCTTCACAGCAACATGGCTCAGTGGAAAGAGCCTGAGTCAGAGGTCATGGGTTCTAATCCCAGCTCCACCACATGTCTGCTGTGTGACCTTGGGCAAGTCACTTAACTTCTCTGAGCCTCAGTTACCTCATCCGTAAAATAGGAATTAAGACTGTGAGCCCCGCGTGGGACAACCTGGTCATCTTTTATCCCCCAGCACTTAGAACAGTGCTTCGCACATAGTAAGCGCTTAACAAATGCCTTCGTTATTATTATTATTATTGTTATTATTATTATTATTATTATTACTATTATTACTACTGTTATTACCACCACAATTACTACTGCTTCTGTTGCTGCTGTATTGAACCCAAGAACTAGATAGGTCGGGGTGAAATGCCTCAGCTGAGGGGGTGGCCAGGAGGCTGGGGGCTCTCCGGAGGGTTGGTGACAGTGTGTGTATGTGTATGGGTTTTGTCTCGCACCAGGGGATGAGTATTGGGTCTACGCAGCCAGCACCCTGGAGAGGGGGTACCCAAAGAAACTCAGCAGCCTGGGTCTTCCTGCTGACGTGACACATGTCGATGCTGTGTTTAACTGGAGCAAAAACAAGAAGACATACATCTTCTCGGGAGAGAAGTTCTGGAGGTAGGACGGGTCACCAGAGGGCCAGAGCCCGGCCTTCGGCCAGGTCACACAGCGGGAGGAGAGCTGGAGTGTAGCCAGGGCCCTCCCAGACCACAACCGGGCCCACAACTGGGCCCTCAGCCCAGGCAAAGCGGGAGGCGGCTAGGCCAGAGCCAGGCCACAGCCCGGCCACCTCCAGGTCACAGAGCCAGAGGACGGCTGAGGTGGAGCCAGGGGCCGGGAAAGACCGTTTCCTGGCAGGATGTGTGTGGGCTCAGTGAGCTCCTGAAAGGCAGAATGAGATGGTCCAGAGGGGAGGCCTGGCTTGGGGGTGGTTAAAGGTCCCCTGAGAGTGTGCAGGAAGATGAGGTGCTGGCGGTTTTCTTGCTGACCTCAGGTGGCTGGGTCCTGGGTGTGTCCTGCCGCTGCTGTCTATGTGACCTAGATTTAAGAGCCAGAATTAGGGGGCTGAGCTGGCTGCTTGAAGCTGGGAGCTGGTCTGAGGAGGGGAGGTGGGTTGGGGGCACATCCCCCTAGACCGTAAGCTCACCGAGAGCAAGGAATGTGTCTACCGTTTCTAACATCGTATTCTCCCAAGCACTTAATGTAGCGCTCTGAACACACTAAGGGCTCGATGTTGATTGATTGAGAGAGGTGGGAGCCAGAGGCTGGGGGATGGCTGGAATGGAGCTAGGCTCGTTTGGAACGGATGGCCCAGACTGAGCTGAGAGATCGCACTCCTTGGTGTTCTCTGCCATAGAACCCACTGTCCTAGAGCTGAGCCATCACCACGTCACTTTTAAAGCAGGAAATGTCCACTGCTGTCTTCTTTTCGTATATCATTTGTATGGAATCTGATAGGTGTCTGAATGCTCAGGGATTTCTCCTGCTCCTCACCCTGTTCCGGTCCATGTGGAGGGAAAACCCTCTCGAGAAAGGGACAGGCTGGTCTTGGCCTTGCTGGCTGCTGCCATGTGGACAGCAGTCTTGGGCCTGACTAGGCTGTAAGCTTGTTGTGGGCAGGGAACCCTATTATACTGTACTCTCCCCAGTGCTTAGAATACAGTGCTCTGCACACAGTATGCC
This sequence comes from Tachyglossus aculeatus, assembly GCF_015852505.1. Classification (NCBI taxonomy): domain Eukaryota; kingdom Metazoa; phylum Chordata; class Mammalia; order Monotremata; family Tachyglossidae; genus Tachyglossus; species Tachyglossus aculeatus. Next base: position 5,919,883 of record NC_052076.1, on the reverse strand, counting down.
CTCAATAAATACCATTGATTGGTTGATTAATTGACGGGGTCTGGAGGCCAGGGTTTAGGAGGATCCAGAAGTTCCCGGGACAAGGGAGAGTAGAGGGTATGTAAGAGAGAGACCCATCGTTCAATCAGTCATTGGTATGTATTAAGCACTTGTGTGCGGAGCATTGTGTTAAGCTCTTGGGAGAGTACAATGCAGCAGAGTTGGTGGTCAGATATAGTTCCTGTCCCAGAGCAGGGACACAGAGTCTAAGGTAGAAGGAGAACAGGTATTTAATAATTATCATTATTATTATTGTAGTATTTATTAAGCACTTACTATATGCCAAGCACCACACTAAGAGGTGGAGTAGATAAAAGATAATCAGATCAGTTACAGTCCCTGACCCACATGAGGCTTACAGCCTATGTACTGAGGACCTTCTGTGTGCAGAACACTGGGATGGGCACCTACTGAGGGTAAGACTGGAATTAGTGTCGATTGGGTTTGGGCTGTTCGAAAGTGAAGGACAGTGGGGAACTTGCAAAAGAAATCAGAGATGCTGTCCCTTCCCTAGTAGAGCTAATAATCACATCATTATAATAACTGTGGTATTCGTTGAGTGCCTGTGATGTGTGAAACTCTGGGGTTGATACAAGATAATCAGTTTATATACCGCCCTTGTCCCACACGGGACTCACAGTATACCTAGGAGGGAGAATAGGTATTGAATTCCCATTCTACAGATGAGGGAACTGACACACAAAGTAAAGTGACTTGCCCAAGGTCACTCAGCAGGCAAGAGGCAGAGTCTGGATTAAAACGCAGATCTTTTGACTCCCAGTCCTGGACTCTTTCTCCTAAAGCCACAATGCTTCTCAATCCCTCATGGGGAAGGCAGTGATTACAAACTGTGGTACAGCCCGCAGTTTAAACCAGAGAAGAGAAATGTAAATGGTAGGCACTAGGGATAACATTAATTCCTAAAAATCAATTAATAGGCAGATCCATGAGGGCAGAGGTGGCTGATGGGATGGCACAAATGGAAAGGTCAGAGGTGAAATTGTGTCGAATAAGTAGGCCCCCTTGAATCTAGAGCCTGCCTTGGTGACCTAACGTGTCTCCCCTTTGGTTCCTGTCCCCCACCGAAGTCCCCCAATAATTGTAGTATTTGTTGAGCTTTGTGAAGTTGCCAAACACCTCCCTAAGCACTGGGGGAGATATAAGATAATCTGATCAGATACAGTCCCTGTTCCCCAGGGGCCTCACTGTCTAAGGTAGAAGGAGAACTTGTATTTACCTCCCATTTTACCCAGGAGGAAACTAAGTCACCGAGAAGTTGTCACTTGCCCAAGATCACAGAGTAGGGATTAGAACCCAGGTCTCCTGATTCCCAGGCCACTATTCTTTCTATTGGGCCCGCTGCCCCCGTCAGTGGCTCAACCTCTTTGGGGCCCAACACATTTCCTTTGAAGAAATGAAACAGCTTCACTGTTCATTATCACTGCTCTTACAGAAATAATGGCCAGTTAGGAAGCAGGACACATCACACACAGTCTGAAATTTCCAGGCCTAAAACAGAAACCCCAGAACTTATTTCCAAGACCTTTCCAGGTCCAGAGATACTACCCATGGCCTAGTGGAAAGAGCATGGGCCTGGGACTTAGGAAACCTGGGTTCTAATCCCTATTCTGCCACTTCCTTCTCGACTGTAAGCCTGTTGTGATCAGGGAATGTGTCTACCAACTTTCTCCCAAGAATGTAGTACAGTGCTCTGTACACAGAAAGGGTTCAATGAGTGATTGTTGTACTCTTTCAAGTGCTTAGTATAGTTTTCTATAAATCCCACTGATTGTCTGCCTGCTTTTGGACCTTGGGCTAGTCTCTTAATTTCTATGTGCCTCAGTTTCTTCATCTGTTGACTGGGAATTAAATATCCATTCTTCCTCCCCGCTAGACTATGAACCCTATATGGGACGAGACTGTTTCTGAGCTGATCACCCTGTATCTACCTCAGTGCTTAAGCACAGTGCCTGGCATGTAGTAAATATCACTATCATAACAATAATACTTATTATTATTACTACCCAGGAGGTGAACAGAAGGGGGATCCTTAGAGTGGGGCTCAAAGAGTTAGGCAGGAGATCAATCAATTAATCAGTGGCATTGGCTGAACTCCTGTTGTGGGCCAAGTTCCATGTTAAATATTTGGGAGCATTCAACAACAGCAAAAGACATGTTTCCTGCCTTCAAGGAGTTTATAATCTAATATTTCTAGGAGACTGAGCAAAAACAGGGGTCATTGAAGTTACAGATGGAAGACTCTCTCTATTAGTGTTGGCACCATTGGCCTGGTGTTCCTGGAGGGTGGCCATCTTAAATGCCGCAGGCTTTGGCACTTACAGGCCAACTCAGTCACCAAGCAGAGTGAAGGGCCCCAAGCATAAATAACTCCAACTTCAGCCATGAAGCCAAACGAGCTTTCAACATCACATTTCTCACAACACAGGTCAAGCAGCTTTGACTAAAACCACCCAATGGAATTCATTAAGTGCTCACTCTGTGCCAAGCACCATGCTAAGCACTAGAGTGATTGGGTGCAGTCTAAGGGGTAAGGAGGGCAAGAAACATCCCCATTTTCAAATGAGAAAACTGAGGTATAGAGGTAAAAAGTGACTTGCCCAAAGCCCCAGCATCAGAGCAGGGGTTAGAACCTGTGTCTCTTGACTCTCTTTCCACTAGACTACACTCCCTCCCTTGACCCAGTTAAAGCCTGTGGGTTATACCACAGCTGGCTCACCCTGCTTTAAGTCCACGGCTGGCCCTTTCCAACTGAGGAACTGGTTCTACCAACAATATTTGGGGCCCAGACTCACCGCAACCCTCCCTGCCCTTCAGGTACAACGAAGTGAAGAAGAAAATGGATCCCGGTTTTCCCAAGCTCATAGCCGACTCTTGGAACGGAGTCCCCGACAGCCCAGATGCGGCATTGGACCTTCAGGGGAGCGGTAAGCCTCCGTCTGCCTTCTGACCTCTGACAATCCCCCTCACTCCAGAACCAGTGATTGCCCCCACCCCAGTCCCCAGGTCCCCGTGAACATGGGCACCGCTTCCGAGCAGTGGAACTTGGAACCCGGGCCAGAGGGGCAGGCTGATAGATCTCGTGAAACTCCCTTCCTTTTCTTCCCCTCACAGGGCACAGCTACTTCTTCAAGGACTGGTATTATCTCAAAATGGAGGACAAGAGTTTGAAGATCGTTAAAGTTGGCAGCATCAAATCCGACTGGCTGGGCTGCTGAGGTCTAAGGACGATTCATAACCCAATATTTGCTTCTATTCTTACTTTATGCCTTCTCTGTAATTAGAATTTAGATCTCAAAGCTTATTAATGGACCGGTCTGGAACCGGTTGTCAAAACACTAAATACTAGTACTCTGTAGGTTCTCGTGCCCGATAATTTAAAATACTGTACAGTTCGTTCCCGGCCTGGGGACCCAGAGATGTCTATTGTATGTACTCTCAAGTATGTCTCAGAGAACAGAGTCTGTCTGCACTTTGATATTCCATACATGCCCTGGTGCTTATAACCCATGTGGGAATCCTCCGCCCCATCTCTAGTTACCGACCGAGCACAATAGAGGCTCCAATAATTGTGGTATTTGTTAAGCGCTTACTATGTGCCAGGCACTGAACTAAGTGCTGGAGTAGATACAAGCAAATCAGGTTGGACACTGTCCCTGTCCCACGTGGGGCTCATAGTCTCAATTCCCATTTTACAGGTGAGGTAACTGAGGCACAGAGAAGTGAATTGACTTTCCCAAGGTCATACAGCAAACAAGTGACGGAGCCGGGAATAGAACCCATGTCTTTATGGCTCTCAGGCCTGTGCTCTATCCACTACACCACACTTGAGGCCTCTCTGGATGCCCCTCAACCCCAGAGAAATCTTGGCACGTTGTCGCAGAATTGCGTTGTCTCAACTCCTGGTCGTTTCAATGCCTTGGTTCAACTGTCGATTTGCTGTATGTAATTTGTTACTTCTTTTTTTCAAGAAAAAAACCCCACAAAATCTCTTTCCAGGACTGAAGGACTCGGGTTTTCAAATATTGTCCTATTTACCTACAAGCCAAATTGCGATTTTACTTGTTAGCATTCCTGTATGGTTTTATCTAGGTCCGTAGCCCATCTGCCTTGCTTCATACTGGGTCCAACTTGCTTATCTCGTGTTTTTCCCAGTGCTTGGGACAGCACCTGGAACATAGTAAGCTCTTAACAAATACTGCAGTTATTATTATTATTTGGACATGAAGAGATAAAGGGGAATGTCAACTGACATGAATAAAAATGTCCTCCAAGGAGGATTGGTGTGCTTGATGGGTTTACCAGCCATGCTGAAGAGAAACAAGAGGGAGGGAGTGACCAGGGCCAGGCTTGGGTCTAGAGTCTTCATAGCCCCTGCCTAGAGCAGAGGAAGAGGGCACCTGACTTGGGCCTCTGAAGGCCTGTGGAATCTGTTGAATGGACTGTACTTTCGGGGTGGGACCTAGCTGAACACATACTCTCTGGCATTAAGCACTGAGGAATAGCCGCAGTTCTGACAGGACCCCGGGAGCAGCCACGATGTCTGGAGGAGAGGCTGAGCAAAGCCCCTGTCCAGAGATTCCCATCTGCCGTCCTACCCTCCCACCAACATGATCTGTTCTTAGACACGAGTCCCACTTTCACCGAGATCTAGGCTGCCAGACCTCATCATTTCAGGGGACAAGAGTGTTCCAAGAGCCAAGATTTTTCCATTCACACCATGAGTTCTCATTGTCCCCTGTCCATGCAGGTGCCTGGTTTCAATACAAAAATGGTTGTCTTGTAGATAATTGTGATTCCGAATCATTAGATTCACCTATGTATATGTTTTCTTTCCCCCCTCACTCCTGTTCCCTCTCCCCTTTTCCCCCCTCTTCCCCTTTCTCCTTCTCTCCCTCTCCATGTCTGGTTCTCTTTCTCTCTTTTCCTCTCTGTCTTCGTCTCACTCTCTATCTCTGGTTCTCTCTCACACACACACACTTTCTCTTTGTCTCTTTCCAGCTCTGATTCTCTCCCTGCCTCCCTGTCTCTTTCTGTATATCACTTTCTCCCTCCTCCTAGGACCCCCAACCTCCTTACTCGCCTCAGAGGAGGGTTGTCAGGGGTGGAGGATTGGAGAAAACCTTGAGAACAAGGCTTCTGTTTAGGCTGTGAGCTGAGAGGAAGCTTCCTCTCAGGCAGAGGCGGTGCCTCTCCTGCTCCAGCTCTGAAACCCAAGTAGGCAATTGAAAGGGGAAGTCTGGCCCATTATGACGCAGTTTCAGAAAAGGGGGAGCATGGATTTGGTTCCAAGTCCCAGCCTCATTGCAACCGCACAATAAGCTCCTTTCAGCTAGATCTTTGGCCTTATGTGACCTCACAGCTGGTTGGTGTCACCAAAGTCAGTTATCCTTTGTACGCTCAAGTGGGTGTAGAGGGGTGGGGGTGGGGGTGGGGGGTGGGAGGGAGGGAATGTCTTCCCTTTAGGCTTCAATCTAATACCAAATGGTCATATTTATTGAGTGTTTACTGGACTAAGTGCTTGGGAGAGTACAAACTGAGTTGGTAGACACATTCCCTGCCCACAACAAGCTTACAGTCTAGAGGGATACCATCTAGGAATGTGTGGTAGGCTGGGGTGGATGGGGGTGAGATGGGAGATGGGTTTCATACCAGTCCTGGAGTGAGTTTAGTCGGTGGGTGGAAGGAAGGAAGTAGCTGGGCAGGGAGCATCCTATGCCAAACTCTTTCCAGTCAACCTCGCTGCAGGACTCCAGTTCACTCTGGGGAAGAGCAGAGCTTGTAGTGGGGAAGGGGTCAGGGCAGACCCCATCTTTGACTTATTACAGAAGAGAGGGGAGTCTGCAGGCTTTGCAAGAAAGAGGGGGTGTCAGGTTGCTGCCAGGGGAGGGTGGGGGCTGGTACAGGACAAGAAAAAACTCCCTCTTGACTAAGGTTGTTATGGGCAGGGAACGTATTTGCAAGTTCACTTATTCATTTGATTGTATTTGATTGTATTTATTGAGTGCTTATTGTCTACAAAGCACTGCACTAAGTGCTTGGGAGAGCTCTGTTGTGCTTAGTGACATGCTCTGCACATAGTAAGCACTCAATAAATACCACTGATTGAGAGAATGAAGGGCTTCCATGCTCTGAAATTTCTGGGATATTAGTAGTATTTTCCCAGAAGCAGACTGCTTTTTGAGATTAGGGGCAGACAATGTGGGGCTGGACCTCCAAGGTACATGGTCTAAAGCAGATTCTTCCAGCCCTGCTAACCACTACATTGTGTGGCCACAGCCCCCTGATTCAGAGAAGCTTGCCCAGATGGTGGTCAAGGCCTCTTGTAGATTTGGCCCTGGGGTGACCCCGGAAGGTGGTCTTGGGGAAGGGTCCAGAGAACAAGGGCAGATAAACTCCAGGCTGAGCATTCTGGATTGTTGTAGGTCCAAAGAAACCAGGAGATGAGGGCATCAGCCCAGGACCCAGTGTCAACAGGACAGGTCAGCGGAGACAGAGAGGCCGGACTGGTTTGGGGGAGCCTGGGAGTCGGAAGCCACGCTAAAGTGGCCTGTTGAGAAGCAGCGTGGCTCAGTGGAACGATCACGGGCTTCGGAGTCAGAGGTCAAGGGTTCAAATCCCGGCTCTGCCAATTGTCAGCTGTGTGACTCTGGGCAAGTCACTTAACTTCTCTGGGCCTCAGTTACCTCATCTGTAAAATGGGGATTAAGACTGTGAGCCCCCCATGGGACAACCTGATCACCTTGTAACTTCCCCAGTGCTTAGAACAGTGCTTTGCACATAGTAAGTGCTTAATAAATGCCATTATTATTATTATTATTATTACTGAAAACCAAGAGGCCAAGGTGGGAAAGCCTGGTAGCCCAAGGGGCCTTTATCTGCCCAAGATCACATCACATGACCTGTGCTTCAAAGGAGAGCTGACTAGCCCACTCCCCCATCCTTCCTGTCTAGCTGCGGCAGACCTCAGTCAATAGCTTTTATTGGGTCACAGTCTTTTAGACTGTGAGCCCACTGTTGGGTAGGGACTGTCTCTATATGTTGCCAACTTGTACTTCCCAAGCGCTTAGTACAGTGCTCTGCACACAGTAAGCGCTCAATAAATGCAATTGATTGATTGATTGGGTGTCTTACAGTGTGCACAGCACTGTACTAAGTGCTTGGGAGAACACAACAGAATTAGAAAGCACAATCCCTGACCTCAAAGGGTTTATGACCTAGTAGGGGAGACAGACAAATAAATTATAGACAGGGGAGTCGTGAAGTATAAATGAACTCAAGTGCTACCGGATAGTGAGAACTGAAAAAGCATTAACAGCATTGGAGGGATGAAACGTGGGGATATAAAGTGGGAAGATAAGAGATTAATCAGGGAAGGCCTCTTGGAAGAGGTGTGGTCTCAGAAGGGCTCTGGCAAAGGGAAGAGCAGTGGTCTGTTGGATGTAATGGGGAAGGGAGTTTCAGGCAGGGGGGAGAGCAGAGACAAATGAAACCCAGCAGGTAGAGTAGCTTGAGGAGCTCAGCCAGTGCCAGAGCTGGAACTGAGGGCCAGAGCCAGGTGATGGTCTAAAGTGGGTTCCTTCCAGAGTCCCTAATCCACCTCCTTTCATTCATTCAATCGTACTGGCCACCTGATTGCAGACAGCACTGGGGGAGTAGGATGGGATGGAGGGTGAGCTCCCAAGCACCCCCAATCCAGGAGGTTTGTCCAGGTGAGGGACTAATCTGTTGTATTGTACTCTCCCAAGAGCTTAGTACAAGCACTCTGCACATAGCAAGCACTCAAAAAATACTACTGATTGACTTTTTAGACTGTGAGCCCACTGTTGGGTAGGGACTGTCTCTATATGTTGCCAATTTGTACTTCCCAAGCGCTTAGTACAGTGCTCTGCACATAGTAAGCGCTCAATAAATACGATTGATGATGATGATGATGATTGATTGAAGGAGAGAAACAGATCCTAGCCACAGGGCAGAGGGAGCTGATGAATCCTCGGCATCAAGGAAACCCTGATCTGGTCAGCCCAAGGTGAAGAAACCACAGGGGTCTTCATGGTGTGAACATTTAAGAGTCTGTGGACTGTCCCAAACAAAAGTAATGAGCCATTTTATGTACATACGTTAAAAAGTTTCCACAGCTGTTTCCACACTCTATGAAATGGCATATAGGTGAACTTTATTCATTTTTCCTTTTGTATAGGTTTAGTCTAGTTATTTTCCTTTATATCTGTCTTCCCTCCCCCTCCCCCATATTAGATTAAGCCACTTGGGTGCAAGGGATTCAGATATGTATGTTGTAAGTACTTAATAAATGCTATTAATTGATAGATTGACCATGTGCTAGGTAGCTAACCCTTGGCATTTGGGCTTGAAAGAATTATCTTGAGCTCATTTAGGCAGACTATTTTGGCTAAGAAAGAGTGTCCTCACACATGCCTCCTGACTGGTCCAGGAAGCCTTCTGGATTTACCGCTGCTGACTGGGGTTCTTTGTGACCTTTAGATTTCCCTTTTCTAGGGAAAATAGGAATGGGGGTAAGAAAGCTACTTCACTAGGGGGTATGCCCTTCAAGGCCAAGTATTGCCCCTTATCCTACTTATGTGGGTCCTCTAAGGGTCTAGTACAGTATTCTATACACTATTGATAAGAATGAAAACTTTAGAGTTCTTTAGAGTATTCATTTGTTCATTCAATTGTATTTATTGAGCTCTTACTGTGTGCACAGCACTGTACTAAGTGCTTGGGAAGTACAATTCGGTAACAAATAGAGACAATCCCTACCCAACAGGCTCACAGTCCAGACGGGGAAGATTAGTTAGTGATGTTACCTCTGCTGTATCTGAAGCAGAGTCTAGTGGCTCCAAAAGCATTCATTTTGTCACTTAGCTCATATACATAAAATGGGTACTATTTTACTATAACAATTATTATAATTATATAATAGCATACTTACATAAGTATAATTATAACCACCTGCATGACCTAGGGCAAGTCACTTAACTTCTGTGTGCCTGTTACCTCATCTGTAAAATACAGATGAAGACTGTGAGCCCCAGATGGAACAGGGACTGTGGCTTAGTGGAAAGAGCACGGGCTTGGGAGTCAGAGGTCGTGGGTTCTAATTCCGACTCTGCCACTTGTCAGCTGTGTGACCTTGGGCAAGTCGCTTAACTTCTCTGGGCCTCAGTTACCTCCTTCATAAAATGGGGATGAAGACTGTGAGTCCCACATAGGACAACCTGATTTCCTGGTACACAGTGCTCTGCACACAGTAAGTGCTCAATAAATGTGATTGAATAGTAAGCGCTTAACATTCATTCATTCAGTCAATCATCATCATCATCAATCGTATTTATTGAGCGCTTACTATGTGCAGAGCACTGTATTAAGCGCTTGGGAAGTACAAATTTGCAACATATAGAGACAGTCCCTACACAACATTGGACTCACAGTCTAAAAGGGGGAGACAGAGAACAAAACCAAACATACTAACAAAATAAAATTAAATAAAATTAAAAGTCGTATTTACTGAGCACTTATTGTGTGCAGAGCACTGTACTAAGCACTTGGAAAGTACAATTCGGCAACACAGAGACAATCCCTACCCAACAACGGGCTCACAGTCTAGAAGGGGGAGACAGAAAACAAATACCCAAATTATTATTGTTATTTAATAGTGTCCACCCCAGCGCTTAATACAATGCCTGGCACATAGTAAGCACTTAATACCACAATTATTATAGCCCTTTGCTGGGTAGGGACCGTCTGCATATGTTACCAACTTGTACTTCCCAAGCGCTTAGTCCAGTGCTCTGCACACAGCAAGCGCTCAATAAATATGATTGAATGAACGAATAAATGAATGTTATTAAGAACTTAGTCCAGTGCTTTTCACACAGTAAGTGCTCAATAAATACGATTGAATTGATGAATGAATAAACATTATTAGGGGTTTAGTCCAGTGCTGTGCACACCATTAAGGGCTCAATAAATACGAGTGAATAAATAAATATGATTAAGGGCTTAGTCCTGTGCTCTGCACACAGTAAGTGCTCAATAAATACGATTGAATGAATGAATGAATATTATTAAGGGCTTAGTCCAGTGCTCTGCGCACAGTAAGAGCTCAATAAATATTATTGAATGAATAAATATTATTAAGGGCTTAGTCCAGTGCTCTGCATACAGTAAGGGCTCAATAAATATGAATGAATGAATGAATATTATTAAGGGCTTAGTCCAGTGCTCTGCCCACTGTAGGCGCTCAATAAATACGATGGAATGAATGAATGTAAGGGCTCAATAAATACGAAAGAATGAATGAATGAATGTTATTAAGGGCTTAGTCCAGTGCCCTGCACACTGTAGACACTCAATAAATACGACTGAATGGATGGATGAATGAATGAATGTAAGAACTCAATAAATGCGAATGAATGAATAACTGAATGAATGAATGTTATTAGGGGCTTAGTCCAGTGCTCTGCCCACCGTAGACGCTCAATAAATACGATTGAATGAATGAATGAATGAATGTAAAGGCTCAATAAATATGAATGGATGAATGATTGAATGTTATTAAAGGCTTAATCCAGTGCTCTGCACACTGTAGACGCTCAATAAATACGATGGAATGGATGAATGAATGTAAGGGCTCAATAAATATGAATGAATGAATGAATGAATATTATTAAGGGCTTAGTCCAGTGCTCCGCACACCATAGGGGCTCCAAAGGTACGATGGAATGACTGGCCCCCTCTCCATCCCCCCCATCTTACCTCCTTCCCTTCCCCACAGCACCTGTATATATGTATATACGTTTGTACATATTTATTACTCTATTTATTTATTTATTTTACTTGTACATATCTGTTCTATTTATTTTATTTTGTTAGTGTGTTTGGTTTTGTTCTCTGTCTCCCCCTTTCAGACTGTGAGCCCACTGTTGGGTAGGGACTGTCTCTATATGTTGCCAACTTGTACTTTCCAAGCGCTTCGTACAGTGCTCTGCACATAGTAAGCGCTCAATAAATACGATTGATGATGATGATGATATAGTCCCTACCCAACAGTGGGCTCACAGTCTAAAAGGGGGAGACAGAGAACAAAACCAAACATACTAACAAAATAAAATAATAAGTAGAATAGATATGTATGTAAGGGCTGAATAAATACGAATGACTGACTGAATGAATGAATGAATATTATTAAGGACTTAGTCCAGTGCTCTGCCCACCGTAGGCGCTCAATAAATACGATGGAATGGATGAATGAATGTAAGGGCTCAATAAATATGAATGAATGAATGATTGAATGAATGACTGACTGACTGAATGAATGAATATTATTTAGGGCTTAGTCCAGTGCTCCGCACACCATAGGGGCTCCAAAGGTACGATGGAATGACTGGCCCCCTCTCCATCCCCCCCATCTTACCTCCTTCCCTTCCCCACAGCACCTGTATATATGGATATACGTTTGTACATATTTATTATTCTATTTATTTATTTATTCATTTTACTAGTACCTATCTATTCTATTGATTTTAATTTGTTAGTATGTTTGGTTTTGTTCTCCGTCTCCCCCTTTTAGACTGTGAGCCTACTGTTGGGTAGGGACTGTCTCTAGATGTTGCCAATTTGTCCTTCCCAAGTGCTTAGTACAGTGCTCTGCACCTAGTAAGCGCTCAATAAATACGATTGATGATGATGATGATGAATATTATTAAGGACTTAGTCCAGTGCTCTGCCCACCGTAGGTGCTCAATAAATACGATGGAATGGATGAATGAATGTAAGGGCTCAGTAAATATGAATGAATGATTGAATGACTGAATGAATGACTGAATGAATATTATTAAGTTCTTAGTCCAGTGCTCTGCCCACCGTAGGCACTCAATAAATACGATGGAATGGATGAATGAATGTAAGGGCTCAGTAAATACGAATGAATGATTGAATGAATGAATGAATGAATGAATGAATGAATATTATTAAGGTCTTAGTCCAGTGCTCTGCCCACCGTAGGTGCTCAATAAATACGATGGAATGGATGAATGAATGTAAGGGCTCAGTAAATACGAATGAATGAATGAATGAATGAATGAATGAATGAATGAATGAATATTATTAAGGTCTTAGTCCAGTGCTCTGCCCACCGTAGGCGCTCAATAAATACGATGGAATGGATAAATTAATGTAAGGGCTCAGTAAATACAAATGAATGAATGAATGAATGAATATTATTAAGGTCTTAGTCCATTGCTCTGCCCACCGTAGGCGCTCAATAAATACGATGGAATGGATGAATGAATGTAAGGGCTCAGTAAATATGAATGAATGATTGAATGACTGACTGACTGAATGAATGAATATTATTAAGGGCTTAGTCCAGTGCTCTGCCCACCATAGGCGCTCAATAAATATGATGGAATGGATGAATGAATGTAAGGGCTCAGTAAATATGAATGAATGATTGAATGACTGACTGACTGAATGAATGAATATTATTAAGGTCTTAGTCCAGTGCTCCGCACACCATAGGGGCTCATTATTTTGTTAGTATGTTTGGTTTTGTTCTCTGTCTCCCCCTTTTAGACTGTGAGCCCGTTGTTGGATAGGAACCGTCTCTATGTGTTGCCAACTTGTGCTTCCCGAGTGCTTAGTCCAGTGTTCTGCACGCAGTAAGTGCTCAATAAATATGATTGATTGATTGGTAAGGATCCAACGCTTAGAACAGTGCTTGGCACCTAGGAAGCGCTTGTTCTCCGTCTCCCCCTTCTAGACTGTGAGCCCACTGTTGGGTAGGGACTGTCTCTATAGGTTAGCAAATTGTACTTCCCAAGCGCTTAGTCCAGTGCTCTGCACTTAGTAAGCGCTCAATAAATGCGATTGATTGATTGACTGGTAAGGATCTAACGCTCAGAACAGTGCTTGGCACCTAGGAAGCGCTTGTTCTCTGTCTCCCCCTTTTAGACTGTGTTGGGTAGGGACTGTTTCTATATGTTAACAACTTGTCCTTCCCAAGCGCTTAGTACAGTGCTGTGCACGCAGTAAGCGCTCAATAAATGCGATTGATTGATTGATTGGTAAGGATCTAACGGTCAGAACAGTGCTTGGCACCTAGGAAGCGCTTGTTCTCTGTCTCCCCCTTTTACACTGTGTTGGGTAGGGACTGTTTCTATATAACAACTTGTCCTTCCCAAGCGCTTAGTACAGTGCTCTGCACGCAGTAAGCGCTCAATAGATACGATTGATTGATTGATAGGGGCTCCAAAGGTACTCTATTTATTTATTTATTTTGCTTGTACATTTCTATCCTATTTCTTTTATTTTTTTGGTATGTTTGGCTTTGTTCTCCGCCTCCCCCCTTTAGACTGTGAGCCCACTGTTGGGTAGGGACTGTCTCTATGTGTTGCCAATTTGTACTTCCCAAGCGCTTAGTCCAGTGCTCTGCACATAGTAAGCGCTCAATAAATACGATTGATTGATTGATTGATTGATTGATCCCGCCATCGACCCCCGGCCCACGTCATCCCCCGGGCCTGGAATGCCCCCAATCCCTCTGCCCATCCGCCAAGCTAGCTGTCTTCCTCCCTTCAAGGCCCTGCTGAGAGCTCACCTCCTCCAGGAGGCCTTCCCACACTCAGCCCCTTCCTTCCTCTCCCCCTCGTCCCCCTCTCCATCCCCCCCGTCTTACCTCCTTCCCTTCCCCACAGCACCTGTATATATGTATATATGGTTGTACATATTTATTACTCTATTTATTTATTTATTTATTTTACTTGTACATTTCTATCCTACTTATTTTATTTTGTTGGTATGTTTGGTTCTGTTCTCCGTCTCCCCCTTTTAGACTGTGAGCCTACTGTTGGGTAGGGACGGTCTCTACGTGTTGCCAATTTGTACTTCCCAAGCGCTTAGTCCAGTGCTCTGCACATAGTAAGCGCTCAATAAATACGATTGATTGATTGATTGATTGATTGGAATGACCCGCAGGGGGCGTGGCCTGGGGAGGGGGCGTGGCCTGCGTCCGGTACCCGCGCGTGCGCAGTGCGGGCGGCGGCGCTGCCGGTCCCGCTGCTGCCCCTGGCGGCGGCGCCGGGTGTCGGCGCGCGGTACCCGGGCGCGGAGATGAGCCGCTGCGCGGGGGCGGCGGCGGTGGCGGTGCGGGGCGCGGAGGAGAAGCAGGAGGAGCAGCAGGAGGGCGGCGCGGAGGAGGAGGAGGAGGAGGAGGGTGCGGGGCCCGTCCCGCGCCCCGCCCGCCCGCCCCGCGTGCCCCGCCAGGCCTCCTTCTTCCCGCCGCCCGTGCCCAACCCCTTCGTGCAGCGCTCAAGGCTCCGCGCCGCTCAGCGCCTGCAGGTCAGCGACATCCGCGGGGGGGCGCTCGCCCCATCACTCCATCACTCCATCAGTCCGTGCTATCATTCATTAATAATAATAATAATGATGGTGGTGATGGCATTCGTTAAGCGCTTACTCTGTGCCAGCACTGTTCTAAGCGCTGGGGGATACAAGGTGATAATGATAATAATAATGATGGCATTTGTTAAGCGCTTACTAGGTGCCAACACTGTTCTAAGCGCTGGGGGATACAAGGTGATAATGATAATAATAATAACGGTGGTATTTGTTAAGCGCTTACTGTGTGCCAACACTGTTCTAAGCGCTGGGGGATACAAGGTAGTAATGATAATAATAATAACGGTGGTATTTGTTAAGCGCTTACTATGGGCCAACAGTGTTCTAATCGCTGGGGGATACAAGGGAATGATGATAATAATAATAATGGTGGTATTTGTTAAGCGCTTACTATGTGCCAACACTGTTCTAAGCGCTGGGGGATACAAGGGAATGATGATAATAATAATAATGGTGGTATTTGTTAAGCGCTTACTATGTGCCAACACTATTCTAAGCGCTGGGGGATACAGGGAATAATGATAATAATAATAACGGTGGTATTTGTTAAGCGCTTACTATGTGCCAGCACTGTTCTGAGCGCTGGGGGATACAAGGTGATAATGATAATAATAATAACGGTGGCATTTGTTAAGCGCTTACTATGTGCCAACACTGTTCTAAGCGCTGGGGGATACAAGGGAATGATGATAATAATAATAATGGTGGTATTTGTTAAGCGCTTACTATGTGCCAACACTGTTCTAAGCGCTGGGGGATACAAGGGAATAATGATAATAATAATAATGGTGGTATTTGTTAAGCGGTTACTATGTGCCAGCACTGTTCTAAGCGCTGGGGGATACAAGGGAATAATGATAATAATAATAATGGTGGTATTTGTTAAGCGGTTACTATGTGCCAGCACTGTTCTAAGCGCTGGGGGATACAAGGGAATAATGATAATAATAACGGTGGCATTTGTTAAGCGCTTACTATGTGCCAACACTGTTCTGAGCGCTGGGGGATACAAGGGAATAATGATAATAATAATAATGGTGGTATTTGTTAAGCGGTTACTATGTGCCAGCACTGTTCTAAGCGCTGGGGGATACAAGGTGATAATGATAATAATAATAACGGTGGCATTTGTTAAGCGCTTACTATGTGCCAACACTGTTCTAAGCGCTGGGGGATACAAGGGAATGATGATAATAATAACGGTGGCATTTGTTAAGCGCTTACTATGTGCCAACACTGTTCTAAGCGCTGGGGGATACAAGGGAATAATGATAATAATAATAACGGTGGTATTTGTTAAGCGGTTACTGTGTGCCAGCACTGTTCTAAGCGCTGGGGGATACAAGGGAATGATGATAATAATAATAGTGGTGGTATTTGTTAAGCGCGTACTATGTGCCAACACTGTTCTAAGCGCTGGGGGATGCAAGGTGATAATGATAATAATAATGATGGCATTTGTTAAGCGCTTACTAGGTGCCAACACTGTTCTAAGCGCTGGGGGATGCAAGGGAATAATGATAATAATAATAATAACGGGGGTATTTGGTAAGCGCTTACTATGTGCCAACACTGTTCTAAGCGCTGGGGGATACAAGGGAGTGATAATAATAATAATAACGGTGGTATTTGTTAAGCGCTTACTATGTGCCAACACTGTTCTAAGCGCTGGGGGATGCAAGGTAGTAATAATAATAATAATAACGGTGGCATTTGTTAAGTGGTTACTATGTGCCAGCACTGTTCTAAGCGCTGGGGGATACAAGGTAATAATAATAATAATAATAATAATAACGGTGGCATTTGTTAAGCGGTTACTATGTGCCAGCACTGTTCTAAGCGCTGGGGGATACAAGGGAATAATGATAATAATAATAGCGGTGGTATTTGTTAAGCGGTTACTATGTGCCAACACTGTTCTAAGCGCTGGGGGATGCAAGGGAATAATGATAATAATAATAACGGGGGTATTTGGTAAGCGTTTACTATGTGCCAGCACTGTTCTAAGCGCTGGGGGATGCAAGGGAATAATGATAATAATAATAACGGTGGCATTTGTTAAGCGCTTACTCTGTGCCAACACTGTTCTAAGCGCTGGGGGATACAAGGTGATAATGATAATAATAATAACGGTGGTATTTGTTAAGCGCTTACTATGTGCCAACACTGTTCTAAGCGCTGGGGGATACAAGGTGATAATGATAATAATAATAACGGTGGTATTTGTTAAGCGCGTACTCTGTGCCAACACTGTTCTAAGCGCTGGGGGATACAAGGTAGTAATGATAATAATAATAACGGTGGTATTTGTTAAGCGCTTACTATGTGCCAACACTGTTCTAAACGCTGGGGGATACAAGGTGATAATGATAATAATAATGATGGCATTTGTTAAGCGCTTACTATGTGCCAACACTGTTCTAAGCGCTGGGGGATACAAGGGAATAATGATAATAATAATAACGGTGGTATTTGTTAAGCGCTTACTATGTTCCAACACTGTTCTAAGCGCTGGGGGATACAAGGTAATAATGATAATAATAATAATGGTCTAAGCGCTGGGGGATACAAGGTAATAATGATAATAATAATAACGGTGGTATTTGTTAAGCGCTTACTATGTGCCAACACTGTTCTAAACGCTGGGGGATACAAGGTAATAATAATTATATCGGTGGAATTTGTTAAGCGCTTACTATGTGCCAACACTGTTCTAAGCGCTGGGGGATACAAGGTAGTAATAATAATAATAACGGTGGCATTTGTTAAGTGGTTACTATGTGCCAGCACTGTTCTAAGCGCTGGGGGATACAAGGTAATAATAATAATAATAATAATAACGGTGGCATTTGTTAAGCGCTTACTATGTGCCAACACTGTTCTAAGCGCTGGGGGTTACAAGGTAATAATGATAATAATAATGGTGGCATTTGTTAAGTGCTTACTATGTGCCAAGCACTGTTCTAAGCTCCGGGGGGGATACGAGGTAATAATAATGGTGGCATTTATTAAGCGCTTACTATGTGCAGAGCACTCTTCTAAGCGCTGGGGAGGTTACAGGGTGATCGGGTTGCCCCACGGGGGGCTCACAGTCCTAATCCCCATTTCACAGATGAGGGAACTGAGGCCCAGAGAAGTGAAGTGACATAATAATAATGATGGCATTTATTAAGCGCTTACTATGTGCAAAGCAATGTTCTAAGCACTGGGGAGGTTACAGGGTGATCAGGGTGTCCCACGGGGGGCTCACAGTCTTAAACCCCGTTTTACAGATGAGGTAACTGAGGCACAGTGAAGGGATTTGCCCAAAGTCACACAGCTGACAAGTGGCGGAGTCAGGATTAGAACCCATGACCTCTGACGCCCAAGCCCAGGCTCTTTCCACTGAACCACACTGCTTCTCATTGCACTCTCCCAAGTGCTTAGTACAGTGGTCCGCACCCAGAAAGTGCCCATTAAATTGACTCATTCAGTCATATTTACTAAGCGCTTCATGTGTACAGAGCACTCTACCAAAGTCTTGGGATATAACACTCATCGATTCATTCAGTCGTATTGATTGAGCGCTTACTGTATGCAGAGCGCTGTCCTAAGCGCTTGGGAGAGTGCTATTTAACAATAAACACAGTTACGGATTCAGTCGGATTGATTGAGCGCTTACTGTGTGCATAGCACTGTACTAACCGCTTGCGAGTGCGATCTACCAAACACATTCATTCTTTCAATCGTATTTCTTGAGCGCTTACTGTGTGCAGAGCACTGTACTAACCGTTTGAGAGTGCGCTCTAACAAACGCATTCATTGAAAGAAATTGTATTTCTTGAGCGCTTACTGTGTGCAGAGCACTGTACTAACCGTTTGAGAGTGCGCTCTAACAAATGCATTCATTGAAAGAAATTGTATTTCTTGAGCGCTTACTGTGTGCAGAGCACTGTACTAACCGCTTGCGAGTGTGATCTAACAAACACATTCATTCTTTCAATCGTATTTCTTGAGCGCTTACTGTGTACAGAGCACTGTACTAACCGTTTGAGAGTGCGCTCTAACAAACGCATTCATTGGAAGAAATTGTATTTCTTGAACACTTACTGTGTGCAGAGCACTGTACTAACCACTTGCGAGTGCGATCTAACAAACACATTCATTCTTTCAATCGTATTTCTTGAGCGCTTACTGTGTGCAGAGCACTGTACTAACCGTTTGAGAGTGCGCTCTAACAAACGCATTCATTGAAAGAAATTGTATTTCTTGAGCGCTTACTGTGTGCAGAGCACTGTACTAACCGCTTGCGAGTGCGATCTAACAAACACATTCATTCTTTCAATCGTATTTCTTGAGCGCTTACTGTGTGCAGAGCACTGTACTAACCGTTTGAGAGTGCTCTCTAACAAACGCATTCATTGAAAGAAATTGTATTTCTTGAGCGCTTACTGTGTGCAGAGCACTGTACTAACCGCTTGCGAGTGCGATCTACCAAACACATTCATTCTTTCAATCGTATTTCTTGAGCGCTTACTGTGTGCAGAGCACTGTACTAACCGTTTGAGAGTGCGCTCTAACAAACGCATTCATTGAAAGAAATTGTATTTCTTGAGCGCTTACTGTGTGCAGAGCACTGTACTAACCGCTTGCGAGTGCGATCTACCAAACACATTCATTCTTTCAATCGTATTTCTTGAGCGCTTACTGTGTGCAGAGCACTGTACTAACCGTTTGAGAGTGCGCTCTAACAAACGCATTCATTGAAAGAAATTGTATTTCTTGAGCGCTTACTGTGTGCAGAGCACTGTACTAACCGTTTGAGAGTGCGCCCTAACAAACACATTCATTGAAAGAAATTGAATTTCTTGAGCGCTTACTGTGTGCAGAGCGCTGTACTAACCGTTTGAGAGTGCGCTCTAACAAACGCATTCATTGAAAGAAATTGTATTTCTTGAGCGCTTACTGTGTGCAGAGCACTGTACTAACCGTTTGAGAGTGCGCCCTAACAAACACATTCATTGAAAGAAATTGTATTTCTTGAGCGCTTACTGTGTGCAGAGCACTGTACTAACCGTTTGAGAGTGCGCTCTAACAAACGCATTCATTGAAAGAAATTGTATTTCTTGAGCGCTTACTGTGTGCAGAGCACTGTACTAACCACTTGCGAGTGCGATCTAACAAACACATTCATTCTTTCAATCGTATTTCTTGAGCGCTTACTGTGTGCAGAGCACTGTACTAACCGCTTGAGAGTGCGATCTAACAAACACATTCATTCTTTCAATCGTATTTCTTGAGCGCTTACTGTGTGCAGAGCACTGTACTAACCATTTGAGAGTGCGCTGTAACAAACACATTCATTGAAAGAAATTGTATTTCTTGAGCGCTTACTGTGTGCAGAGCACTGTACTAACCGTTTGAGAGTGCGCCCTAACAAACACATTCATTGAAAGAAATTGTATTTCTTGAGCGCTTACTGTGTGCAGAGCGCTGTACTAACCGTTTGAGAGTGCGCTCTAACAAACACATTCATTGAAAGAAATTGTATTTCTTGAGCGCTTACTGTGTGCAGAGCACTGTACTAACCGTTTGAGAGTGCGCTCTAACGAACGCATTCATTGAAAGAAATTGTATTTCTTGAGCGCTTACTGTGTGCAGAGCACTGTACTAACCGTTTGAGAGTGTGCTCTAACAAACGCATTCATTGAAAGAAATTGTATTTCTTGAGCGCTTACTGTGTGCAGAGCACTGTACTAACCGCTTGCGAGTGCGATCTACCAAACACATTCATTCTTTCAATTGTATTTCTTGAGCGCTTACTGTGTGCAGAGCACTGTACTAACTGTTTGAGAGTGCGCTCTAACAAACGCATTCATTGAAAGAAATTGTATTTCTTGAGCGCTTACTGTGTGCAGAGCGCTGTACTAACCGTTTGAGAGTGCGCTCTAACAAACGCATTCATTCTTTCAATAGTATTTCTTGAGCGCTTACTGTGTGCAGAGCGCTGTACTAACCGTTTGAGAGTGCGCTCTAACAAAAGCATTCATTGAAAGAAATTGTATTTCTTGAGCGCTTACTGCGTGCAGAGAACTGCACTAAGCGCTTGGGAGAGTGTGATATAACATTCATTCATTTAGTCATATTTATTGAGTGCTTATTGGGTACAGAGCACTGTACTAAGCGCTTGGGAGAGTACAGTCAACAGAGTTAGCAGGCACATTCCGTGCCTACAACGAGCTTATAGTATAGAGGGGGAGACGGATATTTAGTATATAAAATGTACCTAAGTGAGTAGGAGAAGAGCATCTTGAGGTCCTTCTCCCTCCTATATAGACTGTGAGTCTCTTGTGGGATATGGACTGTTTCTAACCTGATTAGTTGTATCCACCCCAGCGCTTAAAATCAATCCATCAATCAATCGTATTTATTGAGCGCTTACTATGTGCAGAGCACTGTACTAAGCGCTTGGGAAGTACAAATTGGCAACATATAGAGACAGTCCCTACCCAACAGTGGGCTCACGGTCTAAAAACAAGCTTTGGAATGTAGTAAGCTCTTAACTATTAAACAAAAAAGGCTGCTCCGTGTTTAGCAAGATCGAGATCCACCCGGGGCCATAGATGGGGCAGATGAGAAGTGCTTTTTCTGTCTCTTCTTGCCAAACCTTACTTTTGACATCCGACTTCCTTTTCGGAGAAAAGCCGGGTGATGTTTAAACTGCAGCAGGTTCCGCATTTTCGTCCTTCTTTTCCTGTTCTCCTCAGCGACCCCCTTATTACCCCCGCTGGGGTTTTACGCAATAAGGCGCCCTGCCAAAAGACCTTCCTGGTGCAGTTCACAAGAGACTAGAGGGAATGAGTGAGGAGGAAGAGGTGCCGCGGACAATTGGCCTCAAAATTGTGGCATTTGTTAAACGCTTATTCTGTGCCAAGCACTGCACTTTGCGCTGGAGTAGATGCAAGTTAATCAATCAATCAATCAATCGTATTTATTGAGCGCTTACTGTGTGCAGAGCACTGTACTAAGTGCTTGGGAAGTACAAGCTGGCAACATATAGAGACAGTCCCTACCCAACAGTGGGCTCACAGGCTAGAAGGGGGAGACAGAGAACAAAACCAAACATACTAACAAAATAAAATAAAATAAATGGATTAGATAGGTACAAGTAAAATAAATAAATAAATGAATACAGTAAGTTAATCAGTTTGGACATAGTCCCTGTCCCAGCGGGGGGGGGGGGGGGGGGGGGGGGGGGGGAGGGGGCTCACAGTCTAAACGTGGTGGAGAACAGGTATTTAATCCCCATTTTACCAGTGTGGAAATGGAGGCACAGGAAAGCGGTAATCTGTACAAAGTCTCACCAGTGGGCAGGTGGAGGAGCTGGGATTACAACCCAGTTCCACCTGACACTCAGATCCCTGCTCCCTCTCCACTAGGCCAAACACTTCAATTAATCAGCCCACCAATAATATGTATTTATAGTCGAATTGTACTC
The DNA here is from genome assembly GCF_015852505.1 of Tachyglossus aculeatus. NCBI lineage: Eukaryota > Metazoa > Chordata > Mammalia > Monotremata > Tachyglossidae > Tachyglossus > Tachyglossus aculeatus. Next base: position 5,897,928 of record NC_052076.1, on the reverse strand, counting down.
CCAAGCCCTTAATTCACTGTTTTATGCATAATACACACTCAATAATCGATTGATTATAGTTATCCTTTGGATGTTTGTACATATTTATTACTCTATTTATTTATGTATTTATTTTACTTGTGCATATCTATTCTATTTTATTTTGTTAGTGTGTTTGGTTTTGTTCTCTGTCTCCCCCTTTTAGACTGTGAACCCACTGTTGGGTAGGGATTGTCTCTATATGTTGCCAACTTGTACTTCCCAAGCGCTAAGTACAGTGCTCTGCAGACAGTAAGCGCTCAATAAATACGGTTGATTGATTGATTTGGAGTCAGAGTTCATGGGTTCAAATTCCGCCTCTGCCAACTTCTCTGTGCCTCCGTTACCTCATCTGTAAAATGGGGATTAAGACTGTGAGCCCCCTGTGAGACAACCTGATCACCTTGTAACCTCCCCAGTGCTTAGAACAGTGCTTTGCACATAGTAAGTGCTTAATAAATGCCATCATTATTATTATTAATATACCCCTGATATGAAGTTCACCAATGGCGTGCATGTGTGACTGAAAAGGCCATTGTGGGATCCACATACCCAGCCAGATTGGGTACACAAAATGTTTGTCCCTTGTTGTGTTATTATACTTAACGTCACTGTTTTCTCTTTTGCCTCCTTAACGCTGTTCATACAAAGCTTTTGCTCAAAGGGAGCTGCACCCTTCTCAGTGGCAGTGTGCCATGCTAATCTGTCCCCAGAAAATGACTCCCAATTTTCAGCTGGGGTGCAGCATCATCTGAGACTGTTTTTACCATGTTCTTAAATCCTCCCTCCGCCCTTCTTAAGAGCTTTCAGTTTCCCAGTTTTCAGCTCTCCAAATAGCTTGCTCGTTCTCCTTAGACATTCCAGCAAGCTCAGGTGTCTTAAAGTGAGCATAACTTCAACACTAGGAGACTGTGTTCCAGAATTTCATTGCTCCAGATCTTATTTATTTTTTCATTTGATATTGGGTCTGGTTAGAAAGTGATGCTGGTGGCACCTCTCAAGGGCCCAGATGTTCATCTGAGGTCCAGATCTCAGCCACAGAGAAGAGTGGACAACACTCCAGCTCTGGAGACTTTGTTTGATCTGGAACCTAATACAGTGTTGCTGCCATACTCTTGTTTGAAAGTCTCCCAAAGGGTGTGTTGACCATCTTGATTCTCTTTTCCTATTTCCCTATCATTGCCCTGCTGATTGGTGTTCTGACTAGGTAGTATTAACAGAGCACCTATGGATTGTGAAGAACTGTATTAATCGGTATGTTGCTATTATTATTACTACTACTATCAAAAAGGTATTTAAGTGCTTACTGTGTGTCAAGCACTGTTCTCAGTGCTGGGGTAGATGCAAGTTAATCTGTTTGGACACAATCCCTGTCCCATTTGGGGCTCACAGTCCAAGTAGGCTATAGGGAGTAGAATTTAATCCCCAATTTTACAGTTGAGGCACAGAGAAGTTAGAAATGATAATAATAATAATTTTGGTATTGTTAAGCACTTATTATGTGCCAAGCACTGTTCTAAACGCTGGGGCGGATACAAGGTGATCAGGTTGTCCCTTGTGGGGCTCACAGTCTTAATCCCCATTTTACAGATGAGGTCACTAAGGCACGGAGAAGTTAAGTGATTTGCCCAAAGTCACATTGCTGACAAGCGGCGGAGCCAGGATTAGAACCCATGATCTCCGACTCCCAAGCCCGTGCTCTGAGCCACGCTGCTTCTCGAGTTAAGCAAGGGCAAGTTAAGCAATTTGCCCTTCATTACACAGCAAGCAATGGCAGAGCTGGTATTAGAGCCCAGGTCCTCTTCCTCCCAAGCCTGTGATCTTTCCATTAGGCCATGCTGCTACCCATTTATTATGTGCTTACTCTTTGCAGAGCACTATACGAAGCTCTTCGGAAAGCAAATCAGAGTTAATAGATATGACTTGAGAAAGTACACCAAGTTGCAAGATGCATGATCCTACCCTCATGAAAACTTCAGTCTAATGGGGAAGGCATTAAAGAAGCATTTACTAATAGCGAGAGTAGGAGAAATGAAAATGAAACAGCTAGTAGCACAAATGCCAGGATGAAATATCTGAATGCATGTGTATATGTGTACATACATGTATGAATGTATATACATATGTGTATATGTGTATATATAAAGTGCCAAAGATGAGTATGAAAACATATGGGTTGAGTGGTTCTTTGGCCATGTCAAATTTGATGTGTTGCAAAAGGAGCTTATGGACATTTGTTCATTAGATTATAGTCAGTCAACCAATCAGCGTTATTGAGTGCTTACTATGTGTAGAGCACTGTACTAAGCACTTGGGAGAATACCACAGAATTAGTAGACATGTTCCCTGCCCATAACGATTTTATAGTCTAGAGGAGGAAACAGGCATTAAAATCAATTACAAATAGAGGAAATGGCTAAGTAGAGGGAGGAATATGTATTTAAGTGCTTTGGACTGGAAATGGATGAATATCAAAGTCCTTAGGGATTTCATATCCATATGACACAGAAAGGAGGGCAAATATGATGGGGAAATGTGAGCTTAGAGAAGGTGTCTTGGAGGAGGTATGATTTTAGTAGGGCTTTGAAGATGAGGGAGAGTGGAAGTGTGTAGGATATGAAAGGGAAGGGAGTACCAGACCACAGGAAGGGTGAGTAAGAAATTGGCAGCGAGATAGATGAGGTAGGGCTTTTTGTAATAACGCCTTTGAAATCTTAGCAAGTGCGTATGAACTGTCGCATAAACCATTGCCTGAGATTGCACAGGATCTGGAGCATCATTAATTGAACTATATTAATCCATTCTTTCTGATGTAGAGAAAATTGGGAGATCCATTTGGCTTCATAAATTGGAATAAATCAAAGTGATGCCTTTTCAATATACTAAGTACGTCCGTTTCGAATATCCACACGCTGAAGGTGTAGTGGTGGTAATTACCTTGAAATAATTAATTCCTACTTGAAATTGTGGGATTAAAATCCCACAGAATTTATGTTCATACCTTCTATTCACCCCTTCCTCAGTCCCATAGCACTTATGTACATATCCATAATTTGTTTATATTAATGTCTGTTCCATTTCTAAACTGTAAGCTCATTGTTGTCAGGGAATGCATCTACCAACTGTATTATATGTACTCTCCCAAGTGCTTAGAACAGTGCCCTGCACAGGATAAAGAATAAATAAAATTGCTTGCTTGCTTAATATTTTCAAGTTCAGGAGGCAGCCTCAATTCCAAAACTTTCTGTCACATCATCAAAAATGTATTTCTGAACTGCCAACCACAGAAAATCAATATCAGAAATCCAGGGTTACTCAGTGGCAGTAGAAGTTGCAGAGGCTGGGGTAAGGGGTTTGTTTTAGGTTAGTGAGTTGGTTTGAGTGCCTTGGAAAATGCATTATTTCACATTTAATGATTTGAAATGTGTATCTGATAAATGATTTGTCTACTGCTTTGGATGTTTAGGTGGTCAAAACACTGCCTAATGGGGTCAGTCAACTCTTCAACTCTTTCTCTCCTGGCTGTGGTCTTTGTGCAGAGTTCTCAACTTCCCCTCCCCTCACCACCCTGCCCCACACACATCCGGCACCGCCAGAACTCCCTCCCTCTACCTAGAAGAGGCAACGTTGTCTAGTGGTTAGAGCCCAGGCCCGGGAGTCAGAAGGACATAGGTTCTATTCCTGACAACACCACGTGTCTGCTGGGTGACCTTGAGCAAGTCACTTCACTTCTCTGGGCCTCAGTTACCTCATCCATGAAGCGGGGATTAAGAGCCCCATGTGGGACTGTGTGAACTGTGTTCAACCTGATTACCCTGTATCTCCCCCGTGCTTAGAATAGTGCCTGACACAGAGTAAGCGCTTTAAAAAATTCCATTTAAAAAAATCTGACAGACCTACATTCTCCCCTTCTTCAAAGCTCTACTGAAATAATGTCTCCTCCAGGAAGCCTTCCCAGAATAAACTCTCATTCCCCCCAAGTTTATTTTCCCTCTAACCTCTCCCATGCACTTAATCTTGCCCCCAAGCACTTAGGTTCATCTCCCCAACCCTATTGCATTTATGTACGTATCCTTATACCCAGTTGCTTCCTTTGCTTGAGAGAGAAAGGAAGGAAAGAGAGGGAGGGAGGGAGGGAAATAAGGAAGGGAGGGAGGGAGGGGGAGAGGGAGAAAGAGAGAAAAAGAAAGAAAGAAATTGTCCTATTCATCTGTGATGAAGCCCAGTGAAGTTTAAGACTTGGGCCAGTGAGAGAAATACGCTTGCCCTTGGTACCATCTTAACCAAGCAGATCATCCAGAATGCATCTACATGGGATTTTAAGCCTCAAATAACGTCGACTGATTGATTAAATGAACGAAGAGATGCCCTCTTTTGAAGTCCATCTTTCTTGAACTGGGAGAATTGGCTTTTCATGTGGATGTGATATTTTTAGACTTTTGATTTAAGATGAGTTCGGTAGACCAGGGATGTCATCATAGACATCAATACTCAGCAGCTGTTATTTTCCAATCTTTAGCCTGGGCAACCCCTCCTCCGCTGCCCTTTGCCTGTAGGATAAGGAAATCTTAGCCCCTTGCGGTTTGTAGATAAATCTATTTTTAAAGCTACTTGAAAGTAACCAATCTGTGTTATAATCTTTAAAGTTCCTACCAAGAGGTATCGTGTTTTCTTCTTGACGGCAGTGTACAGATTACCATTTTACAAGAATAACCTGATAAATTTAAACAGTTCTTAGCTATTCATTTGCCATTACTTTTGACTTGCAGATTATCCTGCTTGGAGTTATTCTATTTCCAATTCGGGTCTTATGCGTTGGATTGATTTTGCTATTGGCGTGGCCGTTTGCAGCGATTTCAACTCTCTGCTCCCCTGAAAAAGCAACCCAGCCGATTTTGGGATGGAGGAGGTATGGAGTTATTATTGTCAAAATGACATCATTAGTGCTCTTCCCCAGTTAGATCATCTGGGGGAAGCCGCGCGGCTTAGTGAAAAGAGCAAGGGCCCTGGGAGTCAGAAAGACCTGGGTTCTAATCCTCTCTCCACCACCTGTCTGTTGTGTGACCTTGGGCAGGTCACTTAACTTAGTGCCTCAGTTTCCTCACCTGAAAAATGGGGATCAAAAACCTGTCCTCCCTCCTACTTATCCTGTGAGTCCAGTGAGGGACAGGGTCTGTGTCCAACCTAATTATCTTGTATCCACCCAAGATTAAGATATCCAAACAAGCTGGTAAATCCATTCATTCAATCGTATTTATTGAGCGCTTACTGTGTGCAGAGCACTGTACTAGTATCTAGTCCCACACTTAGTAATAATAATAATAATATTAATGGTATTAAGTGCTTACTATGTGCCAAGCACTGTTCTAAGTGCTGGGGTAGATGCAAGGTAACCAGGTTGTCCCATGTGGGGCTCAGTGTTCACCCCCATTTTACAGATGAGGTGACTGAGGCACAGAGACGTTAAGTACAGTGCTTGGCACATAGTAAGTGCTTAACACATACCATTTTTCAAAAACATCAGAATTGAATGATTTTAGGTATTTAAATCCATTCAAATTGATTCAAAAGTATTTGTCATTTACCTCCAGGACATCCTTCTGCAATGAAGTAGACTGTAGAAGAACTGTTTCAGAATATCAAAAGACTCACATTTTGAAGTCACTGTTCACAGTCTGACCTAAATTGTGCTCCCAGTGCAGTGCCCCCAGGATACTCAGAAAGCACACAGGGCTGACTGCCATCTAAACAGCAAAGGGAAGGAAAAAAAGTGTTTTTTAATGCCCCCCCTCTCTAATTCATTTCAATGTCAGTCTCCCCCACCAAGGTCTTTGAGGGCAGGGGTCATGTCTACCAAATCTGCACTGAGTTCTCGCAAGTATCTAATACAGTGCTCTGCACTCACAGTAAGCACTGGGTAAATATTGATTTGATTGTAACATGCACCCCACCCCTCTACCCCACCTTCTAACCTCAGAGGACACGACCAGCAGGGTTGAGAGCATGTGAATGACATTATGCAAGCCACTAACGCTCTACCCAGTTTCTCTGAAGTCTCAGGACTGAGACCCATATGCCGCTCCCATGATTCACTCTCATTTTAGCATCTCTAGAAAAGTCACTTTTTTCTTAGTCCCCAGCCCGTAACTGTACAAGAATGTTGGAGAAGTCTTTAGTGGGGGACTATTTCAGAAAGCCCACTTCACTGAGCATTGTTGAACCCTTACGATAACAGGTCTCCTTCATGCTTTGCTTTGAGGGAGATTTACCAGGCGAGATTTCAAAGCAAAAGGTAGATGATTATCTCTCTGGGGTGGTTTTAGTTCAGACCTGTTTGAAGCTGGGAGCCAAAGCTTCCCAGGGCCCGTTTCAGCACTCTGCTCCATGCTGCGGACTTGCTGTAAGTGGCAGGCTTTTTTTGAGGATGACCTTCAACTAGTAAAAGCTGTTTCATCTCTCTTTCTTTTGAAAGGAAATTTTCTCAACGTGTCCTGAAGTTTCTGGGGCGGGCCATGTTTTTCACAATGGGATTCATGGTTTCGGTGAAGGGAAAAATAGCGAGCCCATTGGAGGCACCGATCTTTGTGGTTGCCCCTCACTCGAGCTTCTTCGATGGCATTGCCTGTGTTGTGGCCGGGTTACCATCCATGGTCTCCCGGGTCGAGAATGCAAACACCCTCCTGTTTGGCAGTAAGTATCTGGAGAAGAATCCCAGGCCTCTTTGACGCTCACTCACATTCCGTACTGACAGTCGGGAGGGTGAAGAGTGGGGGAAAAACTAGCCGAATGGAGCATTTCTGGCCGGAAGAAAGCACTCGGAGCTAAATGAGAACAGAAAGAGGAGACTCCAAGGGGCCAGAAAGGTGGAGAAAGGGGGCCAGCCTCTGGGGAAGGGGATTCCTGGTGGTCATGAAGACCCCTGGGAAAGGGGGGAAGAAGAAACCAGCAGGAGCAGAAAACAGAATTCTAGTGGCACATGGGTGGGTAGAGCGAAGGCGGGAAAGCCGACATCTGAAATTCCTCACAGATTCTGGCCTCGGCTATTTTGGAGGGGACAAGGATGGCTTGTGTTTTCATCTGTTTCATTCCCTTTCTGTCATCTGGCCGGAAGTATAAGTGGGCTTAGTTTGAAAGCGTGAGTGGAACTGACAGTGGGAGGCAGCCCAAAATGTTTTAAAAACTATTACGTTATGGATATGGAGCGACCGGTAAATTGAATCACCATCCCAAGTGTCAGACCTTCTTGTCACCCTTTTTTCAGCTATTGTTCCAAACATCCCAATTAGAAATCAGTGTGGGTTTCTTTTTAAATGTGTTTAACTCTAAACATTAAAGACTTCCTGCCATAAGAAATAATTACCCCACAATGCAATAGTTTTTCCACAGGAAGCTTTGCTTTATTCCTATGGCACCTGTTTCCTTAGTAACGACTCTGTTGTCATTTTGCCCGGTGTTGTTTTGATGCTCTGGGGGAGTGTTGTTGCTTTCTGTTTTGTCATACAATTTTTTTTTACATCTTCCCATGTTTAAACTTACCAGTTGTTACAGGATGAATAACCTGAACCATGAAAATGATTTGTGGTTTTGTTTTATCTTTGCTTGCTTTCTTCTTTTAAAGGACTACTCCGGGCTCTTCAACCAGTGTTGGTGTCCCGAGTTGATCCAGATTCTCGAAGGACCACAATAAATGAAATAATAAAAAGAGCAACTTCAGGAGGGAAATGGCCACAGGTAAAAGGTTTTCAGCCATCTTTATATAAACAGTAAAGATTATCAATCACTCATTGTTTTTTATTGAGTGCTTACTGTGTGCAGAGCACTGTACTAAGGTGCACTAAGTGAAAACCAGAATGCCCTGCTGATGATAATAATAATAATGATGATGGTATTTCTTAAGCGCTTACTATGTGCCAAGCACTGTTCTAAGCACAGGGGTAGATACCAGCTAATCAGGTTGCCCCACGTGGGGCTCACAGTCTTAATCCCCATTTTACAGATGAGGTAACTGAGGCACAAATAATATAATAATAATTAATAATAATTTTGTTATTTGTTAAGCGCTTACTGTGTGCCAAGCACCATTCTAGGCACTGGGGTAGATACAAGGTAATCAGGTTGTCCCACATGGGGCTCACAGTCTTAATCCCCATTTTCCAGATGAGGTAACTGTGGCACAGAAAAGTGAAGTGACTTGCCCAAAGTCACACAGCTGATAAATGGCGAAGCCGGGGTTAGAACCCACGACCTCTAACTCCCAAACCTGTGCTCTTTCAATTAAGCCACGCTGCTTGCTGGTGGTAAAACATACCTATCTCCTCAACCATTGATGTCCGAGTAATGGCAAAGGAACAGCAAAGGTGTACAACTGTATTTCCATGGACAAAATGTGCAAGAGACTCTCTGAGTGACACAATAATAATAATTGTGATGTTGTTAAGCACTTATTACGAACAAAGCACTATACTGAGAGCTCAGGTAGTTACAGAATAATCAGATTGGACATAATCCCTGCCCCTCATGGGGCTCACATTCTAAGTAGGAGGAAGTCTCCATTTTATAGACAAGGAAACTGAGTCACAGAGAAGTTAAGCGATTTGCCCAAGGTTACACAGCAGGGAGGTGGCAGACCCTGGATTAGAATCCAGGTCCAGGCCCGTGTTCTTTCCACTAGGTCACTCTTCCCATGGATGCAGTCCTCAATGAAGTGTTTCCTTGAACCAAAGGATAACTCAGTAAAGGAAAAACATCTGCAATCGTATTTGTTTGTGTTAGCATTTGTCTCCCAAAGCTTAAAGTGATATTACTCAATTTACAAGGCAAAAATTACATTCTGCTCCTCTGCAGCTAATCAGTGGAATTAATAGACACAGGCTGCAGTGATTAATGGTGCCAGGACAAATTGATGCTGTGGGTGGAAACTTGTCTTCCTGGGGTTTGTAGAAGCTGGGGAGGATGGGGGAGGAGGAAGTCGGAGGGGGCTGATTGATAGGATTCTGCAGTGAGCAACTTCACCAACTCCACCTGAAACAAGCTCTGAGAAGATGGGGCGGACCCTCGGCCCAGGCAATTGCCACAAAGTGATGAATAATCAATCAATTGGGGAAGCTTACTGAGTGCCTACTCTGCGCTGAGCACTGTACTGAGTGCTTGGGGGAATACCATACAGTTGATAGAAAGTGTCCCTACCCTCAAGGTATGAATAAAAATAATAATATTTGTGGCATCTGTTAAGCACTTACTATGTGCCAGGCACTGTAATAACCTTGGAGGTGGGTACAAGCGAATTAGGTTGGACACGGTTCCTGTCCCACATGGGGCTCACAATCTTAATCCCCATTTCTTAGCTGAGCCATAGACTTGCCCAAGGTCTCTCAGCAGATAAGCGGCCGAGTCAGGATAAGAACTCGGGTCCTTCTGACTCCCAGGTTCGTGCTGTATCCAGTAGGCCTCATGAACCATTCCCAAGTGTAGTTCTGCCATAATGTGTGTTTTCACTCTGCAGTTTGGTTTGAGCATGGTAAGGGAATTAAGGACCTTTCTGTTGACAAGGGATTCGGAAGAATCCCTTTGTGTGCACAGTACTGGAACAGACACGTAGTATTAAAGCACACGTTTTCCTAAACATAAGATTTTGCAATAATTTGACCTGCGAAAAGTGAGTGCATAACTAAACTACTGGGATAACCCTTGATGTGTCTGTAATTTGTTCCTCGAAAATGCAGATGTATCATTTATAGAGAGATGTATCATGGGGTACACTTTCATTTAGACTTCTTTTCATTAGCCTATGAACCAGAAAACAGGAATGAAAGTGAATTAATGTGCTGCTAATCCTGACATTCTGATTTATTTCTTGCTTTTCCCAGATGCTGATTTTCCCAGAAGGCACCTGTACTAATCGTTCATGTCTGATCACTTTTAAACCAGGTAAGATTATTTAATGATCTAGTCTTTTGCAGGGGGATGGATTTGGAAATGCTGCAAGAAACAATTATGAAATAACGTTACCCTGAGAAATTGATTTATTCACGGAATAAATTTACTGAATTGTTTTTGAAGTTGTGTAACCCTTCCTTTGGTATTGCTTTAGCTTTTACCCTTCGTGCAGTGGAGTGGTAGGATAATTGTAGAGTGCAGGTGAGAGGTTAGACAATTAGGTTTCTAACAAGACTGTTACGATGTTTCCCAGCAACCCACTCACGAATCCTAAGAAACTTAAGGCCACAATACCTACTCTTATTTCTTAGAAAAGCTTAAAACGTTAAGCTGTTTTCAACTTTATATAGATAGGGCAATTATTTGATATTTGCATGTATGGGAATTAAAATTCAATTCGAGATACTTAATTCCCTGAATGGTTAAATGTTTTTTAAAACTTTGTTACTTAGAACAGCAGTTTCCTAAAGGCACACTCTGACTTTTACCTTGGGTAGCTATTGGCTTTATATGTTGGGCCTTGCTGATTAAAATACCGCTGCAGAGCTAAGTCAAATCATGGTTTAAGATAAAATCCAATGCTTCAGAATGGAAAGTTGGAAATCTTACTGGAAAATTTTTAAATATTTTATGTGTTTATCAATTAATCCGTGGTATTTATTGAATGCTTACGATGTGCAGAACACTGTACTAAGGGCTTGGGAGAGTTTGGTGGAATCTAGTTGATAGACGCAGTCCCTGCCCACAAGGAGCTTACAATCTAGTGCTATTGTTGTTAATGAATGGATACTAATAAAAGGTGACAAGCCAAAAAACTCAGTTTGACCCTGGATATTTTTATCATTCATTCAGTTGCATTCATTGAGCATCTGCTGTGTGCAGAGCACTGTTTGGGGGGGATTTGAGGTTTTATTAATGGCATTTTATTGTTATTTTTATCTACTTAGTTTTCCTTCCAATAATTTTTTTATTGGCCCAAAAGTTGAATTGCCAAATTTCTTTTCTAGGCGCATTCATTCCAGGAGTTCCGGTACAGCCAGTCCTGTTAAGATATCCAAACAAACTGGTAAGCCCATTATATCACCAAGGAAGGGAAAGAAAACCCTCCAAAGCTTAAAAAAAAAGCAGTTTAGCATAGATTTCTGGGGTCCTCTCCAGAATTTGGTTGGTTATTGCCAGAAATTATAAAACCAGGTTATAGTTTGATGTTTGTTTCATTACTTAAAGAAGCATTTTTCTTTAAATGATAAGCTGACGTTCATTGATGTAAAATAATTTTGATTCAAATCAGTGAGGGTCAAAACGAGGCAAGTATTCTTCACCTCTGAGGTCCATTCGTGCTCTTTCAGTGTAACAGAGTCACCAGTTGACAAGCTGCAGGACTCGACATAAATTTCAGATTGGTATGAAGCATAGAGAACAGTACCTTATTAGGCAACTATTTCCAAGGGAAATCAGATCCAGGGTATTATTGGCTGTAGGAGTTGGAAGAACCCATCAGTTAGACCACCACTTTATCTTTCCAAGGAGGCTAGATTTGAGGACTGTGTGGCATTGAGAAGGATGATATGGTATGGGGGATTCTTTAAACAAAAAAAAAAAATCAGAGAACGTGACTAAGAGCATGTCTTGTCTGAAATAATAATAATTATAGTATTTGTTAAGTGCTGACTATGTGCCAGGCACTGTAATAATAATAATATGATAATTGTGGTATTTTTAAGCACTTACTATGTGCCAGGCACTGTACTAAATGGTGGAGTGGATGCAAGAAAATCAGGTTGGACATGGTCCATGTCCCAGGTGGGGCTCATAGTCGCAATCCCTATTTTACCAATGAGGTAACTGAGGCCCAGAGAAGGGAAATGGTGTGCCCAAGGTCACGCAACAGACAAGTGGCGGAGACAGGATTAGAACCCATTACATTCCAACTCCCAGGCTCTTGCTGTCTTCACTACTCCAAGCTGCTTCCCAAGAATCAATCATGTGAAAGTTGTATTCCTAGTTGTGTTCACTTTAGGACAAAGGGCCCCTCCTAGCATTCAACTTGCATAAAGGATTGACTTGGCTTTTTTTTAATGGTATTTGTTAAGTGCTTGCTATGTGCCAGGCATTGTATTAAGTGCTGGAGTAGATACAAGATAATCAGGATTCAGTGATTAGATTCCCATTCCCTCCAAGACCTCAGTATCAGAGGATTGGAATTTCATTACATTTACTGGTATATGTCTCTGGGTTAAAAGTTTTTTTTTTTAATGTATGGTTTTTGTTAATGGCATTTGTCAAGCACTTCTATGTGCCAGGCACTGTACTAAGCCTTGGGTTAGAGACAAGCTAATCAGGTTGGACACAGCCCCTGTCCCACATGGGGCTCACAATCTTAATCCCCATTTTACAGATGAGGGAATTGAGGCCTAGAGAAGTGAAGTAATGTGCCCAAGGTCCTCCAGCTCCCAGGCCTGTACACTTTCCATTAGGCCATGCTGCTTCTCAAAGTAGATGATATTTTCCAAAAATTTTCACTCTATCTCTTTCCACCTTTCTCCCAGACCATTTAAAGAATGTCTCTTTTTTTAATTGTTTTTAAACTTCATTCATTCATTCAATCGTATTTATTGAGCACTTACTGTATGCAGAGCACTGTACTAAGCACTTGGGAAGTACAAGTTGGCAACATATAGAGACGGTCCCTACCTAACAGCGGGCTCACAGTCTAGAAGGGGGAGACAAAGACAGAACATATTAACAAAATAAAATAGAGTAAATATGTACAAATAAAATAAGTAGAGTAATAAATATGTACAAACATATATACATATATACAGGTGCTGTGGGGAGGGGAAGGAGGTAAGGTGGGGGGGATGGGGAGGACGGGGAGGACTTCAGCCCACAGTGACATAATCCCATTTGAAATTGAATTTATTCCCTCCCAAACAGAAGCAAATGGCTAAAAGACTATAGCTCTTAAAAGGGATTTGTGTGGGTGTGTGCGCACGTGGAAGGTGGGGAGTAGAGTTAATTTTACCAATAGATTTGAAACTTGACTAGCAATTTATTACTTCTGTGCTTTCCTCTATGGGCTGACATTTCAATGCTCTCTCTCCTTAGGACACTGTGACCTGGACATGGCAGGGATACACATTGTAAGTTGCATGCTTTACTACTGGTGGAAATAAATATTAATAATGTTTATCAAGTACTAAGTGCTGGGAATGGTCAGTTAATCATATTTATCAAGGGCTTACTGTGTGCAGAGCACAGTACTAAGCACCTGGGAGAGTACAATGCAACAGTAAACAGACGCATTCCCTGCCCACATTAAGCCAACATGGGGAGACAGCAGTATAAATAAATAAATTACAGATATATATAGGTGCTTTGAGGCTGGAAGGGTATGATGAATAAAGGGAGCAAGTCAGGGCAACACAGTAGGGAGTGGGAGAAAAGGAGAGGAGGGATCAGTAAGGAAGGCCCCTTGCAGGAGATGTGCCTTCAGTAAAGATTTGAAGGGAGGGCAGAGTGAAGAAATAGTAGTAGTAATAGTATTTATCTAGTACTAAGTGCTGGGTGAGAATCCACAGTGAGAGGTTAGACCTGGTTCCTCTTGTAGCTCCCAATCTATGAGGGCTTGGAATAAAATATCAGTAAAGGGGACAGCACTTAATAATAATAGTAATAATGATATTTTTAAGCGCTTACTATGTGCCAATCGAGTCTTCAGGGCCCCTTCCTTGTCTGATCTTAACATAATAGTCAAAAGCTTGGAATCCCTTTGTCCCTAGTTTGTTTTCTGTTCCTGTTTGCAGTAGTCCATTGTAAAGCTCTTGCAGTGCTTCTGTCTTGTTCATAATGGTCTTATTCATTATGGTCCTATCGTACTTTCACCAGTTCTGAACGAACAAATACTCCAAATGGCTCCAGTTACGGCACTTACATTTCATATTTGCAATTTTTGAATTCACACTCAGGCTCTGATTATGTGAAGCTTAATCAGATTTACCACTGATTTATCTTTTGTGGCTGAATTACTCCTCTCAGCAATGTAGAAAATTAGAAAATGTGCAGTTAATTGTTAGCACTGAGTAATGTAGTAGATGATCAGAAGATTAGCCTAAATTTGTGTTACTTTCTTACTAGATTCTGAAAATAATCAGAGAGAAGCCACATGGCCTAGTGGAAAGAGCACAGGCTTGAGAGTTAGAGGACCCGCATTCTAACCCTGGCCCTGCCGTGTGCCTGTTGTGTGATCTTGGGCAAGTCTCTTAACTTCTTTGTGCCTCAGTTCCCTCATCTGTAAAATGGGAGAAACAGCATGGAGAAGTGAGTAGAGTGTGGGTCTGAGAGTCAGAAGGTCCTGGTTCTAATCCCAGCTCCATCACTTGTCTGCTCTGTGACCTTGAGCAAGTCACTTCACTTCTCTGGGCCTCTGTTACCTCATCTGTAAAATGGGGATTGAGACTTGGAGCCCCATGTGGGGCAGGGACTGTGTCCAACCCGATTTGCTAGTATCCACCCCAGCACTTAGTACAGTGCCTGGCACACAGTATGTGCTTAACAAACACTACAATTATTATTATTATTATCAATAATATCTGTTCTCCCTCCTACTAAGGCAGTAAACTTCATGTGGAGCAGAGACTCTGTCCAGTTTACATAAACTGTGTCTACCCTAATGCTTAGAATAGTGTTTGGCACATAGTACGTATGTAACAAATGTTGTTGTTATTATTAGAGAAGGATGTTAAGAAATGTGTCTTTCATGATGTTAGCCTGAGACAGATGATGCCTCCTTTCCCCCCATGGTAGCCTGAAATTGCTCCAAATCAGATGGAGGGAAAGATTGTAGACCAGAAGCTCCTTTTGGGCAGGAAATATCTACCAACTCTGTTCCGTTGTCCTCTTCCAAGCACACAGTACAGTGCTCCACACCCAGTAAGCGTTTAATAAATTTGATTAATTGATTGAGATCCTCGGGCATAGTCAGACCACCTGTTTCAGAAGAGTACTCTCCGCATTACAGCATGGACTTGTGCAGCAGTGTTGCCTAGTGGAAAGAGTGCGGGCCTGGGCATCAGAGGACCTGGATTCTAATCCCAGTTTGGCCATTTGTCTACTGTGTGGTCTTGAGCAAGTCACTTCACTCTTCCGTGTCTCAGTTACCTCATCTATAGAATGGGGATTAAGATTGTAAGATACATGTGGAACGGGGACTGCGTCCAACCTGATTATCTTGTATCTATCCCAGGGCTTAGTACAGTGCCTGGCACATAGTCAGTGCTTAACAAATACCATTTAAAAACAAAATTAAACCTTTGTCAGAAAATATTTTTGAACCCTATGTGGTTCAGGGACTGCGTGTCTCACAACTTAATATCTACCTAAGTGTTCAGCACATAGAAAATGCTTGAAAATGTCATTAATTGTGGTATTTGTTAAGCTCTTACTATGTTTCAAGCACTATTCTGCATGCTGGGGAAGATATAAAATAATCGGGTAGGGACCCTGTCTAAGTAGGAGGGAGACCAGGTATTGAATCCATTTTGTAGATGAAATAACAGGTACAGAGAAGGTAAGTAACTTGCCCAAAGACACCAGCAGGTGTGTGGTGGAGACAAGATTAGAACCCAGGTCCTCCGACCCCCCAGCCCATGTTCTTTTCACTAGGCCATGCTGCTCTTCTATTATCATCATATCTTTTTTTTTTTTTTTTCCAGTAAGGTCCTCAGGAACTAGAACAGGCTCCTTGTACTTTTCTGTCAGAAACCCTCAAGAATGCCCTCTTGTTAGAGGAAAGCTAAATCGTTTGTTACCTTATTGGGCAAAGGTGAAGAAACTCTGTTGTGCTCATGCAAGAAATGGGATTGGTCTAGATTCACAAAGGGAAGGAAAACTTGCCCTCCACTGAAGAAGATTAAATAAAGGAAATATTTTATTTATATTATAAAAAGGCAGTATTATTGGGCTAATGGTGAAAAATGCATTCTTATTACTTTTAGCAGGAAGCTAAGGGAATTAGCAAATCCATTGCACTACTTCAGTATGGAAGCAGTTAATTTCCATGTTCTCACTTCCTTCCTTGAACAGTTGTCTTGCTTAACCATCCCCAGTTTCCCTCTGAAATAAGTCTTTAGACCAAAAAACAGTAGTTTCTTCAGTAGGTACCTTTTCCCCTTTAGTCAGCATTTGGAAAATAGTTGATTATGTTTCTGGATTATAACCCTTATGAAGCTCCTTGAAACATTTGAAACATTATTCTTTTTCTGGTGGTCCCAAGAGGCTCATTCCATAATAATAGTGTTAATTGTGGTATTTAAGGGCTTACTAAGTGCCAAGCACTGTTCCAAATACTGGGATAGAGCTACATGGGGCTCACAGTCTAGGAGGGAGAACAGGTGTTGAATCCCCACTTTTTCAGATGAGGGAACTGAGGCACAGGGGAATTAAGTGGCTAGACTGTAAACTCATTGTGGGCAGGGATTGTGTCTGTTATATTGTTGTATTGTACTCTCCCAAGCACTTAGTACGGTGCGTGACACACATTAAGTGCTTAATGAATATGACTGATTGCCCAAGGTCACACAGCAGAGAAGTGGTGGCTTTAAGATTAAAACCCAGCTCCTCGGACTCCCGGGCTCACACACTATCCACTAGGTTACACTAATTCCCACAAATACGAATGATTTACCGAGACATCTTCAGGTATTGCACACGGCAGATGACTGAGGAAATAAACTCCCCCTTCATCTATATAATGCTATCAAGGTTGTTTGTGCCATAAGCTATATTGGAGGGAAAAAAATCTTCCTGTAACTCAAACTGCCTTTTAATTAGTAGAATGGAGGTGGAGGGCAGGGGTGTAAATCTTCACATAACCTGCATCTCAATGAAAAGCTTCTAAAAGGTTTCAGGAGCATTGCATTTTTTAGAGGAGTGGAAAGGACAAGGGAGTGAATGAAGGTTTGAGGGTGTGAGTTCTCTCTGTTTTAAAGTGCCAGATGCACTTTCAGCAGCCTGAGGATGCAAATGTCAGGAGAGACAGGCGGCTCTCTGAACAATGGCTTAAGGAAAATCAGGGTGCCATGAGGAGAACTTTGCGGAGACACCAATGATCACTCTCCCATCAGCTATTTCAGCCTCACCAGCACACTGTCAGTAGCATTATCTTCAAATAAAAAAGGAGGTACACACACACATACATCCAGACACTTGGTATCAATGGCAATTCTTGTCCGAAAATCTTGATTGATTGAATTTTACTGTGGAATTTGTAAAGTGCTTACTATGTGCCTTGTCCCTTACCATGCAATCAGATTGGGCACGGTCCCTGTGCATATGGGGCTCGCAGACTAAGAGGGACAACGGGTATTGATTCCCCATTTTACAGATAAGGAAACGAAGGCCCAGAGACATTAAACAAGCTGCCTCAGATCACCCAGCAGGCAGACAACAGAGCCAGAACTAGAACCCAGGTTTTCTGACTCGGAGGCCTGGGCTCTTTCTGTTAGGCTGTGCTATTTCTCCAGAGCAGCATGAAAGATTGAAAAGGTGCTCATGTGGGTACATACTAATCTCGGCTCTGCTACTTATCTGCTGTGAGAACTAAGGCAAATCACTTAACTTCTCGGTGCCTCATTTCCCTTATCTGCAAAATTCAGATATTTAATAACTGCAAAAACAGGTATTCAATAACTGTTCTTCCCCCTGACTGGACTGTGAACACCGTGTGGGACCTGATGATCTTGTATCTACCCCAGGGCTTAGTACAGTGCTTGCCACATAGTTAGCACTTAAGAAATATAGTAAAATAATATAATTATGGTACTTGTTTAAGCACTTACTATGTGCCGAATACTGTACTAAGCACTGGGGTAGATACAGGTTAATCAGGTTGGACCCATTCCTGGTCCCACATGGGGCTTATAGTCTAAATAGGAGGGAGTAGGATTTAATCCCCATTTTACCAATGAGTTAACTGAGGCCCAGAGAAGTGATTTCCCCAAGGTCACACAGCAGACAAGTGGCAGGCACTTCTGACTCCAGGCCCAGGTTTTATCCACTAGACCATGCTGGAACCCATCAAGGGAAGCATTTCCTGCCCTCATGGAGCTTCCGGTCTAATGGGGGAGACTGATATGAAACTATTAACAAAAAGGAATCACAGGAAGTAATCGATAGCATCTGGTTGGCCACAGCCTGGAATAGCCCTCTACTTCTCTTATGCTCCCCACTTCTTCATTCGATTGGTGATGATTCATTTCAGGAAAGGAACAAATCTGAACTATATTTGGCCTGGAGTTACATGTTCTAGAGTACAGACACTGAAGTTCTTGTTTCAGATCTTTTTTTAGTCCTGCCTTCTAGTAAATCATCCATTGGGAAGAGCGTTCAGTTGAGGGTAGAATTTAATAGCCTCTCATAATCAAATTTGCATTAGCAAAAGTACAGTGGAGAGTCTCAGAATGACCTAAATTTTAATCCTGGCTCCAACACTTGTCTGCTCTGTGACCTTAGGCAAGTCACTTGTCTTGACCTCAGTTTCCTCATTCCTTGTAAAAATGGGGATTCCGACCGTGAGCCTCATGTGGGATATGGACTGTGTCCAACCTGATTAGCTTATATCAACCCCAAGACTTAGTACAGAGTCTGGCACGTATTAAGCACCTCACAAATACCTTTTTTATATATAAAAAAAGAAGGAATAACCCCTCCACACATTGCTCGAGGAATCAACTGGGCTCCGAAAGTCTAGCATTACGTGGTTTTGGCAAGTTTGCTTTCCCAAGAGTTCTTTTTTTAAAAAAGCCTTATCAGTAGTCACATGATTTACTTGCCCACCCCCAGGCTGTTTACTAGTTTTACTGGGTAAGTAATGATGATGTGGTAGATACAGACCAAAGCAGGCTCTTCTTTTGGTTAAAAAATCCATGGGTTTGTTTTTTTTTTTTTAATGTTGAGCAGAAAATAATTTGAATCTTTATAGGTATTGTCAGTTTTCTAATTTGATATTTAATCTTTATTTAGCAATAACTGTAATTCCGTAATATTTATGGATCACTCACTGTGTGCAAAGTGCTGTACTAAATGCTTGGGAGAGTACAGTACACTAGAGTTAGTAGGCAAAGGTCCCTGCCCACAAGGAGCTTACAGTCTAGCTTATACCAACCTACATGTGGGGTAGTTGCACTATGAGAATTTTGGCAAAAAATGATATATGTTGAAATTTAAAGCATTGATACAGTCGAAATTAAAGGAATTATGACTAACATTGTATTTCTGCAGCTTTATTTAAATTTGCCATTGTCTTTTTTTTTTCTCCAGCATTCAGCTTTGCACGATGACTTTTTGCCAGGTCTTCACAAAGGTGGAAATTGAGGTGAGGCTCGACCAGAACTTAGCCATAAAATATTTTGTCTTTTTGTGTATTTCCCTAGAAATTAATCCAGATGTTAAGAAGTGTGGCCTAGTGGATAGAGCATGGGCCGGGGAGTCAGAAGGACCTGGGTTCTAATCCCAGCTCCTTCGCTTGTCTGCTGTGTGTCCTTGGCAAGTCCCTTAACTTCTCTGTGCCTCAGTTACCTCATCTGGAAAATGGGGATTAACACTGTGAGTCCCACGAGGGACAACCTGATTACCTTGTAACCTCCCCAGCGCTTAGAACAGTGCTTTGCATGTATTAAGCGCTTAACAAATGTCATTATTATTATTATTGATAATAATAACTTCTCCGTGCCTCAGTTACCTCATCTGGAAAATGGGGATTAAGACTGTGAGCCCCATTTGAGACAGGGACTGTGTCCAACCTGATTGGCTTATATCTACTCCAGAGCTGTAGTACTGTACTAAGTGCTTGGGAGAGTACGATACAGCAGAATTAGCAGACACGTTCCCGGCTCATAAGAGTGGGGACAGTGTAGAATTGGAACTAGCAGGTTGAAACTGGCCTTTATTGACACTTCTCTCTATATACCATGCTGTGAAAGGGCTCAGCTTTTGTCCTTGTGAATGTTGGCTTCTGCCAGGCCAACCTCTTAACATCTAAGGGAGGTCGGATCAGGAAGCGGTTGCCATTTGACACCTTGGGAAATAAAAGCACTGAGAGGTTAAGTGACTTGTCCAGGGTCAGTGACTGATGGAAGTGAAACTCGGACTTTCCAGACTATCAGCTAAGCACTTTCCACCGTGGAGAATACTGACTCTCATAATAGTGTGTAATAGCTTGTAGGCAGAGAACGTATCTGCAGTGTTATTGCATTGTAGTCTCCCAAGCTCGGGCTAAATAAATACCATTGATGAGGATGATAGCATGCTTAGGGGTCTGACCCTCCTTCCCCATTCATCTCTTTAAAGTCCACCTCCAGTTGTAAGTTGAGAAGATAATTGCAACAGAGTTGAACTCTCTTGGGCAAGGAGGGTGCATGCATGGGAATTGCCTTTCAAATCTCAGACTGGGGTGGAGGCACTTAAAGGTCCTTGACCCTCAGCCGACGTCAGCACTGCATGTTTGGTAAATCGCTGGTCTGTTGTACAGCAGTAGCCAACAAAAACAGACAAAAGTTGAGCATCATCAGGAAGAGGATCGGGGTGGGGGGGGGGGGGAAAGGTGTAGTTTTACCACTATGTAAAACCATGGCTTGACTGTGTCTGAAATATTGGTGGGGTAAATGAGCCCCATGCGAGACAGGGCTGTGTCCAACCTGATTACCTTGTGTCTACCCCAGTGCTTGGCACATATTAAGCACTTAAATGCCAAATTATTATTATTTAAGGTGACCAGTCAGTCTTATTTATTGAGCACTTACTGTGTGCAGAGCATTGTACTAAGCGCTTGGGAGAGTACAGAATAACCATCACAGACACAGCCCCTGCCCACATCGAGTTTACAATCTAGAGGGGGAGACAGACATTAATGTAAATAAATAAATTACGGAGATGGATGTAAGTGCTGTGGAGCTGGGAGAGGGGATGAAAAAGAGGAGCGAGTCAGGGCAATGCAGAAGGGAGTGGAAGAAAAGGAAAAGAGAGCTTAGTCAGGGAAGGCCTCTGGAAGATGTTTTCAGTAAGGCTTTAAAGATGGGGAGAGTAATTGTTGGATATGAAGAGGAAGGGCGTTCCAGGGCAGAGGCAGGATGTGGGTGAGAGGTTAGTGGCGAGGTAGATGAAATCGAGATGGAGTGAGTAGGTAGGCATCAGAGGTGCGAAATGTACCTTCTGGGTTGCGGGAGGAGATTAGCAAGGCTATTGACGGCTTTAAAGTCAATGGGAAGGAGTTTCTGTTTGATGCAGATGTGGATGGGTAACCACTGGAAGTTCTTGAGAAGTGGGGAAAGATGGCCTGAATGTTTTTGTAGAAAAGTGAATCAGGCAGCAGAGTGAAGTATGGACTGTAGTGGGAAGAGACAGGAGTCAGGGAGATAGGCAAGGAGGCCAGTTCGGTAATCAAAGCCGGATAGGATAAGTGCTTGGATTAACATGGTAGCAGTTTGGCTGTAGAGAAAAGGGTGAATTTTAGCAATGTTGCGAAGGTTGAACTGACAGGATGTAGTGAAGGACTGATTATGTGGGTTGAATGAGAGAAAAATCCAGGATAATGCCAAGTTTACGGGATTGTAAAATGGGAAGGATGGATGGTGGTGCTATCTACAGTGATGGGAAAGTCAGGGGAAGAACAGGGTTTGGGTGGGAAGATAAGGAGTCCTGCTTTTCACATAATTTTCAGGTGACAGCAGGACATCCAAGTAGAGATGTCTTGAAGACAGGAGGAAATGTGAGACTGCAGAGAGGGAGAAAGATCAGGGCTGGAAATGTAGATTTGGGAATCATCTGCATAGAAGCAGTAGTTGAAACCATGGGAGCGAATGAGTTCTCCAAGGGAGTGGTGTAGATGGAGAATAGAAGGGGACCCAGAACTGAACTTGAGGGACACTCACAGGTAGGGTGAGGAGGCAGAGGAAGAGTCCATGAAAGAGACCAAGAATGAGCTGCCAGAGAGATAGAAGGAGAACCAGGAGAGGACAGTGTCAGGCTGAGGTTGAGCTGTGTTTCCAGGAAAAGGGGATGGTCTACAGTGTTTAAGGCAGCTGAGAGGCCGAGAAGGATTAGGATGGAGTAGAGGCCCTTGGATTTGGCAAGAAGGAGATCAGTTTGAGAGGGCAGTTTCTGGGGAGTGAAAGGGGCAGAAGCCAGATTGAAGGGGGTCAAGGAGAGAATTGGAGGTGAGGAATTTGAGACAGTGGGTGTAGACAACTCGCTCAAGGAGTTTGGAGAGGAATGATGGGAGCAAAGTGGGGCAATAACTGGAAGGAGCTGTGGGATCTAGGGAGGGTTTTTTTAGGATGGGGAAACATGGGCATGTTTGAAAGCAGAGGGGAAGAAGCCATTGGAGAGTGAACAGTTGAAGATGATGGTTAGGGAGGGGAGAAGGGAGGAGCAGTCGCTTTGATAAGGTGCCAAGGGATGAGGTCGAATGCTCAGGTTAAGGGGGTGGATTGTGAGAGAAGGCAGGTGATCTCTTGAGATACCACTGCAAAAGATGGGAGAGTTGAAGAAGGGGCAGGAGGAGGGAGGGACAGAGGGAGCAGGGGAGATTTTAGGGAGATCACGCTTGATAGTTTCAATTTTCTCAATAAAGTAGGTGACCAGGTCAGTGGTGCCAAGAGATGGGGGAAGAGGGGAGACAGGGGGTTTGAGGAGGGAGTTAAGCATCTGGAACAACTGGCGAGGGCAAAGGACATGGGTGAAGTTGAACTAGGTGCTTGTGAGATATGTAGAAAATCAAAGAAACAGACTGTCCACAAGGGGTTTACAAGCTAGTGGAGAGAAACAGTTAAATAAGTTCTGCTTAGCCAGATTGATCATCTCTTATCCTCATCCCTTCCCTCCAGTTCAGCAGAAAACTTTCCCCAACATTTTCTTTCACTTCCTCCCACTCCTCTGGGGATAATATCATCATCAATCGTATTTATTGAGCGCTTACTGTGTGCAGAGCACTGTACCAAGCGCTTGGGAAGTACAAGTTGGCAACACATAGAGACAGTCCCTACCCAACAGTGGGCTCACAGTCCATAATATGGAGTTGGGACTACAGGATTTAAAATGGGGGCAGTGTTTTATTGGCAGCCACTCCTCCAGGGCCAGTGTTTAGCCACATGGCAGTGGGGAAATGGGGTTGGAGTCGGCAGAGGCCACTAAATCCTTAAGCAAAACGCAGTTCCTTCAGGCCTCCCTAGTGCCACTGTCAGAGACAGAATTTTGGGCCAGGTGGGCCTGTGGCCTGACCCAGTAGTGGCCCTGCTGGTGTTCTTATGAAAACCCTCCGGGAACCAGTGGAGAAATGGGAGAGTCTTGGCCAGTAGTGACTCAGGACGCATGTGAGTGGAGGAGCCGGGAAAGTAAGAGAAGTAAGCAAATTCCTCATTTCTTGCACTAACCATTCTTACCACATTTCCTCTGTGTCATAGCCATTTTTTTCTTTTCTTTTTTTTTTTACATTAAAATATTTGCATCCTCAAGCTGGACCCAGACTACATTGCTTCTTGGGTCATATTTTTTGGAGCAGAAAATGATTTCCCCATCCATTCATGGCAAATTGGTTTCTGCCAATCTGGATGGATCTCGACCATTGTAATCTGACAGACCATATTGGAATGTGGAGGCAGAGGATGGAGCAACTAAGATAGTCATTCTACACATGTCTCCCCACTCCTCAATAAACCTCCAGTGGTTGCCCAACCACCTTAGCAACAGGCAGAAGCTTGGCCAGTGGCCTTAAGGCAGACAATCAGCTCTTTCCCCCAAGCCATCCTTGCCCCCTCCCTCTACAACCCAACTCACACATTTCATTTTCAGTCAACCTTATTTATTGAGCACTTATCAATTCTATTTCTTGAGCTTACTGTGAGTAGGGCACTGTATGAAGCACCGGGTGGGTTACAAAACAATAGAGTTGGTAGACACAATTCCTCCCCTCACTGTGCCAACCTAATCACTGTGCCAACCTAATCACTGTGCCAGCCTAATCACTGTGCCTTCCTCCCATCTCTCTCAGCATCAGCCTCTTGGCACCACCTCTCTTCGCTTAAACTCCCTCCCCCTTCATATCTGACAGACCACCCATCTCCCCATCTTCAAAGCCCTGGTGAAATCATATCTCTTCCAGGAAACCTTCCCTGACTAATCTCTCATCTCCCCACCGAGTTTTCCTTCCTTTCTGTGTCACCAGTGACGTTTGGCATCAGCGCCTCAGGTTGAATGTTAAATCTTGCTCATTATTAAAGTTCCTAGTAGCCTCAGTCCAGCTTGCCAGGTCCTGGCTTAATTATTAGTAATAGTATTTATTAAGCATCTACTGTGGGCAAAAATGTTGTGCTATGCGGTGGGAAAAATTTCACAGCTGAAAATTAGGCAAGCTCCCTGACCTTAAAGCACTTGCAGTCTGAGTCAGCGGGCAGGGGGGACTGGTGATAGACTCACCAGAAGTTGTGAAATAACAAGAAAAAACAACCTATAAAGACAAAGATAAGAATGTATATCGTGGGAATTTGTTTCATGTTTTTCACCACCTAAGCAGGACCTTTTTGTTTGTTTAATTTTCTTTCTTTTTCATAGTATTTTAGAACCAACTACGGGCCAAATGCTGTACTAAATTCTGGAGTAGATATGAGCTAATCAGGTTGGACGCAGTCCATGTCCCACATGGGGCTCACATGGGTCTTAATCCCCATTTTATAGATGAGGTAACTGAGGCACAGAGAAGGTCACAGCAGACCAGTGGCAGAATAGGGATTGGAACCCAGGACCTTCTGACTCCCAAATTTATGCTCTATCCACTAGACCATGCTGCTCCTCAGTACTTAGTAAGTTTTAATAATTACCATGGTTGCTATTATTTGCACCTTCCCAGCCCCCAACTCCACTCCTGTGGTATCCTGGCTCTGCCCAAGAACTCCAACCCCAACATTGTAAAATTTCAGAAGGCCTCAGTTTGCCACTTCTTCGCTCTCCGTCTCGTTGGAGAGAAAGATGGGGCCCGATGGAGAGGCACATGGCATTTGTTCATTCATATTATTGAGCACACACTGTGTGCAAAGCACTGTACGAAGCACTTGGGAGAGTACAGTATAACAATAAACAGACACATTCCCTGTAAGTTGTCTTCCATCAATGGGGTTTGCTGGAGGGAGATTACTACAGGCTGTTTCTATGCCTCCATCTTGGTGATTTGCTGAGGTGGTCTAGCAGTTCAGGTTTTCTTGGTGAAAGATGAATTTCTTAGATCCACTTGATTCTTGCACCTCATTTTCCATTATGTTTTCCCTTTAGTCTCATTCTCCGGATGAATTTTTAAAAGTTTCCGATTCCGTTTTTAAGCCCTTTTTGCAGCACAGCTGTATTTTGTCGGTTCCCGCCTGTAGAGAGCTCCAGTTTTATCCAAGCCCTTTTTGGATCAGTATTATGGTTGTGTTTGCAGGGGTTATTGTTGGCAGTGGGAAAGGGGACCGAAGGGGTGGGCTGGAAGTGGGGACTGCTGGCAGTGGAGGAGGAAGGGAGATCCAGACGCAGCAGAGTGGAAGGGGAAGAGAGGCAGAGGCAGCTTTCAAGAGGCAGAGGGGAAGAGAGGGCAGAGGCAGCTTTAGAGAAGCAGTGTGGCTCAGTGGAAAGAGCACGGGCTTTGGAGTCAGAGGTCATGGGTTCGAATTCTGGCTCCGCCACATGTCCCCCTCTAGACTGTGAACCCGCTGTTGGGTAGGGGCTGTCTCTATATGTTGCCAACTTGTACTTCCCAAGCACTTAGTACAGTGCTTTGCACACAGTAAGCGCTCAATAAATACGATTGAATGAATGAATGAAAGTCACTTAACTTCTTGGAGCCTCAGTTACCTCATCTGTAAAATGGGGATGAAGACTGTGAGCCCCATGTGGGACAGCCTGATCATCCTGTATCCCCCCCCCCAGCGCTTAGAACAGTGCTTTGCACATAGTAAGCGCTTAATAAATGCCATCATTATTAGTATTATTATTATAAAATGTGAATAGAAATTGGGCTTTGGTATTGGAAGATCCAGTTCTGCCAGTCAATCATAGCAAATACCACAACTATTATTGTTATTATTAATATTAAGTGCTCAGTATGTGCCAAGCACTGTGCTAAGTGCTGCTGTAGGTGCCATCAGATCAGACACAACTCGTTCTCTGGACTCCTTGTGGTCTGGGAATGTGTCTGTTTTCTGTTATATTGTACGCTTCCTAGTGCCCAGTACAGTGCTCTGCACACTGTAAGCACTCAGTAAATACTGCTGACTGTCACAGTCACCACCCCAAGAAAGGATCACAGTCAAAGAGGGAGGGAGAACTGGTATTTAATTCCCATTTTAGAGATGAGGAAACGGAAGCACTGAGAAGTAAAGTGACTTGCCCGAGGTCACACAGCAGGCAAGCGTGAATCTGGGGATTAGAACCCAATCAGTCAGTCAGTGGTATTTATTAAGCACTTACTGTGGGCAGAACACTGTACTAAGCATTTGGGAGAGTACAGAACAACAGAGTTGGTAGACACATCCCCTACCCACAGAAACCTTACGGTCTAACCGGGGAGACAGACATTAAAGTGGATTAAGGAGAGGGGAAATAGTAAAGTATAAGAATATTTACTTAAGTATTATGACTGGGGTGAGTATTAAAGTGCTTAAGGGGTACACAGCCAATTCATAGTTGACCCCAGGGGGAGGGCAGACGGGGAAAGACCATAGGCTCATTGTGGGCAGGGATTATGTCTTTCGTAATGTGTGGTGCTCTCTCAAGTGCTTAGTACAGCATTCTGCACACAGTGTGCACTCAATAAATACGATTGATTAAAAAAGGGGGGCTTAGTCTACAACTGTTTTTATTTTCTGTTTAGATGGCATCCAAGGCCCATTGTCTTCAAAGCTCAATTTAGTTTAAATGTATTTTGGACTCATCTGTTTATGCGTAAATGTAGACTCAAATCCTCTCAGCTGCCCCCTAACAAAGGGAACAGTGTGTGTTTAATAATGTGGGAGATAATAGGGCTAAGATGTTTGGAGGGCAGGGAAAGGGACCTTTCATCACCTGAAGAAATACAAGCATTTTGTCATTGAGTGACTGTTCTCTCAACCAGACCCAAGAATTTATGGCTTAGGGAGGGGAATATTGAATAACCAACTTCAAAAATGCTATACTTTGAAAATCCTTAAAGTGCTAATTACTTAGGGGTGGCTCAAGTTCTTCAACTGGTCTTTCTTTAGTGCAGTGTGACTTCCAGAATTCAGTATTGCTTTATGACCTAGACCTGATCTCATGATAGCCCTTCCATCACGAACCCAGAGATTGGTTGGGTTGAACTCTTACCTCTTCTGAAAGATGGCAGAATTTTGTACCGGTCTTGAAGGACATTGTGAATCAGTCAACAAGTATTTTATTTAAATGCCCTCAAGGTAGAACCCTCTGTTGTGTGAGCTAAGAGTGGGAATGTGCTAGTGGACGGATTGATCTGTCTTTGGGGGAAGAGAGAGGCAGTTGCCAAGGGTATCATTCTAGCTGACTTTCTCACAGCTACAGTCTTTGGGAAAGCAAGAGCTGCATAGATGTCTGGTTAACTTCTATTGGGAGGGGGAAAGGGAGAGAAGAGAGAGGGAGATGGAGATTATCACCAGAAAATATAAATTAAAGTGCAAAGAAAGTTTTTCTTAAAATGGTATTTCGCAGGAACGCATTCTAGGAGAAACACCGTGGCCTAATAGAGAGAGCATGGCCCTGGGAGTCAGAATGACCTGGGTTCTAATCCTGGCTCTTCCAATTGCTTGCTGTGTGACTTTAGGCAAGTTTTTGCCTCAGTTTCCTCTACAGTGAAATGGGGATAACTGTTCTCTCCTACATAGACCGTGAGCTCCATATGGGACAGGGACTGTTTCCAATCTAATTAACTTTTACCTTCCCCAGCACTTAGTAAGCACTTAATGCAAGGTAAGCACTTGACACATATCATAGGAAACCTGGCAACATGGGACCAGACAGATCATCAGTCTAATTAATCCAGCATGGATTTTCTCATGGCCATTAGATAGATAATAATCTCCTTGTGGGCAGCCACATCTGTCAACTATATTGGACTCACCCAGGTGCTTAGTTCAGTCCTCTGTACATAGTAAGCGGTTTCAATAAGTACCATTGTTTGGTTGGCTTAAGACTTGACTGTATTTTCTCATCAGAGGAGCACTGAATGCAGGAAGGCAGATAAACACAAATCCAGTTGGTAATTATTTTTATAAGCTCGAGAGAATGGGTTTTTCTTCCATGAATAAAATACTAGGCAAGCATGGGGAAAACATTACCCATACAGATGGTTTGGAAGAATATTTATTAAGAACCTACTTTGAGCAGAGCAGGATTACAAGAGAATTAGCTATGGTTTCTGCTCTCAAGGGATTTAGAATCAAACAAGAGAGACAGGATAAATACAGATGCACATAAAATTAAACCAAAGTGCAGAGCCAGGGACAAAAAAAGGTGAGTTCAAGTAACTGAACAGCTAGGTTACAGGGTGCAGAAGTAATGGAATTTATTAAGTGCTTACTCTGTGCAGAGCAATATGCTAAGCATTGAGAGAAAATACAAAGGTGGGAATTAGGCACTGCCTCTGTCCCCAGGGGAGGGTGCCAAAATCTGAGTAAATATCAATCAATCACTCGTATTTATTGAGCTCTTCCTGTGTGCAGAGCACTGTACTCTACAGAGAGAGAAATAGATAATATATAATCACCACATCTTATATATTGCTACTCTAGCTACCCAACCATAAGCTCGCTGTGGGCAGGGAAGGTCTGTTTCTTGTTTTACTGTACTCTCCCAAGCACTCAGTTCAGAGCTCTACACACAGTAAACACTCAATAAATATTAGTGAATGAATGAATAAATGCAGCTGGGTATATATATATATATATATGGACAGCTGGGTAACTAGTGTAATAATTCTAATTGTTAATAAGTGGATAATTATAACAGAGAAGCAGCGTGGCCTAGTGGAAAGAGCATGGGCCTGAGTGTCAGAGGACCTGGGTTCTAATCCCGGCTCTGCCAATTGCTTAACCATGGGCCAGTAACTTAACTTATCTTTTCCTCCGTTTCCTCAACTGTAAAATGGGGATTAATTCTTTACTCCCTCCAACTTAGACTGGGAGCCCTATGTGGGAAAGGGCTGTGACCAATCCAATACACTTATGTCTATCCCAGTGCTTAGAACAGTGCTTGACACATAGTAAAGTGCTTAAGAGATACCATAAAAATGTCGTGCTAAGTGGTGAGCGCTTGCCGTGTGCCAAGCACTGTACTAAGCGTTGGGTAGATACAAAATAAGCAGATTGGGCACAGTTTCTGTCCCACATGTAGCTCACAGGGTGAGCGGGAGAAAGAGTGAGTATTTTATCCCCACTTCTATAGCTGAGGAAACTGAAGCATAGGGTTTCACAGTGATGGGATGGGCAGATCTGACTGTTTCAGTCATAAGAAAATAGTGCTAGGGTGGCTAGGAAAAATTCAAAGTAAAACTTGTTACTGTATATTGAGGATACGGAGACCTCTAGTGGCTCAGTGTATTTTTCTACTCTGGAAGTAAAGTACAGCACAACACTGGGCAGTAATGCCACATAATAATAATAATAATAATAATGTTGGCATTTGTTAAGCGCTTACTATGTGCAAAGCACTGTTCTAAGCGCTGAGGGGATACAAAGTGATCAGGTTGTCCCACGTGGGGCTCACAGTCTTAATCCCCATTTTACAGATGAGGTAACTGAGGCTCCGAGAAGTTAAGTGACTTGCCCAAGGTCACACAGCAGACATGTGGTGGAGGCGGGATCCGAACCCATGACTTCTGACTCCAAAGCCCGTGCTCCTTCCACTGGGAATTTGTTAAGCGCTTACTGTGTGCCAGGCACTGTACCAAGTGCTGGGGTGGACCCAGTCCCTGTCCCGCATAGGGTTCACAGTTTTTCATTCCCCATTTTACAGATGAGGTTACTGAGGCACAGAGTGGTGAAGTGACTTGCCTAAAGTCACACAGCAGTCCTGAGATTAGACCCCATGACATTCTGACTCCCAAGCCCAGGCTCCATCCACTATGCCATAATAATAGTAGCACTTGTTAAGCACTTATTATGTGCCAGGTAAGGTACTAAGCACTCGGGTGGATACAAGATAATCAGATCAGACTCAGAACACAGAAAGACTTGGAGATGTATTATCAATTCAGTAGAATAGAGATAGGCTTTAAAAAATCGGAAAATAAAAACCCAAGTGCAGTGCTAATATATCTTAGAGCCTCTTGCCCTAGGTGAAAATGGGGAAGTGTTCTAATAATAATAATAATAATAATAATTGGCATTTATTAAGCGCTTACTATGTGCAAAGCACTGTTCTAAGCGCTGGGGAGGATACAGGGTGATCAGGTTGTCCCACGTGGGGCTCACAGTCTTAATCCCCATTTTACAGATGAGGTAACTGAGGCCCAGAGAAGTTAAGTGACTTGCCCAAGATCACACAGCAGACATGTGGCGGAGTCGGGATTCGAACCCATGCCCTCTGATTCCAAAGCCTGGGCTCTTTCCACTGAGCCACGCTGCTTCTCTAGACCAGCACAAACATAAAATAGTCATAGTACAATATGTTACCACACTGAGAGAAGGTGAAAACAACAGAAGAGGTAGAAAAGGAATGAAAAGCAAGAGATTGTTAAACTGTGATCACCACTGCGAGTACTAAAAGAAAAACAGTAAAACCGGTATGGACATAATAATAATAATAATAATAATAATAATGGTATTTGTTAAGCGCTTACTATGTGCAAAGCACTGTTCTAAGCACTGGGGGGATACAAGGTGATCGGGTTGTCCCATGTGGGGCTCACAGTCTTAATCCCCATTTTACAGATGAGGGAACTGAGGTCCAGAGAAGTGAAGTGACTTGCCCAAAGTCACACAGCTGACAAGTGGCAGAGCCGGGATTTGAACTCATGACCTTGGACTCCAAAGCCCGGGCTCTTTCCATTGAGCCACACAGCATAGGAGGTATGGCCTAACAGAAAGAGCATGGGCATGAGAGTCAAGAGATATGGATTCTAATTCCTGCTCTGCCACTTGCCTACTGTGTGACTTTGGACAAGCCACTTCCCTTTTGGTGCCTCAGTTTCCTGATCTGTAAAATGGGGATTAAATACCCCTCCCACTTAGACTGTGAGTTCCATATGGGACAGGGGCTGTGTCCAATCTGCTTTTATTGCCCATGACTCGGCCCATAGAAAGCACTTAACAAATTGATTAACAAATACCACAATATTGCTACTATTATTATGTTAATCATCATCATCATTGATGAAAGGAGCGAAGTTATGTGATGCCAGACCAGGAGTTAGAGGACTAGAGGAAGATTAACATTTGAATACCAAAAAATATAGGGTCGGTAGGCTAGAGAGAAGAGTAGTAGAGAGGTAAAAATATCAGCAACTCAGAAGGAGTGGAAAACGTATTGAAGTAGCCCCATCTCTCAAGGCAAAATGGGAAAGAACTGGATGGTTTGCAGTGATTGGGTTTATGCCTATGGAATTTCATTACTGAGATATAGTCCGTCTTTCAGTTTCTACCTGTCTACGTCCCTACTGATGAAGAAAAAAGTGACCCCATACTCTTTGCCAACGGAGTCCGGAACACCATGGCAACGTAAGTATTCACAGGGGCTGTGAACTCTGGAGGACTTGTGAAGTAATGATAAATTGCAGTTTTATCGCTTCTCTGCCACTTAAACTTTATATTATCTACCCTCTTTATATTATGAGGGAAGAGGGGACGTCAGTCTTGCAGACAGATTGCAGTGTTTCTCTTTCTTCAGATATTTTTAACGCTTTCTGCAGTTTCATTGTCCGTCACATACCGGCTAGTGACACAGGGATAATTCCTCCCAGCAGAGAGAGCATCACCAACCTGGCGGAGTAACTTGTGGGAGTGGAGTCAGGTGACTTGGGTTCACTCATTCAATTCATTCAACCATATTTATTGAGTGCTTACTGTGTGCAGAGCACTGTGCTTAGCCCTTGGGAAGTACAGTTCACCAACAGATAGAAACAATCCCTGCCCACAATGGGCTCACAGTCTAGAAGGGGGGAAACAGACATCAAAACAAGTAAACAGGCATCAGTAACATTATTATAAATAAATAGAATTATAGATCTAAACACATTATTAATAAAAATAAATAATCAAGTCTCAGCTCCACCACTTTTCTGCTATGAGACATTGGGCAAGTCACTTAATATTTCTGTGCTTCAGTTTCCCCTTCTGTAAAATGGGGATTCAATCCTACTCCTCCTGCTTAGACTGTGAGCCCCATGTGCGGCAGGGACTGTATCCAACCCAAATATCTTGCATCTAGCCCAGTTCTTAGGACAGTGCTTGACACATAGTGCTTAATAAGACTATAAACTCATGGTGAGCATGAAATGTGTCTGTCATATGGTTGTATTGTACTTTCCCTAGCTCTCCATGTAGCATTCTGCACATAGTAATCATTCAATAAATATAATTGATTGATGTACAATAATAATAACTTGCACCTGGGAGAGCATTTGGTCCTGCATTTGAAGAGTCAGAAAGGATTTGGATGGCGTCATTAACTAAAGATTGAAATATATTGTGAGAAGAAGTTGGAGTTGTTAGGAGACTCAGGAAGCGTTCAGTATATAAAACCCAAGATGGATTAGGAGAAGAGAAAGTTAACCGCTCACATTGCTAATGGCTTTCTAGGTGACCAGACACCAGGCATCTTCAAACATCCTTTGTTCTACAGTGACGAAGACCATGCCAAGCTGGCTCCATTCTGATACTCTTTTGTTGTGGCTCCATTCTGATAGTCTTGTTGAATTGATATCAATTTTCTTTTCACTTGCCTCTATGCGCCCAAACTTTGACATACAAAATTTGGAGGTAATCGATGAAGTTGATCTAATCCTATAATCTGAGTGGAAAATTTACCACCTGTCTATTATCTTTCCATTTCTCATTTTCTTTCATAGTAGAGAAGGGAGCTTACCCTTATGTTTCGTAGATTTTATTCTCTATGTTGTAAAATATCAGCTCCCCAAATAGTGATGTCATTTATATTCTTGCAGCAGTTTTTTAATCCACTAAATATTTATTTTTGTGAAATGGAAGATGGGGAAGGAAGTCAGACTTAGAACAAGAATTCCTTTCCCATGATAAGAGCCACAGCAATAATACATCATTTGATGAAAATAACTTTTCATGTAGCCTTAAGTCTTCTGAGAACCAGTGCTCTGTATTTTTTTTGTGATTTTATTTTCCTAACGGTTCATTCAGTTCCCTAAGGCCAGGTGGGACTGAATGAGAAGCAGCGTGACTCAGTGGAAAGAGCACGGGCTGTAGAGTCAGAGGTCATGGGTTCAAATCCTGACTCTGCCAATTGTTCGCTGTGTGACTTTGGGCAAGTCACTTAACTTCTCTGTGCCTCAGTTCCCTCATCTGGAAAATGGGGATTAAGACTGTGTGCCCCCGGTGGGACAACCTGAGCACTTTGTAACCGCCCCAGTGCTTAGAATAGTGCTTTGCACGTAGTAAGTGCTTAATAAATGCCATTATTATTATTATTTTAGAATTTAGTTTGCCACTCTCCTAGGAAGATCCAGGTCAATCCATCAATCAAAGGTATTTATCGAGCATTACTGTACACAGAATACTGTACTGAGCACATGGGGAAGTGCAGTAGGGTTGGCAGATCCGATTCCTGCCATTGTAGAACTTACAATCTAATGGATCAGAACCCTGCTGCCCACTTCTTGGCTTCCTCCATAGATTTGACATTGTTGGGTTCATACCTGCTGGATTCAAATAACAGAGTTCCTGAAAAATCGTCC
Organism: Tachyglossus aculeatus; assembly: GCF_015852505.1. Lineage (NCBI taxonomy): Eukaryota > Metazoa > Chordata > Mammalia > Monotremata > Tachyglossidae > Tachyglossus > Tachyglossus aculeatus. The sequence goes on along the minus strand of NC_052076.1, from coordinate 5,864,042 downwards.
TCTTCAAAAGTTTGTGTAAAGCAAATGACTCAATTCTGTCAGTCATAAAGCAGCAGAGGAAGTAAGGATGACTTCCCTGGACAACTTCCTTGTCCCTGGAGGCAGGGACAACCTTTTAACTCTTCTCTCAATCATGTTTTAAGATTGGTGCATGACCTGCTGTGGCATTTGGAACTGAGGCATGGTCTTTGTGGGAGAGGCACAGATGAAGATAGAAGCTTTTTCCACTCATAGTTGTAGCTGGGCCACTTAATCTAGTATAACCAAATAGGAGCATTTTTTTTAATGAGGTTTCAAAGTGTTTTCATTCACTTATTTTTCTTTTCGTTAGTGTTCTGAACGTGCCCGTTACGGACCATACTTATGAAGACTGCAGGCTGATGATCTCAGCAGGGAAGCTGACATTGCCCATGGAGGCTGGCTTGGTGGAATTTACCAAAATCAGCCAGAAATTGAAGTAAGTGCAATTTTAAAGGGCCGGCCCCACACTTTAAAAGACGAAAGGTCTGGTAGAAACTGGAAGAGCTGCTTCGGGAAAGTTAGGTGGAATCCTTTTATTTCCTTTGCTTTACTCATTTTGATCTCTGCAAACTGGGGATTCAGTACCTGCTCTCCCTCCTACTTATGCTGTGAGCCCTAATTGGGACTTAATTATCCTGTACTTACCCCAGTGCTTACTGTAGTGCTTAACACAAAGAAAGTGCTTATTCATTCGTTCATTCAATCATATTTATTGAGCACTTACTGTGTGCAGATCACCCTACTAAGTGCTTGGGAAAGTACAATAAATTGCCTAACAAATACCGCAATTAAAGAGAAGCAAGAGGTTTACCCTGACCCACAAAAAGAAGATAAACAACGCTGATTTAAAAAGCATTGGGTGTCCTCCCTAGGGCAGCTGTATTATCAAAGAGCGCTTGGACTATAATTTTTACCCAGGGTCTTAATAATAGTAATTACAATAGTTGTGGTAGTTAAGTACTTACTATGTGCCCAGAACTGTACTAAACTGTAGGGCCAGATACAAGATAATCAGATTAGATACAGTCTGTGCCCCACATGGGGCTTACAGTGTTAGCTCCTAGCTGGGAACTTGGGCTTCCCAGCTAGGAACAAACCTAGCTGGAGAGTATTTTGATGTTCAAGTTCATAGCACTCATGTAGGCTTGGAAAGGTCAGAGAATTATAGAATTATGAAAAAACCACATTGGAGCGTATGTTTCATTGCTTCAAGAGAAGTAGTGTAATCTAGAAGAAAGAGCACAGGCTGAGAAGTCAGAGGACCTGGCTTCTAATCCCCACACTGCCACTTCATTCATTCATTCATATTTATTGAGTGCCTACTGTGTGCAGAGCATTGTACTGCCACTTGCCTGCTGTATGATCTTGGGCAAGTCAGTTAACTTCTCAATGACTCAATTTCTTCATCTGTAAAATGGGGATGAAGTACTTGTTCTCCCCTCTACTTAGACTCTGAGCCCGATGAGGGACATGGACTGTGTCTGACCGGATCACCTTGTATTGATCCCATTGTTTAGTACAGTGCTTGGCAAACAGAAAGTGCTTAATACATACCCCAATTATTATTCCTGTTTGAGACAAAGGCAGAATTTGTCCTTCAGTTGCACTCTTGCCAGCTGTGTGACTTTGGGCAAGTCGCTTAACTTCTCTGTGCCTCAGTTACCTCATCTGTAAAATGGAGATTAAGACTGTGAGCCCCCCGTGGGACAACCTGATCACCTTGTAACCTCCCCAGCGCTTAGAACAGTGCTTTGCACATAGTAAGCGCTTAATAAATGCTATCATTATTACTCTTGACTATTACATTGTCCTAGTGGTGTTTTGTGGGGGAGGGAAAGGAGAGAAGCAGGGTTCCATCAACCAACTTTTGGGAGAGTAAATGCCTTCTAATGGGCCTAAGTTCTAATTTGGTCCTGTTGTCTGAATTCTGTTTTACTTGCATGATAGAGAAGCAGCAAGACCTAGTGGAACGAACACAGGCCTGGGAGTCTGAAGGACCTGGTTTCTAATCCCAGCTCTGTCACCTGCTGCTGTGTGACCTTGGGCAAGTCTCTTAACATCTCTGTGCCTCAGTGACCTCACCTGTAAAATGGAGATTAAGACTGTGAGCTCTATGTCAGAGAGGGACTTTGTCCAACCTGATTAACTTGTATCCACCCCAGCACTTAGTTCAGTGCCTGGCACATAGTAAGCACTTAACAAATATCATTAAAAAAACACTTCACACCAGGATTCCCAGTGAACAGTTAATTGCCTTCCCTTACTTCTCTTCCATTCACGTGTTGTAACTGGTTTGTGCTGTAACTGGTCGCTGCATTCAAATGCCCGTTCTTTTAAAATGAAAACGAACTCACGCCCATTAACACATTTTGCTTTGCAAATCTTTGTGAATCCTCTTTCCCTTCTTCACTCCCTCTGGTTTAATTTTCTAATCTCAGTCTCCTCTTGTTTGTTCAGATTAAATTGGGATGGGGTCCGAAAACATTTGGACGCCTACGCTGCCATTGCATCCTCCTCCAAAGGAGGAAGGATCGGAATCGAAGAGTTTGCCGATTATTTAAAACTGCCCATTTCAGATGTCCTCAAGGATCTTTTCGCCCTCTTTGACAGGGTAAGCTGCCGTTTTATTCTCTGAATTGTGATCAATCAATCAGTCAGTATTTTTTATTGAGTGGTTACTATGTGCAGAGCACTGCACTAAGCATTTGGGGAGTACAATACAATGGAATTAGCAGTCCTTTACTTTGTGCAGAGCACTGTACTCAGAACTTGGGAGAGTACAATGCAACAGAATTAGCAGACATGTTCCCTGCCCATAACGAGCACAAACCTACTTATTTTTAAAAATATATTTTACCATCTACAACATACCAGGACTGAAAGATGTTTAACGTACTGTCATTTGTATTTTTGAATTAAAGAAACTGGTAATATGTTAAAATAGAATTTGGACAACAGTTTATGACCAATAGATAAAAAGGGCTAGGGTTTTGAAATGTTCATCAAAATAACCGACAATCCATAGTTTTGCAGTTCAGTGTCTAATCTTTTCTTGGACAGTCTTATCCACTTTCTGGAAGTTGAGAACTTCCAAAAATGATTTTCATAAAGACGCTCTCTGTCTCAGAATCCATTTAGGGAAGGCACAAAATTGCGAAACTAACCATAGCATTTAAAATGTTCTCTATTACATAGATAAAAAAGGACAAAAGATCAGATGTGAGTTGAGTTATTTTTGTACCTTCAATTGGCTACAGTGCAAAGTTGTATTCTAAAGAGGTTCCATATTCAAAATTACATCAGAAGACTTTTGTTCACTCTTTTCTTAGCCAAGAAAAATATTTTGAGAAATGGCATTCTTTCAGGTCCTGAGGGCAGAAACTACATACTTCAGAGGGTTGTTGTAGCTAAGTACACCCTAATGTGTCTAGGAAGATACCTTAGTGAATATAGACAGTATAAATATTAATTTTTCTAAAGCTGCTGAAATGCAGTCTTTATCCCTGTGCTCTCCCAGCATGCTTTTCAGGGCACAGCTACAGTGCCCAACAATTGTTTGACTAAACTGAATAAGAATGCCAGCTTAAAGCGGAAGTTAACATTTGAGTTAGAGCATAAATACACTAACAGCATCGGAACTGGGTTCTGGGGCTCAGTTCCTTCCCGTGATATAAAGCTTTGACGTGAAGCTAGAATACACATCTGAGGGAAGGAAACTGACATTCTAGCAGATCCTCCAAGCATGTAGCCAAAGTTTGCTAGAAATTCTTACCAGAAGCAGAGGGTGTGTTGGCATCACTAGTTGCCTCAGTTCGCAACCAGCTCTGAAATCAGAGGGAAAGTGTTTGAGGATTCCGTACGTGATTCCCCAACTTGATGGGGAATCTGGTGACCTCCGTTTCTTTGCATAAATTCTTAACCCCAATGACAGTATCCCAGAGAGCAATGGAAATCTACAAGGCGATCAAGACCGTGCATAAATAAGTTCGGGAAACGTCTGCAGGTTTGGAAATTCAGATCACCCGTCCCTCAAAGCTCTATGAAATGCTCTGGATGAGAACTCAGACGTCCCAGCTGGGTTGCCTTTTGAAGACTGAAGTCCTCAATTTCACGTACTAGCTACACCAAGGGATGTGGCAATAGCAAACCTCTCTCTCCAGCCTGTTGGCTTCATTCTCCTCTAGAGAAACAGAACTGCCCCTAGGGTACAGCGCTTGGTGAGTCTTTGAACAATTCAGTCATTCACCCTTCTGGCTGGCCCGGGCAGCTCTGCTTATTTATGACTGGGGAGGCTGTTGTTTTTCCATACCTGAGCATGGCATGTGAAAGTTTGCTCTGCTCGTGAAGTCTGAATAATACAACAGAGAGGCCTGTTAGCACATCAGATACGCATGTCCGCCTATGATATATGGCTTAACTCTGTGATTTGCAGGGGGAGGATTTGATGGAGTAGAGACAGAAGATCGGATAGCTGCCTGTTCTGTATCTTGGCCATTTAATCCATTCTCTCTTTCAAAAACAGTCTGCTCTTCTGGCTTGCTTCCTTCTGGTCTGTAGACCAAGTAGTGCGAAAGTTTGAATTTGAAAGACGCAGATTGCGCAGTGTGGTGGATTCATTCATTCATTCAATCGTATTTATTGAGTGCTTACTGTGTGCAGAGCACTGTACTAAGCGCTTGGGAAGTACAAGTTGTCAACCTATAGAGACGCTCCCTACCCAACAATAGGCTCACAGTCTAGGTGGATCTTGCTGAGCTGCCATACTTTCAGAGTCTCAAAGTAATAATAATAATTTTGGTGTTTGTTAAGCGCTTACTGTGTGCAAAGCACTGTTCTAAGCGCTGGGGAGGGTACAAGGTTATCAGGTTGTCCCATGTGGGGCTCACATTCTTAATCCCCATTTTACAGATGAGGTAACTGAGGCACAGAGAAGTTAAGTGACTTGCCCAAAGTCACACAAGTGGCAGAGCCGGGATTAGACTAATAACAATAGTCCTGTTTGCTGAGTGCTTACTATGTGCCAAGCACTGGGATAGATGCAATACAATCAAATCGGTCCTTTTGAGAGAGTTTAGTTCAGTTGTGGTATGTTGGTGAATTTACATAGAATCAATCAAATACTCAGGTATATTTATTAGACACTACGTGCAAAGCACTGTACTGAGTGCTTGGGCGAGTTCAACATAACAGTGTTGGTAGACATGTTCCTTGCCAACAATGAGCTTACAGTCTAGATGGAAAGTCTCTTGGAGGAGATGTGCTTGGAAGGTGGGGAGAGTGATCGTCTGTCAGATGTGAAGAGGGAGGGTATTTCAGGCCAGAGGGAGGACACGAGTATCTATCCCAGTGCCTAGAAATGTGTCTGACACATAGCAAGTGTTCAACAAATACCATAAAAAAATACCAGCTCAGTGGTAAAGATACATTGCCTTCTTCCACGCGGTAAAAACTTGAGTCCCTGCCGTTGTGTTTGATCAATGTTTCAATCACTTGAACATCTGCCTTTGACTCTTTCCCAGGCCTCTGCAGTCCAGCAGAGTTGAATTGACTTTAGTGCTTGGTCTTAGACTTTTCCATTATGGTTAGTAGCGTGGCTCAGTGGAAAGAGCCCAGGCTTTGGAGTCAGAGGCCATGGGTTCAAATCCCGACTCTGCCGCTTGTCAGCTGTGTGACCCTGGGCAAGTCACTTAACTTCTCTGCACCTCAGTTACCTCATCTGTAAATTGGGGATTAAGACTCTGAGCCCCCCGTGGGACAACCTGATCACCTTGTAACCTCCCCAGCACTTAGAACAGTGCTTTGCACTTAGCGATTAATAAATAAATGCTGTTAGCCCTATGGCAGAACTCTAAGCTTCATCAGTGTTCACAAACTCTCCTGCCACGATAAGGTGTCAATTCATAGGGGAGAATTTAGTGCATAGAATATCATCTTTAGTATTTAAACGCTTATGTGCTAAGCTCACTGGGGTAGGTAGAATGTTTGATTGATTGAAAAGTAGATTACACAAAGATCCTGTCTCACTGTCCAAGAGGGAGGGAGAACAGATATTTTACCCTCATTTTACAGATGAGGTAACAGAGACAGATGTTCAGTGACTTGCCCAGTGTCACCACAAGCAGGCATGGGGTGGAGCCGTGATTAGAACCCAGGTCCTCTGACTCCCAGCTCCTTTCCACCAGGCCTCCCTGCTTCCCATAAATCTTTGAAGGAAGCCCTAACTAGTTGTTCACTCTCCCACAGAGGTCAGGACATGAGGCATTAGGTTTTCTTTGCAGGGAGAGAACTTGTTTAAGTTTCATAAAAAAAATTCCTCCTTACTGAAAGAATATGAACATAATGGACAGTTAACCAAGGGAGCGTCTGGAATCTGTCTTCCTGGTGATCTTTAATAATTGGATCCGCAGTCATTTGTAATAGGTAGTTCAGTGACAGGAACTTTGGAAGCTGGCAAGACCTTTGTTTTTTGTTGGGTTTTTTAAATAATAATAATAATGATGGCATTTATTAAGTGCTTACTATGTGCAAAGCACTGTTCTAAGCACTGGGGAGGTTACAAGGTGATCAGGTTGTCCCACAGGGGGCTCACAGTCTTAATCCCCATTTTACAGATGAAGTAACTGAGGCCCAGAGAAGTGAAGTGACTTACCCAAAGTCACACAGCTGACAATTGGCGGAGCCAGGATTTGAACCCATGACCTCTGACTCCAAAGCCCGGGCTCTTTTCACTGAGCCACGCTGCTTCTCAATGGTATTGAAGTGCTTACTATGTGCCAGAAAATGAACTAAGCACTGAGGACTGAGGTCGATACAAACTGATCAGGTTGGACACAGCCCCCGTCTCACATGGGGCTGCCAGTCTTAATTCCCATTTTTGCAGATGAGGCAGCTGGGGCCCCAAGAAGTGAAGTGACTTGTTCAAGGCCACCCGGCAGGCGAATGGCAGAGTCAGGATTAGAACCCAGGTCCTCTGTGTCCCAGGCCTGTGCTCTTTCCACTAGGCCATGCTGCTTCTCTGAGGTAGGTGAGTGGAGAGCCATCACTGTCCGGCTTTGGGGGACTAGGTAAAAATAATTTGGTCTTCATGTTTAGGACCTCCGGTTGTCTGTACACTGGAAAAGTGGAAAGTACCAGTGGTGGAAATGTAGAGCACATTGACTTTGTGGGGAAGGGTTGAGCCAGGAGCTCCGTAGCAAGCGGTGTCCAGTCGACTCTACCATATTTTTTTTCTTTTTATAATATTTGTTAAGCGCTTACTATATACCAGGCACTTTTCTAAGCAGCAGCGTAGGTAATGAATAATAATAATTATTATTATGGTATTTATAAAGTGCTTGCTTTGTGCCAGGCACTGTTCTAAGCACTGGGGTACGTCATGAATAGTAATAATTATTATTATGGTATTTACAAAGTGCTTGCTTTGTGCCAGCACTGTATTAAGCACTGAGGTGGATACACACAAATGGGGTGGACACAGCCCCTGTCTTGCATGGGGCTCACAGTCTTAATCCCCATTTTACAGATGAGGTAACTGAGGCCCAGAGAAGTTAAGCAACTTGCTCAAGGCCACACAGCAGACAAGTGGCAGAGCCAGGATTAGAACCCAGGTCCTTCTGAAACCCAGACCCGTGCTCTATCCACCAGGCAACGTTGCTTCTCAGGGGATTGGTAGTGCCCTTGCTGCTACTTTTCGTCTCCCACCTCCCTGTCAACAAGCCATGAGGAAGCAATGCGAGGAAGGTAACATCAGTCAAGCAGTATTGCCAAACATTTGGATCTCAGTCAGTCAATCACATCTGAGAAGCAGCGTGGCTCAGTGAAAAGAGCACGGGCTTTGGAGTCAGAGGTCATGGGTTCAAATCCCGGCTCCGCCAGGTGTCAGCTGTGTGACTTTGGGCAAGTCACTTAACTTCTCTGGGCCTCAGTGACCTCATCTGTAAAATGGAGATTAAGACTGTGAGCCCCCGTGGGACAACCTGATCACCTTGTAACCTCCCCAGTGCTTAGAACAGTGCTTTGCACATAGTAAGTGCTTAATAAATGCCATCATCATTATTACTATTATTATCTATTGAGTGCTTAGTGTGTGCAGAGCCCTGTACTAAGCACTTTGAAAGAGTAAAATATAACAGACACATTCCTTGTCCACATTGAGCTTACCACCTAGAGGGGGAGGCAGACATTAATATAAATAAATGATAGATATGCACATAAGTGCTGTGGGGCTGGGAGGGGGATGAATAAAGGGAGCAAGTCAGGGCAACACATAAAGGAGTGGGAGAAGAGAGGGAGGGAGGGCTTAGTAAAGGAAGGCCTTTTGGAGGAGATGCGCCTTCAATAAGGCTTTGAAGTCCTGGAGACAGGACGTGGGCGAGAGGTTGGTGGCAAGATAGAGGAAAGGGAAGTTTGAGGCCGATTAACCATGGAGCCCTCTTGGTGGCCAGGTCAAGTTGCTACTTAGGCCAACTTCCTGCCTCCAAGCTAGACATCTTCCTCAAAAGATGAGAATCGAGGGAGATTGGGGAATTTTCTTTGGAAAACTTTGATCGTTGGCTTTGTAGTGAGAAAGAGACTCTCATGGCCCATTGTAGCTTCAGAGAAGAAAATACCGCCACCGCCAGCTCTCGCAGGCCTGTCAAGAACGTTCATGTCCTCCTGAAATTTCTCCAGAGAGGCAATCTTTCAGTGAATATCAGAGTGCCCTTGGCACTCCACAGTTGTAGATTACTCTTTCTCACCCAGCGAAAAGCTAATGAAACTTCTACAGAATAATGCCTTGGCCAGAGGGATGGGAAAAGATGTATGAAACCCACCATGCAAGATGGCAGGTGCTAGAACTTCATGGAATTCAGTCAGCTAGACCCACACACAGGCTTGGTGAGACATGACTGGGTGTGGTGAAGTCAAAGCAGACACAGATAAGCCGGTTTTTCCACCTCCAGTCCTGCTCAAACTCCATTTCGGCTGGTAGACTTTCCTCCAAGGCTCTGGCCATTTTCGCTTCCCTCGCCTCAGGAGGACAGGATGTTTCTGGCAAAGGCTCTGTTGGAAGGCGCGGAGAGAGGGGGTCTCGGAGAAGCACTGGGAGGACTCCTTGGCGGAGGAGGACACAGGGGAGGGGGAAACCTCGGCGGGATCGTCGGAGGCATCGTGAACCTTATCAGCGAGGCAGCCGCGGCTCAGTATACTCCCGAACCTCCGCCCCCGCAGCACAGCCACCTGGCGAACGCGGATGCCAACGAGAGCGAAGAGGTTCGGCAGTTCCGGCACCTCTTTGCCCAGCTGGCCGGAGATGGCATGGAGGTGGGGGCCACCGACCTGATGAACATTCTGAACAAGGTTCTCTCCAAGCATAAAGACCTGAAGACCGACGGCTTTAGCCTCGACACGTGCCGGAGCATAGTGTCCGTCATGGACAGTGACACCACCGGCAAGCTGGGCTTTGAAGAATTCAAGTATCTGTGGAACAACATCAAAAAGTGGCAGTGCGTGTACAAGCAATATGACGTTGACCACGTGGGGACCCTGGGAAGGACCCAGCTACCCGGGGCGCTGCAGGCCGCTGGCTTCCAGCTGAACGAGCAGCTCTATCTGATGATCATCCGCAGGTATTCCGACGAAGATGGGAGCATGGATTTCAACAACTTCATCAGCTGCCTCGTGCGCCTGGATGCCATGTTCCGTGCCTTCAAGGCTCTGGACCAAGATGCCAATGGACAGGTTCGGGTGAACATTCAGGAGTGGCTGCAGCTGACCATGTACTCCTAAGGAACGGGGCCGAGGAGAAATCGGAAACCCCGCGGTTCCCCGGGAAAGACGGGGACCGCTTTGGCCTCCAGGCCGACGACGTAGGATGACCCGCAGGGACGATTGTGGTTTTCCGGGCGGGCTCTGTCGGGCCTGTGAGTTTCTGCAAGCTTAATCGGGTCTTTACTTCTTCATTAAAATGGGTTTTTGCGGCACGGTGTTTTGAGTAGTTTCTCTTTGGGCTGTGTCATGAGTTTTTCACTTCTGTGAGACTTTTTAAGTGTGCACTTTGCGATGGTCTGCCTAAGGGAAGCAGAAGAATGTGTTTGTGGGGAAGGCTTAAAAGGAGTTTGCAGCAATTTCTTGGTTTATTACATAAATGTATATAATTTATCATATATACATTTTAATAATGCTGGAGATAGTATATAGATAGTATATTATAGTTTGTGTGTAATAGTGTCAAGTATTAAAATTGTGCCATGAGAAAATCTAAAAGATCAGTTAAATATCAGATGAATTTTTCTTCTTTTTAAAAGACAGGAGAGAGGGAAGATTCGCGTCTCTTCCTCTTTTATTTCCCGTATGATCTTTCTGTCAGGTAGCCAGAACCGTCTGAAAGTGAAGAGTTTCAAGGAAGCAGTATTGGAGTATGGAGGGACACACAGTGAATAGTGAAATGGAGGCTGGTCAGAGAGTGAGCTGTATGTAAAAATCAGGAATTACATATTGAGGATTTGTCGCATCTTTTGCATTTGTCGTTCTCAGTTCTTTACCTTTGTTCACCTCAGGAGAAAAGCATCAAACAGGTGGTTTATGTTTGTTTTGATTTTTAAAAGGGTCAGAAGTGGCAAGGAATAGAATGTTCCTGGCTGTCTTAATGAATCAAAATGATCACTCTTACAAGTTCTTCATACAAAACCAGGTTTGCCTAGTTGATTATAGCACTTGTTAGGTCTTGTCCTGCCTCAGAGCAGAGAAAATATTTTTGTTCCTCTGTAGACTACAAGGAGAAAGGAGGCGGGGAAGAGCCAAACACAGTGTCAGAAACCAGCCTGGTTCTCTCCCGTGAGGATCTCGTCAGTGCCTTGGGGAGTCTGTAAAAGTTGGCTGAGGTTAGTCTGCAAGGATGTAACTCACAGCTTGCTCCTCTCCAGCTCTCGAGAGGAAGCAGGAGAAAAGGAGAATTTTTCCTCATGGAACCACTTAGCTCGTAGTGTAGCATGGAGCCTGCATTCTTTCTTCTCACACTTCAACCTGGAGGGCTGGGCGGGGAGAGAGAAAAACCGATGTGGGAAAACATGTAGCTGTTCTTTGGCGGCATTCCTGGCTTCATTTCCTCTAGGGGATGGGGAGGTGTGCCCCAAATCTGCTTTGGAAGCTCCCTTATTCTGCATGGACAAGGCCAGGCCATCTGCAGGACAGCTCGAATCGGTCTCCTTAGGAAGCTGCTTTAACGGCTTTCAGAACTATAACTTTCTGCTCTAGTGGGCTGTTCTAGAGAAATGACGTGGCTTAGCGGATAGAGGCCAGGCCTGGAGGTCAGAAGGACCTGAGTTCTAATCCCTGCTCTGCCACAGGTCAGCACTGTGACCATAGGCAAGTCACTTGACTTCTGTGGGCCTCAGTTTCCTCATCTGTAAAATGGGGATTAAGAGTGTGAGCCCCTTGTGGGACAGGGACTGTGTCCAACCTGATTAACTTGTATCTACCAACTTGTATCTACCCCAGTGCTTAGAACAGTTCTTGGCTCATATTAAGCACTTAACAAGTATGGTAATTGTTAAAATTATTATTACCTTCCCTTTACTTTTGAAGGACATTTATTTGCGGGATCACTTTATATTTTTCAAGGAAAATGAAGGGATTTTTTTCCATCACCAAGGGTTATCTCAGTCTAAATCCTGAGAGAATATAGGCACAAGTGTCCACAGAATGGGCAGAGTTTTCTATTGTTTGTCACACCAGCAGTGCTTCTGCTGTGCCACCTTGGCAGAATACCTTGATGAGATGTGGCAATTAGCAAGGGGCCGGTCAGAGCCTTCCAGGTTGGCCTTTCCGGTGAGCTCATTGTGGGCAAGGAATGTGTCTGTTTAATTGTTATATTGTATTTTCCCAAGCCCTTAATACAGTGTTCTGCACGCAATAACTCAATAAATATGATTGATTAATTGATTGATTGAATGGGAGTCAAGACAGTGGAGGTGACAGCCCCTTCCTTCCATATGAGGCACCGGACCTCCCTCAGAAAGGCATGCGATCTGCTGGGAAGGGGTTAAAATAACCAGGGGATGGGTAGGCTCATTCTAGGATTTTACTCAAGGGACGCCACCCCAGCCTCGACTATATTAGGATGATGATAGGTGGTGTCTCAAAGCTGTAAATGAACAGGAAGTTGTACATCTGTCTAAAATGACAGCAGGGTTCCATTTACCTAACTGAGTGGTTGGCCTTGTTCCAGGATTGAATTACGTGTGCGCTAGCTAGGAAGGGAGTCAGTTGGGGTGCAGTTAAGGGTCGTGAATCACAGGACCCTGACATCTTGGGTTTGAAGACAGTTTTGCATTGCCGGGACGGAGGAGACTCCTGAGTCCTTCTATCTCTGGAAGTAATAATAATAATAATAAGGGAATTTGTTAAGCACTTACTATGTTCCAGGCACCGTACTAAGCTCTGACAGGGATACAAGCAATTTGAGTTGGACACAGTCCTTGTCCCACATGGGGCTCACAGTCTCAATCCTCCTATTACAGATGAGGTAACTGAGGCTCAGAGAAGTGAAGTGACTTGCCTAAGGTCACACAGCAGACAAGTGGTGGAGGTGGGATTAGAACCCATGACCATGACTCCTAGGCCTGGGCTCTATTCACTACACCTAAGGACCACTTCCCTCCCCAGTACACATCCCCTCTTCTCCCATGACCCATGTGTGATCCAGCTCTCTCTAGGCATTTCCAGAACTTCTCTTTTCATGTTAGAGAGTCAGATTCCATGTGAGATGGGTAAATGGAATCATTTATCATAAGCCCGTGTGGGAGGGGGGAAAGTCAGCGACACAATCGGAGGACCCTATACAGAGAAAGTCACCAATGTTTCCCACTAGAGTTTACCCCCTTTCTGCTTAATCTCCTATGGAAAAGTCATTTAGGAGTTGAGAGATCAGAAGTGAGGGGAGCTGTTAGTAAAAGTTAAGCTCTACCTTGGCTTAGTGGTTTGCTTGCCCTTCAGGCCTACCGGCTCTGTAATAATAATAATAATAATAATAATGATGATGATGATGGCATTTATTAAGCGCTTACTATGTACAAAGCACTGTTCTAAGCACTGGGGAGGTTACAAGGTGATCAGATTGTCCCACGGGGGGCTCACAGTCTTCATCCCCATTTTACAGATGAGGTAACTGAGGCACAGAGAAGTTAAGTGACTTGCCTAAAGTCACACAGCTGGCAACTGGTGGAGCCGGGATTTGAACCCCTGACCTCTGACTCCAAAGCCCATGCTCTTTCCACTGAGCCACGCGGGCTTCTCTATGATGGGAGGGTCCTTATCTAGTCCCCCCCTTCCTTGTACAGTGCTCTGCACACAGTAAGCGCTCAATAAATACGATTGATTGATTGATTGTAATTGTGTATTTAAGTGCTTTACTATGCCAAGCGCCATACTAAGCACTGGGATAGATGCAAGATAATCATGTGAGCATATGGGGCTCACAACCTAAGTAGGAGGGAGAACAGGTACTGCATCCCCATTTTGCAGATGAGGGAACTCTGGCACAGAGCATGAACTTGCCCATGGTCATGCAATGGATAAGCAGCGGAGCCAGGATTAGAACCCATGTCCTTCTGACTTTCAGGCCCTGACTCTTTCCATTAGGTCATGCTGCTTCCCTTGTGATCCCTGTGGTGCCCGAACAGCAACTCTGGCTCCAGGGTCTTTACCTTGTAGGAAGCCTCGGCAGAGCCCTTCCCTGGATACCCCTGAAGAAAGTCCTTAGCCCTGGCCCACGTCTTGGAATGGGGAGTAGTAATAATGATGGTGTTATTTGTTAAGCACTGACTATGTGCCAAGCACTGTTCTAAGTGGTGGGGTAGATACAAGGTAATCAGGTTGCCCCAGGTGGGGCTCACAGTCTTAATCCCCATTTTCCAGATGAGGTAACTGAGGCCAAAGAAGTGAAGTGACTTGCCCAAAGTCACCCAGCTGACAAGTGGTGGTGCTTGGATTAGAACCCGTGACCTCCAACTCCCAAGCCCATGCTCTTTCCATTAAGCCATGCTGCTTCTCCCTCTACCCCTAATAGAGCAGGTGGAGAGGGTGCAAGGATTGGGTCTGCTACAGTTCACAGTAATTTCTCCAATTCCTGGCTCACTCAGCTGTACCCTGTGGGCACTGGAGAAATCCTGGGTAGATTGATTGCCAAGCTTTGACTGGTAGTTTTTCAAATACCATACGCATTTCATTGATCGTATTTCAGGGTGAGCCTAGGAATTCATCATGGAGGTATGCTGTCAAAGCAAATTGGGATTTATGTAGCTGTCATTCCCTAAGTGCCCAAAGTGATAGATAGATTTGAAAAAAAAAGTTAAAAATTAAATCCTCAGTCAATTGTATTGATTGAGTGCTTACTGTATGCAGAGCACTGTACTAAGTGCTTGGGAAAGCACAATATGACAGTGAACAGACACATTCCCTGACCACAATGAGCTTACAGTCTAGAGGGGGAGTCAGACATTAATTAATTCATTCATTCATTCAATCATATTGAGTGCTTACTGTGTGCAGAGCACTGTACCAAGTGCTTGGAAAGTATAAGTTGGCAACATATACAGTGGTCCCTACCCAACATTGGGCTCACAGTCTAGAAAGGGGAGGCAGACAGCAAAACGAAACATGTGGACAGGTGTCAGGTTGTCAGAACAAATAGAATTAAAGCTAAAAATGCACATCATTAACGAAATAAATAGAATAGTAAATATGTACAATTAATGTAAATAAATGTTTTATGGATGAGCACATAAATGCTCTGAGTCTAGGGGAGGGGGTGAATAAAGGGAGCAAGTCAAGACTAAACAGAAGGGAGTGGGAGAAGAGGAAATGAGGGGCGCATCAGGGAAGACCTCTAGGAGGAGGTATTCTTTTAATAAGGGTTTGAAGGTTGGGAGAGTGATCATCTGTTGGATATGAAGAGGGAGAGTGATCATCTGTCGGATATGAAGAGGGAGAGCATTCCGGGCCAGGAGCAGGATGTGGGTGAGAAGTCAGGGGCGAGATAGATGAAATCGAGGTAAGTGAGAAGATTGGCATTAGAGTGAAGTGTGCGGGCTGGGTTGTAACAGGAGGGGACAAGGTGATTTAAAGCCAACTGTGAGGAATTTCTGTTGGGTGTGTATCATCCCCATGCAAAAGTAGTGATTGATTGATAGTAGGTTTCCAGGCCATTTCCAAGGGTTGCTTCCAGTAAAAGCTTCTAGTTACCTGAAGGAGTTGCATGGGGGTCCTAAGAGCCGGGTTGAATCAGACCGCATCAGGACCTGTATCCTGGGTCACGAGATACAACAGGGAAACTCCCGTTAACAGAACGGGAAGGCCAGGCCCCTAGGTTGGAGTGTTGTGTCTCTACTCTTGCCCCAGGTCTCCTCTCCAAGTTGCCTGAAGGAGAGAGACCCAGAGTAAAGATGTAGAAAGCCTATTGAACACTGGCAGTGTGCAGAGCGCTATGCTAACGCTTGGGAGAGTCCAGTAGACCCTCATCCCTAACCTCAAGGAGGTTTCAGTCAGGAGGAGGAGACAGAAATTAAAATAAATTACGGACGGGGGAAATGGAAGACTATAGGGCTATGTACATGAGTGCTATGGGGTTGGACATAGAGTGAATTCCAGGTGCTTAAGGGGTACAGATCTGAGTGCTTAGGTGATGCAAGAGGGAAGGTAAATGGGGGAAATCTATCTATCTACATATCTATTCTATTTATTTATTTCATTTTGTTAATATGTTTGGTTTTGTTCTCGGTCTCCCCCGTTTAGACTGTGAGCCCACTGTTGGGTAGGGACTGTCTCTATATGTTGCCAACTTGTACTTCCCAAGCGCTTAGTACAGTGCTTTGCACACAGTAAGCTCTCAATAAATACGATTGATTGATTGACTGATTGAAATAAGAACTTAGGGAAGGTCTCTTGGAGGAAATGTGATTTGAAAGTGGGGAGAGTGGCGATCTGTCAGATATGGAGACGGGGCTCCATTACTATCAATCAGTCATATTTACTGAGTGCATACTGTGTTCAGGGCACTGTACTAAGCGCTTGGGTGAGGACAACACAACAATATAACAGACACACTCCCTGTCCACAACGAACTTGCAGTCTAAAGGGAGAGACAGACAATATAAATAAATTGTGGTTATGTACATAAGTGCTGTGGGTTTGGGGAGGGAGGGTTGAATAAAGGGAGCAAGTCAGGGTGGTGTAGAAGGGAGTGGGAAAAGAGGAAATGAGGGCTTAGTCAGGGAAGGCCTCTTGGAGGAGATGTCAACCCCTACAATGGGACCGGCACCAAGCCAGCCAGGTTTGGACAACTTCTGACGGCTTCCAATCGACTGCTGCCAGGTTTCTGCTGCAGGCTGGACGTTCATCCGGACGAAGGGGGTCAAATGCCTATTAAATATCTTTTCTCTTTTGACGTTCCAAGCCTCTTTGGGATTAAAAACAAAACAGGAGAAAACAGTGAAATCTGCACTTAGCTTTCCACCACGGACCCCTGCAACCCTCAATCAATCAGTCATAGAAAAACAGCGTGGCTCAGTGGAAAGAGCATGGGCTTTGGAGTCAGAGGTCATGGATTCAAATTCCGACTCCACCAACTGTCAGCTGTGTGACTTTGGGCAAGTCACTTCACTTCTCTGTGCCTGGTACCTCATCTGTAAAATGGGGATTAAGACTGTGAGCCCCCCATGGGACAACCTGATCACCTTGTAACCTCCCCAGCGCTTAGAACAGTGCTTTGCACATAGTAAGGGCTTAATAAATGCCATCATTATTATTATTATTTATTGAGAGCTTTCTGTGTTCAGAGCACCGTACTAAGCACTTGAGAGGGTACAATATAACAGTTGCTAGACACATTCCGTGCCCACAAGGAGCTTCCAGTCAGGAGGGGGAGACAGACATTAGGATAAGTACATAAATTACAACTATGGACATAAGTGATGTGGGATTAAAGGAGGAGTGGATAATGGGAGCAAATCCAAGTGCAAGGGCGATGCAGAAGGGAGTGGGAGAAGAGGAAATGAGAGCCTAGGGGAGGTTTCCTTGCATACCAAAACTGTTCGCTGTTGGGAGATTCCATGGAGTACCATGTGTATAGCTGTAAAAATGCAGGCCCAGCCACAACAGAACTCCAAAGGAATAAGAGCCTGAATGGGCTATGCCCTGAATTTTGCTATTTCCTGGCTTCAGGTTTTTGCCATTGGACCATCCTTCCTGCCCCTGCACTCCCCAACACAAATATGCACCAAGACAGGACCCCAGAGACTGCCTGGCACAAAGCAATTCTGTCGCTCACTGATTTTTGGACTGTTCCTGTAAACAAAGAACAGGAAAGTCACTCAACACAGAAGGAATCTGTCTGATTTCCCGTATTTGCAAGAAAAAGACATAAACTTCTAGCTGATTGCTTTCTTCCTCCAGGATTGGGAACAGAAAGGTTGTTTGCTGTTCTAACACAATGTAAACCCTCTTCGTCCACAATAACCCAAGTGCATGAAGTCATTGTTAATCTGCATGGCCTAGCTCAATCTCTTTGGTCACACAAAACGCCGCGAGCAACGATTCAACTATTCAATCTAATCATTGATTTTTGCCTCTTCCACAGAATAATGATGGCACCATAGACTTCAGGGAGTATGTAATCGGTCTAGCCGTCCTTTGTAACCCTGCCAACACTGAAGAAATTATACAGGTGGCATTTAAGGTACAGTAAGATTTGCTAGCCTCACAAATTAGTTTTGACCGTCCATTTGTTATTTTGAAATCCATCAACCTGCTTCGTGAGTTTGTAGATCCATTGCGACAAGTAATGAAGGAATAATGCCATTAGCTTTGTTGACATTTAGAAGGGAGAACTTGCAGGTGTCAGTTTTGTCAGGCAGCTCTTTGATGGCAACACAGCGACAGTCACAACCCAAGAGCAAGTAAAATTCATAGGGAAAACTACTTCACTGTCCAGCTGCCAGTTGCCCCCTCATCTGGAGAATCCAAAATATGATTTATGAATGAACATGTAGAGTGATGTGGGTTTTGGGGGTAGTAGGTGGAGCAGTGAGGTATCCTTGACAGGCAACCACCTAAGAGCAAGGAAGACGCAGTGACGCATGGGTGCAGCGTGGCTCAGTGGAAAGAGCTCGGGCTTTGGAGTCAGAGGTCATGGGTTCAAATCCCAGCTCTGCCAATTGTCAGCTCTGTGACTTTGGGCAAGTCACTTAACTTCTCTGGGCCTCAGTTACCTCATCTGGAAAATAGGGATGAAGACTGTGAGCCCCAAATGGGACAACCTGATCACCTTGTAACCTCCCCAGCGCTTAGAACAGTGCTTTGCACATAGTAAGCGCTTAATAAATGCCATTATTATTATTATTGTTATCATTGGTGGTATTCAAGTTGGTTTGAGGGAGCCATGGATTCCCAGCCTCAAGATTGCAGGGATCCATGGTTTATATATATATATTCATTCATTCAATCATATTTATTGAGCACTTACTGTGTGCAGAGCACTGTACTAAGCGCTTGGGAAGTACAAACACACACTCTCTACACACAAAAAATATCTCACTCACAAAATATCTCTCTCTCTCTCCCTCTCTCTTTCTCTCTCTCTCTGTCTCTCTCATGGATCCCAGCCTCAGGTTCGCAGGGGTCAGTGGCTTACACACACAGATTCAGTGCTTGCCAAGCAGTTTCAGCCAAGAGCCATGGTTGAGTAAGCAGACCTGAAAGAAAATCCTCCTTCCCTGAGGATGAGATCAGGAAAAGTCATCTTTTCCAAACTGATGATGTACAGGTCATCAGAAGGAATACACTCTCTCCCATAGGGATTCATCACATCTTGGCGCTCCTGGACTGGCTAAGTCTAAACACTTCAGCAGAGTTGGGGCTTTCTTTGGACGTTGGAGAGAGTGGATTTCGATTCCATTTTTCTCATCATAGCGTAGGGTTACTCTAACCCCAGTTAGAGTATTTGTCTACCTGTCTGGGGAATTACAATCAGCTCTTTAACTCTTATACTCTTCTTGTTTGAAAAATGTCTCTATTTCCTTGAATAGAAGGGAGCATTTCTAAGCATCTCTAAAATGGCTCAATTTAACTTAGGGGAAAGAACACCATCCTGGGAGACAGCAAATATTAGTTCTAGTCTTGGCTCTGCCACTTGAGGGTTGTGTGACCTTAGGCAAGTCACTTAACTTCCCCGTGCCTCAGTTTCCTCATCTGTAAAATGGGGAACTCAATAGACCTGGGTTTTTTTTTTTTTGTTTTTCTGGGGTTAGGGGGGGTTATGATATTTGTTAAGCACTTACTAATGTGTCAAACACTGTTTTAAGCACTGGGGTAAGTACACTTTAATTAAGTTGGACACGGTTCCCTGTCCCACATAGGGCTCACAGAGTAAATAGGAGGGAGAACAGGAGAAGTAAGGCACAGACAAGCTAAGTAACTTGCCAAAGATCACACAGCAAACATTTGACAGAACCAGGACAAGAACCCAGATCCTCTGACTCCCAGGGCCATGCTCTTTCCACTAAGCCATGCTGCGTCTCCCTATTCTCCCTCCTCCTTAGACTGTGAGCCCTGAGTGGGCCAGGGACAATCTCTGACCTGATCATACAGTGCATAATTGTGGTGTTTATTATGTACTTACTATGTGCCAAGCGCTGGTCTAAGCGCTGGGGTAGATACAAGTTTGTCAGATTATTCATGGCCCCTGTCCCACATGTGGCTCACAGTCTTAATCCCCGTTTTACGGATGGGGTAACCGAAGCACAGAGAAGTTAAGTGACTTGCCCAGGGTCACACAGCAGACAAGTGGCAGAGCTGAAAGTAGAACCCAGATCCTTCTGACATAGTGAGCACTTAACAAGCACCACAGTGGTCCCTGGAGGTTGCTCTCTGAGACTGACACCCCCCGACTTCCCTCTTCAGCTTTTTGATGTGGACGAGGACGGCTACATCACAGAGGATGAGTTCACATCGATCCTGCGGTCTTCCCTTGGCGTGCCAGACCTGGATGTCTGCAGCCTCTTCCAAGAAATAGCCAAAGGGGACTCAGAGCACGTCTCCTACGGTGAGTGGGCCTGGAGGGACCCCAAAGAGATCGTCCCCGGGAGGTTCGGCCCCACAGCCAAACCCAGAGTTGTTCAAATCATCACTGTGGGCAGGGAATATGCCTGTTCATTGTTATATTGTATTCTCCCAAGCACTTAGTACAGTGCTTTGCACACAGTGAGTACTCACTAAATAAGAATGAATAAATGAATGGTGGGTTGGGGTACTACCCCGACCCTCAGCCTCTGTTTGATTGGTGGGACGCTAAGGATCCCCAGAGCAGAGGGGTGAGCACGTTGCTAGCCCCACCTCTACTTAAGCGTGGAGATTTGTTCCAATGCCCTTGGCCACAAACTTCCTGGAAAGAATTGTCTGATAAAGTCTGGGAGAGCCACGACTATTTGGGCCTCGCTGCCACTTTTGGGTGGCAAAACTGGGAGGCTTCACCCTCCCACTCCCTTTCACGTCACCCTGACTTGCTCCTTTTATTTATCCTCCCTCCCAGCCCCACAGCTCTTATGTCCATATCTACATAATATGTCCATATTCATTCATTCAATCATATTCATTGAGAATTTACTGTGTGCAAAGCGCTTGGTACACTATAACAACAGTCACATTCCTGCCCACACAAGCTTACAATCTAGAGGAGGAGACAGACAATTAATATAAACAAATAGACAAATAAGTAAATAAAAAAATAGCATATATACATATGAGCTGTGGGGATGGGAAGGAGGGCGAATGAAGGAGCAAGTAAGAGCAGCGCAGAAGGGAGTGGGAGAAGAGAGGAGAAGGGCTTAGGGCTTAATATATCCTTTATCCATAATCTGTTTTAATGTCTGTCTCCCACTCTAGACTGTAAGCTCATTGTGGGCAGGGAATGTGTAGTTTATATCGCCTACATTGTATTCTCCCAAGTGCTTAGTACAGTGCTCTGCACACAGTAACTGTTTACTAAATATGATTGATTGACTGCAGAGGGGGTGGGGTGGGGTGGGGAGGCGGGGGGACACCAGTCTGTTTCATGAGAGTCATTCAGTGGTATTTATTGAGTGCTTACTCTGTGCAGATCACTGCACTAAGCTCTTAGGAAAGAACATACAATATAGTAGAAGTGCTAAACGTGATCCCTGCCCAGAAGGAGCTTACAGTCTACAGCGGGGAGACAGACAATAAAATAGATTACAGATAAAGGATGTAGTAAAGGGCTAGAGGCCCATTTTAGGGGGGGAACAGGTGGAAAAGCCATGTGGAAAATCCAACGCGCACCATCTGCATTCATGGAATGCGATCGGTTCATCCAGCAGGAAAAGCCCAGGGTTCTGAGAGCCTTTTTCTTGTTAAAGTTGTTTCTCGGAGATTCTTCCCACAGACCAATGAAAGATTGCCAAGAAACAACTTTTAGCTCTGCTGCAGAAGTCACACAAACCCCATATCCCCATCTGCCAAGCACTTAGTTCCCTCACCTTCCAGCCCCACAGCACTTGCGTGCATATCTTTATGCTTGTGGAAGGCAGTAATAATAACTAATAACTGTGGCGTTTGCTAAGCATTTACTATGTACCAAGGACCATACTAAATGTTGGGGTAGAAACAAGAATCCTGGAGTCAGGCACGGTCCCTGTTTCACAGGTGGGGAGCAGGAATTTTGTCTGCTTACTCTGTCATATTCTCCCAAGCGATTAGTACAGTGCTCTGCACCAAGTAATCATTCACTAAATCTGATTGACTGAGCTCCTATCCCCCAACTTCAGTGCCACTCAGAAGTGGCAGCGAGGCCCAAATAGTCGTGGCTCTCCCAGACTTTATCATACAATTCCTTCCAGGAAGTTTGTGGCCAAGGGCATTGGAAGAAATCTCCATGTTTAAGTAGAGGTGGGGCTAGCTCACCCCTCTGCTTCTGGGGATCCTTAGCATCCCACCAGTCAAATAGAGGCTGACAGCGGCGGGCTGGGCCATGCCCATCTGCTGAGCTTGGAAGCCCGGCTTGGCAGAGTGTGGATGGCAGAGTGTGAACACTCAAACACGAATGCTTAATAGAGCCAGACTTCCATCCCCTCTGCCACGAGTCTCAGTCTGGATGTGAAAGGGGTGGTCGGTTATTTCCCATCAGGGAACTTTGTGATGTGATTATTATGCACCAGAGTCTGGGAGCTTAACATCTGTCATAGAAAGCAGGGCTCACGCCATCTCAGTCCTTCTCAAGAGTCTCTAATGGGTAGGAAATTCACTTTGGAGGCTGGAGCCCCGCCTGGTTGGGGGCGGTGGGCCCTGCGGCATTTTGAGCTGGACTTTTCAGACTTTACTCATCCCAGGTCTGTGTCCAGGCCTGAGAGTTTCCAGTCAGGGCCGAAAGTGGTGACCAGATCTGCCACTCGCCTCTTGTGTGATCTTAGAAGCGAGTCACTTCTTTGGGCCCCCGTTTCCTCATCCGTAAAATGAGGATTCAAAGCCTCTCCTCCCTCCTACTTAGAGTGCGAGCCCCATGTCAGACAGGGACTGTGTCTGACCTGATGATCTTGTATCTACCTCAGCATGATGCTTGGCATCTGGTAAACGCTTAACAAATGCCACAGTTTTCATTGCTATTATTATTGATGACTCTTGGAATTCATTCATTCATTCGATCGTATTTATTGAGCGCTTGCTATGTGCAGAGCACTGTACTAAGTGCTCGAAAAGTACAATTCGGCAGCAGAGACGATCCCTTCCCAACCACAGGCTCACACTCTAGAAGTGGGGAGACAAGCCCATCCACTTTCAATCCTCATCCCCCTAAAATTGCCACACTCAAAATGAAATTATACTTCTGTTGAGTTTCGGTCCCCGTGTCAGACAGCAAAGTCACCAAGCAGCAACCCGCAGTCCTAGAAATCGGATCCGTTATCGTCTCCCTGTGGGGTATTCATCTTGAGCTTAGTAAAACTTGGAAGGTGTTTTGTTTTCTGTTTTTCTTCTTCTAGAGGAGTTTAAGAGTTTTGCCTTACAACATCCAGAATACGCCAAGTTGTTCACAGCGTACCTCGAGCTCCAGGCGTGCCATGTGTTTTCAATGCCCAAAGACGTTGAAGAAACCTTCCCAGTGGCAACTAATCAAGTGAGCCCTGAAAATACCGAAGACTCTGCCACGGGCAAAAAGGACGCCTGAAAGCAATTGCTTCCACTGGGACAAAATTCAGCTTTCATTTAAGCAACGTAGGCATTTATCGGTAGTAGTAAAAGTGTGCTTGCAGAGACCTGAGGAAACTTCAGATTTAACACGCTTTGCTTGGGTAAGGAGGGCTCGGCCTGACTCTCCAGGCCTCGGAGCAGAGAGGCGGAAGCCCATAAGGGATCTCGCTGGAGAAACGATACGTCATAGTAGAAGCAGCATGGCTTAGTGGAAAGAGCACAGGCTTGGGAGTCAGAGGTCATGGATTCTAATTCTGGCCCTGCCACTTATCAGCTGTGTGACTTTGGGCAAGTCACTTAACTTCTCCGTGCCTCAGTTACCTCATCTGTAAAATGGGGGTTAAGACTGTGAGCCCCTCGTGGGACAACCTGATTACCTTGTATCTACCCCAGCACTTAGAACAGTCCTTGGCACATAGTAAGCGCTTAACAAATGCCATCATCGTCATCTGGGTATCCAAACGATGGTAGTGTCAGGGCCAAGGCCCCAGGCATGGGCAAACCACGCACGGCTCCCCTGCCCACCTCCAGGAACTGCCCAAGGGAGATTGGTAGTGGGTGCATCCCTCTTGAACTGGGCATGATCATGGCTTGTATGGAGAATCCCGGAGGGTATTAAGGAAACTCATTCTCCTCTCCAGGTTGTTCCGCACTATGGAGCTATGAGGGAAGAAGGCATCCCTGGGCTTTATGACTTTTGAATCTGCATGCGGCAAACTGTTTTCCTCTCTAAGCTTCCTGCTGTTTTGTGGCTTCGTTTGTTACCGCGGGGAAGACCACTGTGTTTGTAGATGTAAAAATATAACTATTGACAAAGCTAGAAATGACTTTTGGCGTCACCTTGCTAATTTTATTTGTGGGGGGAAGGGAAGGGGTGGGTTCTGAACTCCAAAATTTGCAAAGTATGGAGTGCCGAGCCAGGTCTGAACCTGCCTGCAGAAACCCGGAGTTTACTGTGTTACTATCTGTGGGCTTTGTGGGTGATAGACATTGCCTGGGAAGGGCAACTTTAGTGTATCGGCAAAAACAGCTCCATTTTTTAGATAAGAAATCATCAAACCTACCAAGCTGGCAGAATTTTGTGAATATAACGCCCTCACTTAAGGCCGGCTGGGAATGGCAAAATCAGTGACGGGTTGCATCCAGAAGAGCTGAGTTTTATTTAAATAAGACAATAGAGGTGCAAGAGATTAATCCATCAGTGGTATTTACTGAGTGCTTGCTGTGTGCCGAGCGCTCTATTAAGTGCTTGGGAGAGTCCAATACAACAGAGTTGGTAGACATGTTCCTTGCCCACAACAAGCTTACAGTATAGAGGGGAAGACAGTCATTAATATAAATAAATAATTTATAGATGTGAATTTAATAACTGTGACGCTGTGGGTGGGGTGATTGCCAAATGGCCAAAGCGGTTAATCAAAAACCCAATCAAAATATTAATTCCTTCAATCATATTTATTGAGTGCTTACTGTGTGCAAAGCACTGTACTAAACACCGCACTTGGGAGAGTACAATGTAACACTCACCTGTTCTCCCCTAAGCCAGCTATCCAAATGGGATTTCGCTTTGAGGTCATTGACGGGGCGATGCTTTGGAAAAAAAATAAGTGCTCTCCAAATTGAAGGCATAAACGACCGACCTTTTGAAGTTGAAGGTGATCAGAGATTAACGTCTTAAAAAGAAGCACGGGGCTCCAAAACTGTGATCAAAATATCGAGACCTCAAAAACTCAGGGACTCACAGAAGTGGGGAAAAAGGCTATGTTTCGGGAGCCATTTTTACCCATCCTGGGTGGTGATGGACTGAACGTCACGGAGGCGGTGCTGTTGGTTTTGCTCACCATCAGCAACAGCAGCAGAGAGCCAAAGGGATACTTGCCCGTCACGGGCTCCAGGGCAGGGGGGTAAGAGCAGGCCCTGTTTTAGCTGTCACACACTTGAGATGGAAGGCAGGCCGCACCCCTGACGAGGAAACTTTAGGGCAGCAAGTGAGAGAACTCCCTAGACCGAACACCCCACGCACTCATCTCTGGGGAAGAAGGTCCATCTCATCATGCAACACGTCCGACCACACAGTCCAATGGTGACTAGTTCAGTGGTCCAGGAGGAGGAGGAGGGTGATAAAGAAACTGTGGTCCTTTCCCTTTAATCAGCAATCTTGCTCTTAAATTCAGCAGAATTTGGTCTCTCAGTATATACAGCTTACTTCAGAGCCCTGCATATTTCAAAATTTGAAAGGGCACTTTCTGTTGTATAGAGCAAAGTTCTAACTTTTGAACTATTGAATAAATCCTTTCCCTTTATTCAGAAGATAATGACAGTTTGCACTAGAGAGAGCCGCTTAACGCAGCATTCAACATGTAGGCCATCCTGAGGGAAAAGAGGCACATTCATGATGCCGATAGGATTTTTTTTTTTTGGCAAGTGAGAGCGATTTTTAAGCTAATTTTACACATTAAGTCGTAAATGTCCTCATTTCCCACATAATTAAATGCACATTTGGATAATGAATATCCGAAACTGTCATCCTTAAAAAATTAGTCATCATTGGATTTTTCCCTCCTCCAAGGTATTTGGACAAAACCATTAAATGAGCTGAAATTCATCATTTGAGTAATTAAGAGAGTAGATTCTCATAAGAGCGTCTGCCATGAGCAGCTGAAAATTATTCGATTTACTCAGATCCAGTAATTGTTTTCGTTTATCTCATAAAACTTAACTATTAGTCTTATAAATCCTGAAGGATTGAAGATTTTTTAATTGAAGCTATTGCAGAGCATGGATTTTCTGGGTTTTGTGCAATTGGTGTCCTCTTTTTACAAAACAATACTTATGCTATTTAGTTCCTTTAATCACCTGTCAGTGGGATTTTCATGTTGCCATTTTATTATTCTGTTACTGAATAAACACGCTTGCTATATGAAATCATTGTGTGAGTGTTTTTTTGTAATTCCACTTTCTCCATTTGTCTTGAAATTTAATATGCCTCTTCAACGTGTTGGTCAGAATAAGTGTTGTGTATTTGTACATGTGATGAATCATTTTTTTGTTTGCATTTCAGCCTTTATGATATGTCAAAAATGATTTTATTCTAATGAAATGCAAGCAGTAATTAATCCCAAAGTTTCCTCTCTGCTAGTATGATTGCATAGCGAGTTGTGATCCATCAGGATCCTTACAAGATCGGAGATTCATTTTTTTTTTAGCAGTTTTAACAGATTTCTCCAAGACTTTCTCCTCCCCACCACAGTATCCAAAATTAGGAGTTAAATTTCATTAAAACCAGCTAAATGTACAATGTTTTTAAAAACAGTTTGAGGAGGAATAAGTTACTGTTTATGATCAGTCATATTTATTAAATGCGTATGGTGTGCACTGAACTGTATGTCTAGTGCGTTTCCTGCCTCAATGAGTTTACAGTCTAGAGGAGGAGCTTACAGTGTAGAGGAATATATGAGCTCTGAAGATATCTAAACCAAAAAATTCAAGCATAGCGAAGTAAAAAAAAAAAACCCTTTATTTGTAGTGTGAATGTTGAATGTTACTATCAGTAAATCAGTGGTATTTGAGTGCTTACTGAGGACAGAACACTCAACTAAGAACTTGGGAAAGTGCAGTACAATAGAGGTGCTCGGCACGTTCTCTGCCCACAAAGACAGTATTCCAGTATCCAACCAGAACTGCCACTGTGGAGATACCAAAGATCAAGGATTCCCGAGTGTTATCTGATCATCCGATAACCTTTACCCTTGCTCCTCTCAGGGAGTTGACAAACTCATGAGACAAAATGTTTTATTGTGCTCTCCCAAGCACTTAGTACAATGCTCTGCACATAGTATGTGCTCAATAAATATCATTGGTTGAGTGATAGAAACTCTGAAGCTACAAGAGGATCGGCGTTGATTTGTCGGTAGGCTATAAGCTCCTTGTGGGAAGGGACCACCTCTATCAACTCGCATGTGTTGTACATTCCCAAGCGTGTAGTACAGTCCTCTACACACAGCACTCAATAAATACCATTGATGATGGACTGATTTGCTGGAGCAAAGCTTGTCACCTTCACCCTCAGTGATCTTATATTTGAATCCGATAAACAGCTATAATATTATATAATATATTTACGCACATAGAAACATACACCTCCCGAGTGGATCTGGATGGTTGTGAAAGGGAGGTTAATCAGTTCATGACCAACTGCAGTACTACACTGTAAGCTTGTTGTGGGCAGGGAATGTGTCTGCTTACTCTGTTGTACTCTTTCACGTGCTTCGTACAGTGCTTAGCACATAGCACTCAGTAAATATGAGTGATTGACAATTAGGTAGGGTTCATCCACCTAATTCCTCACCTTCAAAGCCTTATTGAAGACACATCTCCTCCAAGATGCCTTCCCTAAGACCTCATTTCCTTTTTCTCCCATTCCCTTCTGCGTCTCCCTTGCACTTGGATTTGCATCCTTTATTCCCACCCCGACTCAGCCCCAGAGCACTTATGTACATATCTGTAATTTATTCATATTAATGTTTGTCTCCCCCTCTAGACTGTAAGCTCTTGATGGACAGGGAACTTGTCTACCAACTCTGTTATATTGTACTCTCCCAAGGCACTTATTATAGTGATCTGCACACAGTAACCACTCAATAAGTATGATATTTGCATCAGCCTCCTTTCTGATCTCCCATCCTCCTGTCTCTCCCCACTTCAGTCTATACTTCACGCTGCTGCCTGGATCATCTTTGTGCAGAAGCGCTCTGGGCATGTTACTCCCCTCCTCAAAAATCTCCAGTGGCTACCAGTCAACCTATGCATCAAGCAAACACTCCTCACTCTCGGCTTCAAGGCTCTCCATGCTCTCCACCCCTCCTACCTCACCTCCCTTTTCTCCTTCTACAGCCCAGCCCGCACCCTCTGCTCCTCTGCCGCTAACCTCCTCACTGAACCTCGTTCTCGCCTGTCCTGCCGTCGACTCCCGGCCCACGTCCTTCCCCTGGCCTGGAATGCCCTCCCTCCACACATCCGCCGAACTAGCTCTCATCCTCCCTTCAGAGCCCTACTGAGAGCTCACCTCCTCCAGGAGGCCTTCCCACACCGAGCCCCTTCCTCCCTCTCCCCCTGGTCCCCCTCTCCATCCCCCTCATCTTACCTCCTTCCCTTCCCCACAGCACCTGTATATATGTATATATGTTTGTACATATTTATTACTCTATTTTACTTGTACATATCTATTCTATTTATTTTATTTTGTTAGTATGTTTGGTTTTGTTCTCCGTCTCCCCCTTTTAGACTGTGAGCCCACTGTTGGGTAGGGACTGTCTCTGTATGTTGCCAACTTGTCCCAAGCTCTTAGTACAGTGCTCTGCACACAGTAAGCACTCAATAAATACGATTGATTGATCGATTGATTGATGGGACTGTCTCTATGTTGCCAACTTGTACTTCCCAAGCGCTTAGTACAGTGCTCTGCACACAGTTAGCGCTCAATAAATACGATTGATTGATTGTACATATTTACTACTCTAATTTGTACATATTTATTACTCTATTTTATTAATGATGTATATATAGCTATAATTCGATTTATTCTGATGGTATTGACATCTGTCTACTTGTTTTGTTGCCTGTCTCCCCCTTCTAGACTGTGAGCCTGTTGTTGGGTAGGGACTGTCTCTATATGTTGCCAATTTGTACTTCCCAAGCGCTTAGTACAGTGCTCTGCACATAGTAAGCGCTCAATAAATACGATTGATGATGATGATGATTGAATGAATGAGTGAATGAGTGAATGAATGAATGAATGAATGAGTCACTTCTGGGGTACACGAGACATTGTGGAAGCATTTTTCTCTTCTAGCCTCTAGGGGGCACTGGATGGCAATCTATGACAGGGGCATCACAAGGGTTTTGTCCTCACTCCCAAATCTGCAGAATCCTGAGAAACAGAAATCTTTTGCACTGGACCATCAGAAATGGCCTGGAACAATGACAACAAGAAGCTCCCATCATTTTTACCAAAACTTGTCCTCTGTTCTAGATAGGAGACTCCATCAGGAGATCGTTGGATACCACTGCTGGAGACAGAACGGATCCTTGAGCCCCTTCCTTCCTCTCCCCCTCGTCCCCCTCTCCATCCCCCCCTTCTTACCTCCTTCCCTTCCCCACAGCACCTGTATATATGGATATATGTTTGTACATATTTATTACTCTATTTATTTATTTTACTTGTACATATCTATTCTATTTATTTTATTTTGTTGGTATGTTTGGTTTTGTTCTCTGTCTTCCCTTTTTAGACTGTGAGCCCACTGTTGGGTAGGGACTGTCTCTATATGTTGCCAATTTGTACTTCCCAAGCGCTTAGTACAGTGCTCTGCACATAGTAAGCCCTCAATAAATACGATTGATGATGATGATCCTAGACCCATGACTGTGCTCTGTCCACTACGCCAAGCTGCTTCTCAACGCAGGGCTTCTCCTCCTCTCCCGGGAGGGTAACCATGGTGCAGAATTGTAAGTTCATTCTGGGCAGGGAATGTGTTTATTGTTATATTGTACTCCCCCAAGTGCTTACTACAGTGCTTTGCACACAGTAAGCACTCGATAAATACAATTGAATGAATGAAATAATGAATGAATTAGTGAGAGATGGAGGGAGGGGCCACAGCCTGGCTGTTCCCAGGCAAGGCCTTGGCAGTGGGAACGAGTAGAGTTCTTGGAAGGGATTGGGCTCCCAGGGCCAGACCAGAGGAAGAGGGGGTCTTCAACCACCTTGGGCGGCCCTGGGCGACCCGAGAGCGGCCCTGAAGTCAGGCTAGAGTAGGAATAGACTCTGGGTCTGGAGAGACACAGGGAGGGTGGTTTGAACAACAGAGAGCAAGGCTGTGGCATGGCTGCCTCTGTATTGGATCATTGTACAAAGAATATGTGGCTCCCTCCCTCAGAGAGACTGGCCAAATGCCATGCAGGGCAACCCGCCATCAGCATTTACAGCGGCCTACTGGGCAACCGAGACTCTCCTCGTCAGCCTAACGCCCACAGAAACACTTGGTGATTCAGATTCCTGTTACCCAGCTGCTCCCATCTAGACACAGTTAATTCATGAATTATGGTACTTGTTAAGCACTTACTGTGTGCCAAGCACTGTTCTAAGCACTGGGGTCTTGTCTTATGCTGTCGCCGTCTCTGACCCCTAGCAACTCCCTGGGCACATCTCTCCCAGAACACCCCACCTCCATCTGCAATCATTCTGGTAGTGTATCCATAGAGTGGTAGATACAAATTAATCAGGTGGGCACATTGTGGTAGGTACAAATTAATCAGGTGGGCACAGTCCCTTTCCCGCATACGGCTCACACTCTTCATCCCCATTTTACAGATGAGGTAACCAAGGCACAGAGAAGTGAAGTGACTTGCCCATTACTGCTGTGTTGTACTTTCCCAAGTGCTTAGTAGAGTGTTCTGCACACAGTAAGTGCTCAATAAAGACGATTGAATGAGAGGTCACAGAGCATCATCATCATCAATCGTATTTATTGAGTGCTTACTATGTGCAGAGCACTGTACTAAGCGCTTGGGAAGTACAAATTGGCAACATATAGAGACAGTCCCTACCCAACAGTGGGCTCACAGTCTAAAAGGGGGAGACAGAGATCAAAACCAAACATACTAACAAAATAAAACAAATAGAATAGATATGTACAAGTAAAATAAATAAATAAATAAATAGAGTAATAAATATGTACAAACGTACATATATACAGGTGCTGTGGGGAAGGGAAGGAGGTAAGATGGGGGGATGGAGAGGGGGACGAGGGGGAGAGGACTCCCCCTCATCGCAGACATGTGGCGGAGCCAGGATTAGAACCCAGGTCCTTCTGAGTCCCAGGCCTGTGCTCTACCCGCTGAACCACACTGCTTCTCAGTTCAGATGGCTGAGGCTTCTGGACTAAGTATCTGTGGAGCGATCGGTCACTGGTATTATCTTTCTAGCTCAAGCTGGGGGTTGCAGTGAGAAAATAGTTCTAGATGTGGGGGTGAGGGGAGCGTGGGGGAAGCAGCGTGCCTAGTAGATAGAGCCCGAACTTGGAAAACAGAGGACTTGGGTTCTAATACTAGCTCTGTAATCTATTTATATTAATGTCTGTCTCTCCCTCTAGACCGTAAGCTCATTGTGGGCAGGGAATGTGTCTGTTTATTGTTATATCGTACTCTCCCACGTACTTAGGACAGTGCTCTGCATAAACACTCAATAAACACGATTGACTTCCTGGCTCTGCCACGTGTCAGCTGTGTGAACTTGGGCAAGCCACTTCACTGCTCTGTGCTTGAGTTCCCCCATCTGCAAAATGAGGATTCGATACCTGTCTTCCCTCCAACTTAGACTTTGAGCCTTTTGGAAAGGCAGTGGTCTGGGCCTTGAATTTGCCTCTCCTCTTTTCGGACCGTCCCCTCTGAGCTGTTTGGCCTCTAGGCCTACTTGATTGTCTCCTAACAATCTGGTTTAAGCGAACTAGAGTAACTCTAGTGACTAGAGTCCCTAGGAGTGGTAGAATACCAACAGATGGAATGTGATGGGCCTGTAGGCCTGGACTCCATTTTGTCTGGCCACACCGCCATTTCCTCAAAGCAGGCACATCACATATCCTCCTCTCCTTTCTTTCATCCTGTCCAAACGCCTGCCTTATCTGGGGGCTTGGCGTGCCAAGGTCTGGAGACAGGAAGGAGTCGTTCCTCCCTTAGAGAGGTCAGGACTCCTGGCCAGCTACCCCAAGAAAAACTTTACCACCGGCTGTCTTAGGAGTATACACCTTGCATCGTGCTTTCCGATCATGTGCAAAGCTCGGATTTTGTACCAGCTGTATATAAAAGAACTCTGTTTTATGTGAATTGAGCTGGTTTTGGCAATACAGAGGAAACCGTCAACCACTGCTCCCTACTAGCGCTAGTTGAAATAAACTTGTCTCTGCCCTCTCCCTTAAATGTAATGCGGAGTCTGTGAGGTTTTCTTTGACAGCTCCATGTGGGACCTGATTATCTTTTATCGACTCCAGCTCTTAGTATAGGGTTTGGCATATAGTAAGCGCTTCACAAATACCATTGTTATTGTTATTATTATTATTAACAATAATAATAATAAATGAAGGTGGGGTGTGGCAGCAGGAGAATCTGGGTGGAGAGCGTGCTCCTTCACAGCAGCATGACGTAGAGGATTGAGCACAGGCCTGGGAGTCCGAAGGTCTTGGGTTCTAATCCCTCTTCCGCCACTTGTCTGCCATGTGACGGGCAAATCAGTTCTCTGTGCCTCAGTTACCTCATCTGTAAAATGAATATTGAGACATTGAGTCCCACGTGGGACAGGGGCTGTGTCCAACCCAATTTATTTGTATCCATAATCGAATAGGGGAGACCAACACCAAAATAAATTAGAGGAAGGGGCAAGTCGCAGAACTGAAAGGGCCATACATAAATATAATGATGGGGGAGAGGGTTGTAGTGGGAAACTGAATGCTTGAGGTGAGGATTTTAGTGCATAGGTGCATAGGGAGAAGCAGCATGGCTTAGTGGAAAGAACACAGGCTCAGGAGCCAGTGGATGTGGGCTCTAATCCTGACTCTGCCACTTGTCTGCTGTGTGACCTTGGGCAAGTCACTTAACTTCTCTGTGCCTCAGTTACCTCATCTGTAAAATGAGGATTAAGACTGGGAGCCCCACATGGGACAACCTGATTACCTTGTGTCTATCCCAATGCTTAGAACAGTGCTTGGCACATAATAAGTGCTTAACAAATACCATAATTATTATTAATATTATAGGTGATGAAAAGTGTTAAGAACGCAAATACAATAAAGTTGGTAGATCTGATCCCTGCCTTCAAGGAGCTTACAGTTTCTAGAGGGGACGATCTATAGCTCCAGGATGCTGACCAGGGCAACTGCAGAAGCAACTCTGACTACAAGCACTTAGTAGAGTGCTCTGCACACAGTAGGCGCTCAGTAAATACCATTGCTTGATTATCCTCGTTCAAACTACAGGCACACGAGCTGAAGCTCTGGAAATCTTCCTGAAACATCTTGTTCCTTAACGTGGCAACTGACTGAACGCGCCCAGGCTGGAATCCCACGTAGTTTGGAGACAACTCTCTTTTGGGAAAGGGGGGAGAAAGGAATCGGGGTGTGGTTCGCTCAGAGAGAAGTCAACTGGAAAACACATTCTACTTTAGCAAAGACTTAAGGCGAGAATTGATGAAGTAAATCCATTCCAAAGCGATCTGAACCCAAGCCACTGACTTCTAACTCTTTTTTCCCTGGAGGGATTTTGCTGAATGCATTTTCCTTTTAAAGTGTTCCCCAATGTATTTTGCTTCAGGGAGAAAGGTTTAATGAAATGAACCTTCTCAAACTTCATCTAATCTCTTTGGATCTTTACCATCTGATTGACAACTTGCTCTCAGGAAAGCCACCTCCCCCCCCCCCCCCCCCCAAATTAGAGAGAGATAATTAAAACACAAACTTTGTGCTTTAATTGTTTCCAAAGAACAGTGTTCTGGTAAACACAAGCAGCAGGCATTGACACCCACTTAAGCCCTCAGGATTTTTCCCTGAGAGCTGAGATGGAAAGAAAATGTGTTTTTTTCAAACCTCCCTTCTGACTTTGCACAAACCCTTGCCTGTACTCCACCTTCTCTACTGAGTACCATTCCTTCTGCCACTCTGCCCATTTAGTACCAGCTATGCCCCAGCCCTGGATCCTCCAAAAGGACTCTTCCTCTTTTCCTACACTCCTCTGGCCCAGAGCTGTTCGCAGAAATCCAGGCACCAGGCCCAGTTTGGCCTTTTCCGATTCAACCTTCCTTGCTAGAACTCTGTTCTGGCTTCCGCTCAGCAATATTATTTCTCCTCCCTTGTGGACTCTCATGGCCCCTGCCCCACCAATTATTCCAGCCTGTTAACGTCCTCCTGAAGCCCCAGAACCCTTCCACTCCTCTACTCTTTCTCACACAATCTCACAGGCTAGTTTGTTGACAAAATCAAGCCATTTCACTTCTCTGTGTCTCAGTCACCTCATCTGTAAAATGGCAGTTTTGTGAGCCTCATGACCAACCCGATTAACTTGTATCTTCCCCAGTGCTTTGTATGGTGCCTGGCCCATAGTAAGCGCTCAAAAAAGGCATTTAAAAAAAAATGGAAATCATTAGCAGTGAGTGGAGCTCACTAGTCATCAGTGTGGTCTGGTGGACAAGACACAGATCTGGGAATCAGATAATCTGGGTTCTAACCCCGGTTCTGCCACTTATCTGCTGTGGGACCTTGGGCAAGTCGTTTCACTTCTCTATGCCTCAATTACATCACCTTTAAAATAGAGATTAAGACTGTGAGCCCTGGTCATAGTGTTGTGGATAGAGCATTAGCCCGGGAGTCAGAAGATCATGGGTTCTAATCTCATTTTTCCACTTGTCTGCTGTGTGACCTTGGGTAAGTCACTTCACTTATCTGGGCCCCAGTTACCTCATCTGTAAAATGGGGATTGAGACTGTGAACCCCATATGGGACAGGGACTATGTCCAACCTGATTTGCTTGTATCTACCGCAGTGCTTTGAACAGTGGGCGGCACATAGTAAGCACTTAACAAATGCCATAATTATTATTATTATTGTGCTCAAGTCTCTCCCATATCAAAAAAGGCCTTCTCTTAACCTCCCTGCATCCTCCAGCCATCACTTGGCAGTGACTTCCAATGACATAAGGATGGGGTGGCATCTCTCCCCAACAACCCACTGCAAACTAGGTCCCAGAAATTGGCTGTTCCACCTATTTGTAAATTATTCTACATCTTTAAGTTTTTGAGAGAGAGAATCTCTTGAATACTTGGTCCTTGCAAATATAGTCAGGCATATTTCAGACTCCTTGACACTCAAGGATGCATTGCTCAGACCCCAATAGTTAAGAGAAAGTTTGTCCTATCTCAAATAGGACACATACTTGAGTTGGTTTTGCAGCATGGGAAAAATAATAATAGCTGTGGTATTTGCTAAGGTGTTTAATAGGTGTCAAACACCATACTAAGCTCTGGTGTAGATAATCACATTTAGACACAGCCCCTGTCCCTTATGAGCCTCATACTTCTAAGTAGGAGGGAGAAGATATATCAGAGCCCCATTTTCAGGTGAGAAAACTGACTCAGAGAAGTTGTGCCCCAAGTCCCACAGCAGGCAAGCAACAGAGCCAGGATTAGAACCCAGATCCTCCAACTCCCAGCCTATACTGCTTCTCGGTGGGTGTTTTTTAAACACACAGCATCTCTTGTCCAGTGTAGGAAGTCTCTCTGAAGGTGGAGTAAACCAAAAGTGAACCAAAAGACTGTTCCAAACCATATAGACTCCATTATTACGTAGCCTTCCTTCTCCAGGTGGTGGGCCAGGACTCTTTAGGAACAAACTTCATGGAAAGAGAAAGCTTTTAAACTGAAGCTTTGTCAGGAACCTGACCAGAGCCCTGGGACAAGAAGTATAATCACCTGTAACCCATTGTAAGTGTATGATCATCTGTGAGTGAAATCCAACTCGGGCCAGAAAGCAGCCTTTGAAATCACAAAAGACCTCTCCTTTCCCTCCAGTCCTCTGAGCAGCTGGAGATGTAGAAGCCGCTAATCGTTCTGGCTAATGGGGAACAGTTGTGGAAACGATTTAAAGGCAAAGAGGAACACACCCACAACTGTCCCCACACACCCAAGAAGACCTGCTTGTGTGGGGTTGATAGATATTCTCTCTGGGCAGCCTGCTGTAAGGAATGAATTTTCCCAGTGGGCTCTGTGTGAGCTGTCTTTTATCTGAGGGTCACTCTCCTTTTTTTATGGTACTTGTTATGTGCTTACTAGGTTTCAGGCACTTGGGTAAACACAAGCTAATCAGGTTGGACACAGTCCATGTCCCACAAGTGGCTCACAGTCTTAATCCCCATTTTGTTCAATCATATTTATTGAGCACTTACTGTGTGCAGAGCACTGTACTAAGCACTTGGAAAGTACAAGTTGGCAACATATAGAGACGGTCCCTACCCAACAATGGGCTCACAGTCTAGAAGATGAGATGAGGTAACTGAGGCACAGAGAAGTGATCTACCCAAGGTCACACAGTAGCCAAGCAGCAGAGCTGGGATTAGTAGTCCTGTCCTTCTGACTCTTTGGTCTGTGTTGTATCCATTAGGCCTGGCTGCTCTCTTTCCTCACTGAGTCTTACCCCAGACTGTGAGTGATATCTAGAACAAGAAAATCACTAGGTGATACTTCCTGTCCTCTCCAGTAAGGGGGCAGGGTCCAGTCCATTTAAGTTGGATTTGTTTTCTCAAACGCCATTGCCTGTACCTCTTGATATATCAATCGTTAGTATTTATTGGCTGCCTACAGTGCACTGTATTGCAGGGTGCAATAGAGGGTTTTTTTATGGTGTTTAAGGTCATTTGATAATATTTACTGAGTGATTACTGTGTGCAGAGCACTGTACTAAGTGCTTGGGACAGTACAATACAACAATAAACAGTCACATTTCCTGCCCACAGTGAGTTTAGTCTAGAGTGGGGAAGACATACATCAATACAAATAGATAAAACTACGGATATGTCCATAAGTGCTGTGGGGCTGGGAGCAAGTCAGGGAGATGCAGATGAGGAAAAGTGGGGTTTAGTCTGGGAAGGCCTCTTGGAGGAGATGGGCCTTCAATAAGGCTTTGAAGGGGAGTGTCAAACACTGTTCTGGGCACTGGGGAAGTCAGTCAACCAAATTTACTGAGTGCTTACTATGTGTAGAGCACTGTAGTAAGCGCTTAGGAGAGTACACTATAATAATAACAGATACATTCCCTGCCCACAACAAGTTTACAGTGTAGAGGAGTAGGTACAAGTTAATTCCGTCAGACACAGTCCCTGGCTCGCAGGGGGCTCGCAGTCCAAGTAGGAGGGAGAACAGGTATCCCCATTTCACAGTTGAGGAAGCTGAGGCACAGGGAAGGAAGTGACTTGCCCAAGGTAACACAGCAAGCAATTGACAGAGCCAGGATTATAACCCAGGTCCTTCTAACTACCACGCCCGTGTTCTTTCCACTACTCCATGCGGCTTCTCAATAGAATTCGAAGACATGATCCCTGCCCTAAACGAGCCTCCATCCCTGCCAACTGCTGAGCCACCTCCAGAGGATAGAGGAGGAGTGCAAGGGGACAGACTACCTTAGGCTAAGGAAAAGAGAAAGAGTGACCCAAATTCGGGTTATTCCATCCCCCCTCAGAAACTCCGGGCTCATGCCAGCCCTGCTAGGAAGGTGTCAGATGCTGTGGAAGATCTGCAGCGAGTGAGGTAAGAACTCTGGCAGAAACAGCTGGGGGTACTGAGATCAGTGGCTTCCGCTGGACCTGTATATATGTATATATGTTTGTACATATTTGTTACTCTATTTATTTTACTTGTACATATCTATTCTATGTATTTTATTTTGTTAGTATGTTTGGTTTTGTTCTCTGTCTCCCCCTTTTAGACTGTGAGCCCACTGTTGGGTAGGGACTGTCTCTAGATGTTGCCAACTTGTACTTCCCAAGCACTTAGTACATGCTCTGCACACAGTAAGCGCTCAATAAATACGATTGATGATGATGATGATGACGACAACCATGAGGGCAAAGCCCCCTTAAGCTTCCATCAAGCTGTGCCACTGTCTCCACCCCATGTCTTGCGCTACTGGGGCTCACGTCTGGATTTGACCTCTTCCCTGCTTCCATAAGCTAGATCTCCGAGTCCCCCTTGCTGGCCATCAATCACTCAATCAGTGGACCCATCTCAGCACTTGGCCCCTGGCAAAAGAAATCCCCAGATTGGCACTACTGGAGACTTTCCTCTTCCTCTGCCCCTACGTCACCATGGGCAGATGGGCAGGCTAAGCTGGCATTCACTGCCAAGAACACAGATGAGTTCAGGTCAAACTCTGTTTGCCCCTTTTCCAAGGAATTCTGCTTCCATTTCCCATGGGGAAGCCGGTTACCACACATCAAAGGCCCCAGCTCTTTAAGCCATTGTTTTCTCAGTTTATCCATATTTTCCTGCTGATGTCACAGGAGACCCTGCCAGCCGGGATGTATTAACAGGAAAGACCCTGCAGCAGCGTCTGTCCAAAGGCAGCCGAGGGGCAGAAAGCGAGAGCAGCTCTTGTGACCAAGAACTGAGTCCTTGTTGACATCCGGAGATTTGACTGTTCCTTCCCTATATTTTTTTTGCTTTTTTTCCCTGTGCTATTTGTTAAGAACTTACTGCGTGCCAGGCACTGTACTAAGCATTCAGGGAAGATGCATGCTAATCAGAATGGACACGGTCCCTGTCTCCCATGGGACTCACAGTCTCATCCCCATTTTACAGATGAGCTAACTGAGGCATAGAAAAGTGAAGCAACTTGGCCAAGATCACACAACAGATGTGGCAGAGCCGGGATTAAGACCCAAGTCCTTCTGACTCCCGGGCCCGGGGTCTATCTCCTAGGCCACACTGCATCTCAGCATTGTGGAGCTTGTGGTTCGAGTGAGAGAGAGTGTTCCCCTCCTCCCCCATTCTCTTGTGCCCACCTCTTGGACCACAGAATAACCCTCAGAAAGGAGTAATAATAATAATGACGGCATTTGTTAAGCGCTTACTATGTGCAAAGCACTGTTCTAAGCGCTGGGGAGGTTACAAGGAGATCAGGCTCACAGTCTTAATCCCCATTTTACAGATGAGGGAACTGAGGCACAGAGAAGTGAAATGACTTGCCCAAAGTCACACAGCTGACAACTGGCAGAGTCAGGATTCGAACCCATGACCCCTGACTCCAAAGTCCGTGCTCTTTCCACTGAGCCAAGCTGCTAGAAACATCCAGATTTTTCAGCGTTTAGAAATGTAGTGAGCCTATGGGGCCTAGCGGAAAATGGTAGTCAGGAGGCCTGAGGGTTATTTCAGTTCTGCCACCGACCTGCCGTATGTCCTTGACCATGTCACTTAACCTCACTGGACTCCTGTTTCTGCCTCTGCAAGATGGAGGTGATGTACTCGCTGCCTCTTAGACCAAGAGCCTCGCTTGAGGCAGGGGCTATGTCTGTTTTGGTTATCTTGCATCCACCCCAGCCCTTAGCCTACAGTAGCCCATATTAATGACCCGATAGATACCATAAATAAAATAAAAAGCATCCAGCCTCTGGTCTCTCACTCTCCTTTTCACCTCCGCACTGAAAGTCTCAGGATGCTTAGAAGCAGCTGCTGCAGCTGCAGATGCTGAGAAGCAGCATGGCTCAGTGGAGAGAGCATAGGGTTTGGAGTCAGAGGTCATGGGTTCAAATCCTGGCTCTGCCAATTGTCAGCTGTGTGACCTTGGGCAAGTCACTTAACTTCTCTGTGCCTCACTTACCTCATCTGTAAAATGGGGATTAATCAATCAATCAATCCATCGTATTTATTGAGCACTTACTGTGTGCAGAGCACTATACTAAGCGCTTGGGAAGTACAAGTAGGGAACATATAGAGACAGTCCCTACCCAACAGTGGGCTCACAGTCTAAAAGGGGGAGACAGAAAACAAAACCAAATTAAGATTAAGGATTAAGACTGTGAGCCCCACGTGGGACACCCTGATCACCTTGTATCCTCCCCAGCACTTAGAACAGTGTTTTGCATATAGTAAGCACTTAATAAATGCCATCATCATTAT
Organism: Tachyglossus aculeatus; assembly: GCF_015852505.1. Classification (NCBI taxonomy): domain Eukaryota; kingdom Metazoa; phylum Chordata; class Mammalia; order Monotremata; family Tachyglossidae; genus Tachyglossus; species Tachyglossus aculeatus. The sequence goes on along the minus strand of NC_052076.1, from coordinate 5,824,081 downwards.
TATTATTATTATTAGAACAGTGCTCAGTGCTTAGAACAGTGCTCAGCTCTTAGAACAGTGCTTTGCACGTAGTAAGTGCTTAACAAATGCTATCATTAATTAATATCCTTTTATATCCCCTCCAACCCAGTACACTGGACAGCTCTATTAGGCCAGTTTGCTTTCAGTGGGACCAATTTTGAATCAATGTTATCGCTTCAGTCCCATTTATTTCCATTAAACTTCGGAGCACAAATTGTTCCTTCTTGATGGTTGCCATACGCTTTCGAAAGCCAAATTTAAAGTGAAGAATGATATCCAAAATAAACAATATTCAAGATCACCAATCATCGAGAAGGCAATAGAAATCAAAAGGCCTCAAGACCATTACTGGGACATGTCAAGACTCTGCCCTAGCCAGGAGTCGGTTCCGGAGGGCAGTTATCCCACTTTTGCTTCAGACATCATTGTCAAAGGCAGAGCCCTGAGCTGAAGGAGCCTCATTATAAGTCGAGTGACCTCAGGACTTACTGCCTTTTAGCCAAGCATGCATTACTTTTCATGTCTTGTGGTCATCCCCTTTCCTTTCCACAGGGTTGCTGTGTCAATTGGAAAAAAATAAGGAAATACACCATCTTCCTAAGCCTCTGGTAGGCATCTCTGACTGTGTTGGAGCAGAAGACCATGGAGAGTCAGTGGAAAGGTCACCCAGATGTGCCGAAGCAGCTGGCTCAGCAGATCCCATCAGTTCTGCTGAGGGAGGAAAGGTCAGTGTGTGTTATCTAGCCAAAATGAAAAGAAGTCTGTGCTTCCGCGTTTGAACTTTAAGATTCACTCACTCATTTCCTCTGGTAGTGTGGCCTAGGGAAAAGGCAGTGTGGCCTGGGAGCCAAGGAGACCTGGGTTCTAATCCTAGCCCTCCCACTTGCCTAGTATGTGACCTTCAGCAAGTCACTTAATTTCTCTGGGCCTCTGTTTCCTCATCTATAAAATAGGGGTTCAATACCTGTTGTCCCTCCCCTTTAAACTGTGGGGACGGGGGCTATAACCAAACTTGATTGCCTCCTATCTACTCCAGTGCTTTGCACCTAGGGAGTACTTTTTTTTGTTTTTTTTTAATGGTATTTGTGCCAGGCACTCTACTAAGCACTGGGGTAGGTACAAGATAATCTAGTTGGATTCAGTTTGTGTCCCACATGGAGCTCACAATCTTAAAGCCTATTTAACAGACGAGGCAACTGAAGCACTGAGAAGTTAGGTGACCTGCCCAAGGTCACGCAACAGACAAGTAGCAGAGACAGGATTAGAACTCAAGCACTATGACTCCCACGCCTGTGTTCTTTCCACTAAGCCATACTGCTTCTCTAGCAAATACCACAGTTATCGTTATTGTTGTCTTCTCTGGAGGAAATCCTGGCCACTCTCTGACCATTTGGATGAAGCTTATTTGCCGTAATACATTTCCCCTGAATTCAAAGACTTGGTTGTTCAACAGATGTCCAAATGCCAGGATTCACCCTGGTTGCCCCCTGGATGTCAGCCATTCATGAACCCTGATTCTCCCTGCCAATGAGCTTACAGTCTAGAGAGGGAGACAGACATTAATACAAATAAGTAACAGATATATACATAAGTGCTGTGGGGCTGAGGGGGAAGGGTGAATAAATCAGGGCGACACAGAAGGCAGTGGGAAGAAAGGAAATGAGGTCTCAGTCGGGGAAGGCCTCTTGGAAGAGCTGCGCCTTCAGTAAGTCTTTTAAGGTGGGGAAAGTCATTGTCTATCGGATATGAAGAGGAAGGGTGTTCCAGGCCAGAGGCAGGAAGTGCGCGAGAGGTTGGCGGCGAGATAGATGAGATCGAGATACAGTGAGTAGGTTGGCACTAGAGGAGTGAAGTGTGCCGGCTGGGTTGGAGTTGGAAAGTCCGGAAGTGAGGTAGGAGGGGGGCAAGGTGATTGAGTGCTCTAAAGCCAACAGTAAGGAGTTTCTATTTGAAGCAGAGGTGGATCATCTAGACTGTGAGACTGCTTCTAGACTGTGAGCCCGTTGTTGGGTAGGGACCGTCTCTATATGTTGCCAACCTGTACTTCCCAAGCACTTAGTACAGTGCTCTGCACACAGTAAGCGCTCAATAAATACAATTGAATGAATGAATGAATGGATGGGCAACCACTGGAGGTTCTTGAGGAGTGGGAAAGCATGAACTGAATGCTTTTGTGGAATAGGGACAGGTGTGTCAGAGGAGAAAGAGTCCCAGTGGTTGCCCGATTCCAGAGGGGGTTAATATCTTGGGGAAACCTGTGGCTTTCAGCCTCCCTGGCAGTCACATCCAACTCCAACCAGGCCCACCGAGACAGAATGTCTGGTTTGATCGGGGAGCAGGAACCTCGGGCCAACCAGTGGGAGAGACCAGAGTCTGAGAGTGGAAGTGAGGGAGTGAGATCTGCGCCCTTTGGGCATTTGGTATTGGTCCCTCACCTCCACAGCCCTTATGTCCATAACTGTAATTCATTTATTCATATTAATATCTGCCTTCTGCTCTAGTCTGTAAGCTCCTTGTGGGGAGGGAACGTGTCTACCAACTCTATTGTACTGTACTCTCCCAAGCACTTAGTATAGTGCTCCGTACACAGTATCAATCAATCAATGGTATCTACTGAGCGCTTACTGTGCACAGAGCACTGTACTAAGAACTTTGGAGCGTGCAATACCACAGATTTAGCAAACATGTTCCCTGCCCATAATGAGCTTACAGTCTAGAAGGGGAAGATTACAATCAATCAGTCAATCAAAGGTATTTATTAAGCACTGACTATGTGACGAACATTGTACTAAGCACTTGGGAGAGTACAATGCACCAGAGTTGGTAGACACATTCCCTATGTCGAACTTACAGGAATGATGTGATCAGGGAAACAGGACATGGGCAAATCAGGGAAATGGACCCTGGGAAATTGGGAAAGTCAGACATCTGGGAAACCAGAGGTCTGTGCCATTTTAAGGATGTCCCTGAGTTCTTCAACCTCAATTTCTCTAGATGAATTTGGGTGTGTCAGTTCATCTGCAGCTGCTTCCTTTCGGGGCACTGGACGGTTTGCTAAGCTGAGAGAGAGCTGGGGGCTTGCCCGGCTCCCCACGCTATCCTGAAACAAGAACACCTTAAGGTCTGTCACCCCCTTTAGACTGTAAGCCCATTGTGGGCAGGGAATGTGTCTGTTATATTGTTCATTCATTCAGTCATATTTATTGAGCGCTTATCGTGTGCAGAGCACTGGGCAAAGCGCTTGGGAAGTACAAGTTGGCAACATATAGAAACGGTCCCTACCCAACAACGGGCTCACAGTCTAGAAGGGGGAGACAGACAACAAAACAGGCGGACAGGTGTCAAGTCATCAGAACAAATAGAATTAAAGCTAAATGCACATCATTAACAAAATAAATAGAATAGTAAATATGTACAAGTAAAATAAATAGAGTAATAAATCTGTACAAGCATATATACAGGTGCTGTGGGGAGGGGAAGGAGGTAGGGCGGGGGGGATGGGGAGGAGGAGAGGAAAAAGGGGGCTCAGTCTGGGAAGGCCTTCTATTGTCCTCTCCCAAGAGCTCAGTATAGTACTCTGCACACAGAAAACGCGTAACATATATAATTGACTGACTAACTGATTGACTGAATAGTGATCACCTCTCCCACCCCTGGAGAGCGGTTACAGCCCTGAGCCCACCCAGAATGGACAGACTCTGCCTCTCTGCAGTTCAGCAGAACAGGCTGGGATGGAGGTAGAGGTTATGTGTGTGGAGGTGCGGGGAGGGGGGAACTGTCAACCTTTTCTACCATTTTAGGGCAGAATTCAAGAACTGAATCTGGAAGGAGGAATTACCCCCTGAGAAGCAGGCATTTGGAGGCTGCATTTGCAGAAAGATGTTGGAAGCTTTCAGGGCAGAGGTTTTGCAAGTTTTAAAGAAACCAGAGAGGTCTTTGTCATGCTTCCCTGTGGCAGATGGTTTGGAAGGCAGAGAGATACTGAGGGAACAGTGTGTGCAGAAGGTCTGAAACAAAATTGGGTTTCCTGCAGCCAAGAGGCTGTCAAATGCCATGCGACTGTAAACTTGGGGCACAACTTCTTTTTCTCCTGAAGTGGGGGAGGTGCGGAGGGGGACGGAGATACAGGAGAGAAAGAGACAGAGCTCTTTCTGGGGCTCACAGGCTAAGTTGGAGGGAGGAGGAGTCAATCCCCATCTTTTGGATGAGGTAATGAGACACAGAGAAGTGAAGTGACTTGCCCAAGGAGAAGCAGCATGGTCTAGTTCATTCATTCAATCGTATTTATTGAGCACTTACTGTGAGCAGAGCACTGTACTAAGCACCTGGGAAGTACAAGTTGGCAACATATAGAGACGGTCCCTACCCAACAATGGGCTCACAGTTGAAAAGGGGGAGAGGGACAACAAAACAAAACATGTAGACAGGTGTGAAAATCGTCAGAACAAATAGAATTATAGCTATATGCACATCAAAATAAATAGAATAGTAAATATGTACAAGTAAAATAGAGTAATAAATCTGTACAAATATATACAAGTGCCTTGGGGAGGGGAAGGAGGTAGGACGGGGGGGGGAATGGGGAGGAGGAGAGGAAAAAGGGGGCTCAGTCTGGGAAGGCCTCCTGGAGGAGGAGCTCTCAGTAGTGCTTTGAAGGGAGGAAAAGAGCTAGTTTGGTGGATGTTTGGAAGGAGGACATTCCAGGCCAGGGGAAGGACGTGACCCGGGGGTCACCTGCAGGACAGGCGAGAACAAGGCACAGTAAGGAGTTAGCGGTGGCAGAGGAGCAGAGGGTGCGGACTGGGCTGGAGAAGGAGAGAAGGGAAGTGAGGTGGGGGGGGTGAGGTGATGTCTAGTGAAGAGATCATGAGTCTGGGATTCAAAAGGGCCTGGGTTCTAATCCCGGATCTGCCATTTGCTTACTGTGTGACCTTGGGTGAGCCACTCCACTTCCCTGTGCCTCAGTTTCCTCAACTGTCAAATGAGGATACCTGTCCTCCCTCCTATTTAGACTGTAAGCCCCATGTGGGACAGAGACAACATCCATCCTAATGAACTTGTACCTACCCCTGTGCTTAGAACAGTGTTTGACCCGTAGTAAGTGCTTAACAAATACCATTAAAAAAATCCTGTCCCAGTGGCAGAACCCCAAATCCCACAGGCTCCTGAAGGCCCTGGCCAAACCGGAGTTGGAGTGAGCCCCCCACAGAACCGGTGCAGTGCAAGGGTAATTACCAAGGAGACGGCAGGGAGACATTTCCTCCTTCGGCTCCACCGCCTTGTAGTTCCTTTATTCAGTTTGCATTGATTGTCCCCCGGTGAACTGTAAACAACTCCACCAAACCAGGACAGATCACCCTTTCAACCCACTCCCCGACACCCCCCGACTGCAGGAAGCAGAGGGGTGGCTGAAAGGTCCTGACAGACAGTGACCTAGAGATGCCCTAGAAGGTGGGGTACCCTCCTCCCTGAAAGTCATCCCTCCCAGGCCCCCTTTCCCGGACTGAGTTTAGCATCCTCCCCAGCGCTTAGAACGGTGCTCTGCACACAGTAAGCTCTTAACAAATGTCATCATCATTATTATTATTATTATCATTACCTTATCTGCAAAATGGGGATTAAGACCGTGAGCCCCATGTGGGACTGTGTCCAACCCAGTTTGCTTGTATCTACCCCATTGCTTAGTACAGGTAAATACACGTAATAAGTGCTTAAAAAATACCACCATCATTATTATTATGATTATTAGTAATATTATTTCATGGGTCCCAAGGAACCGTGAGTATCTGGAGCAGGAATTAAACATGGTCATGTAGTTCTTTCTGACCCTTCCTCGGGAACACCCATCTCAAGCTGTTCGTGCAGACAGGAAGATGTTGGGAAATGGAGACCTAATTTTTCTTCCATCCATCTGCCCCCAGGTTGACTTGCCACTTTGTAGCTTCTCCAAGCCTTGTTGACCTCCCTCCTTAGTGGTTAATGGTAATTTCCTAGAAAGGTCTTAAACTGTGAGTCCTATGTGGGGCAGGAATTGTGTCCCTCCTGATTAGCTTGTATCGGCCCCAGTGCTTAGTATAGTGCCTGACACATAGTAAGCGCTTAACAAGTACAATTAAAAAAAAATAGTCAAGATCTAGAAACCACTACCGCTATCTAATACCAAAGTAATATTGGTTTTTAATGGTATTTGTTATGCGATCACTATACAAGCTAATTAAGCTGGACAAAGTCCATGTCCCACTTGAGGCTAACAGTCCTAATCCCCCTTTCAGAGATGAGGTAGCTGAGACACAAAGAGTAGTGACTTGCCTAAGATCACACAGCAGAAAAGTGGTGGAGCTGGGATTAGAAATCCAGGTCTTCTCCTTGGCCCAGGCTCTTTCCGCTGGGTCACAGTACTGCTGATGATAATAATAATAACTGTTATTATTATCATTACTATTGTTTCAAGAAAATTTTCAGGAGGGCCCAGAGAGAAATGACCTGATCATTCCTTGATAAAGGGGTTGGAGAGGACTTTTCTTCTTAAAGTTCTGCCGATAGGAGAGGCTTCTAGTTTGGAACTAGAAAAAAGGAGACCTAGAGGAGGGGGAAGGGAAGCCAGAAAGAGGGCACTTCTCAGATGAAGTCTGCAAGGCAAGATAGCAGCATCCAGAGAAAAAGCGGAATGTGAGAGTGAACATCACAGAGGACAAGGACTCCACCAGGAAGCAGAGAAAATGATTGAGGACTAAGAAAACCGAATCCAACTAGCCATTCTCAAATGGCTGAGCCCCTGAGCTACTTTCAGAGTCTGGAGTATGAAAAATGAAAAGAGAAAACCCAACACTTGCTGAAACCTTCACCAGGAAGGCCCTGGGATGCCCAAGAGTCTGGCCGCCTTCTGCCTCTACCCTCTCCACCGTCCAGCAAACGTCAAGTCACTTTACTTCTCTGGGCCTCAGTTACCTCATCTGTAAAAGGGAGATTAAGACCATGAGGCCCTGTGGAACATGGACTAAGCCCAACCTGATTAGCTCATCTCCATCCCAGAGCTTCGTACAGTGGCTGGCACAGAGTAAGCACGTAACAAATGCCATAAAAATAAAAGGCTTATCACTGAGGTGATGAGGGAGCAGGCCAGCGACGGGGAAGTGGACGGAGCTGAAGAGGAGTTGGAAGGCCATTGGTGACGCCACTGTAGAATCTCCCAAAATCCCCAGCGATTGCAGTCATGGAACTGCCGTTTGGGAATTCCCTTCCACCCTCCCCAACGCATAACGTATGATAAGCCTGAGCCCCAAGCTCTTTCTGGCTTCATTTCCCCTCTGCCAGACAAGCAGGGAGTTGGCAGAGAGTAGTGACTCACACTTAGCCGAGCACTTTGAAGTCCTCATAAGAACAGCCCTTGGAAGGTTGGAATGGTAAAAATGCCGCAGACATAGAAGGATTCCCTCCCTACCTTAATCTCCACCCAGGAGGACCAGCAGAGCAAAGCCACCCTGCAGGAGGCTTCCTGCCTCACGTCAGGCCTTCCGGGTGCGGACAAGCCCTGGCCAACTCTGACTCTCTTCCCAGAATGTTCTCGGAGTTCCCGAGATCGAACAGGCAGTTGGCAGGAAGAGCGTCTCCCCAGGGACAAATCGATCATATCCTAGGTCACGGCTGAAGCTCCTTGCCGTGGACAGCTGCAGAGTGGCTGATTCATTCAATCCTATTCATTTGTTGAGTGTTTACCATGTGCTGAGCACTGTATTAAGTGCTTTGTGTCTGTACCAACTTGGTTTCAGCTGATGTGTCAGGGCCCTAATTCTGGGTGGAGGTAGGGGCTGGGAACTGATCCTGGATGTTCAGAAACAAAGAACTGAGCTGGTAGCGACAGGACTTAGTTGGAGGATCTCTGATCCTACCTGCCCCTAATTTGAAAAAAAAAGTCCTGGCTTCCAGTCCCATCTGGGCCCACGACCTCACTCACTCACTCGATCGTATTTATTGAGCACTTACTGTGTGCAAAGCACTGTACTAAGTGACCTGCTGTGTGACTTTGGACAAGTCACTTAACCTCTCTGGGTCTCAGTCATCTCATCTGTAAAACCGGGATAAGACTGTCATCCCAGTCACTGAGATTGTGAGCCCTCTATCAATTAATCAGTGGTATTTATTGAGCACCTACTGTGTGCAGAACACTGCAGTAAGCACTTGGGAGAGAATGATACAAGACAGGGACCAGGTATAGTCGGATTATTTTGTATTTACCACAGTGCTTAGCACAGTGTTGGCTAATCAGTATGCACTTAATAAATAATATGATTATCAGTGATTATAGACATAAAAGAGGAACTTCCAGGCTGAATATGGGGTTATGGAACCCTGGAATAGGCAGCCAGGGAAAGATGTGAAATTATTACTAAATGAAGCAAAAGCGTTTATTCATCATCATCAATCGTATTTATTGAGCGCTTACTATGTGCAGAGCACTGTACTAAGCGCTTGGGAAGTACAAATTGAAGCAGAGTGCAGAATCATTGTACTAAGCACATATGATCATCATTATTATCATATTTGCTAATTCCATTTTATTGTCATCTTCCAAGCTCTTAGTGCCGTGCCCCACCCATAGTAAGTGCTCAATAAATATGACTGATTGATTGATTTGTTAAGCATTTACTGGGTGTCCAGTGCTCTTCCGAGGGCTAGGATAGATACAAGTTAATTAGGTCAAGCACAGTCTCTGTCCCACACAGAGCTCACAGCCTAAGTTTCCACGGAGCCACACTGCTCCTCCTAGCAGGTGGTAACTCGATGGGCTCCAATCAATCAATCGTATTTATTGAGCACTTACTGTGTGCAGAGCACTGTACTATGCGCTTGGGAAGTACAAGTTGGCAACATATAGAGAGGGTTCCTACCCAACAGTGGGCTCACAGTCTAAAAGTGTCCAGTGTGCAAGAATTGGTCCTCTTGGTAGGATGCTCAGCTTTGAAATCCCCAGGAGCCTGGCGCTAAATTAAAAGTTGTGCCCCACTCTCTTACCTGCGAGCAATTTCATTTGCAGCACGTCAGGACCACCAACCCACTAGGGGTCGCACCTACCCTGAGGAGACTCAGCTCTGTCTCCTAAACAGGAGGGAAGACACACCCACCTCATTTCCAAAAATGAAATATGGCCAAGATGCATTCATGTGTTTTTATCCCTTACCTAAAATCATCTATCTGTCCAACCACAAAAACATTTCTTAATGACATTACATTCTAGAAAAATAAAAAAATAAAATAAAACATACATACACCTGAGGGACATTCTTCTAAGTTAAAGAAACTCACAACAGCAAACTAAGAGGCAATTTCTCCTTAGGGAAAAAACAAATCTGTGAAGTATCCATGTAGGTTTATTTAACTCAAACGAATTAGAAACATATTTTTCCTTCACTAGCCACTCCGTTATAGTAGCCAAAATGATTTTATTAGGATTTATACTTTCCCTTTTGCCAAACGTGCTTTTTTTTAATGGTATTTGTTAAGTGCTTACTTTGTGTCAAGCAGCGTTCTAAGTGTTGGGGTAGATGCAAGTTTATCAGGTGGGACACAGGACTCACAGCCATGTAGGAGGGAGAACAAGGATTGAATCCCCATCTTACTGTTGAGGAAACCGAGGCACAAAGAAGTGAAGTGACTTGCCCAAGGTCACACCGCAGTCACGTGGTTCCAGGACCTGTGCTCTATTCACTAGGCGTTGCTGCTTTCCAAACTTACCTTTTTGGAGGTGTGAATTTAGCAGATTAGTTTGCCTTTTTATAGCTATCAGGAGCATTTTCCAAATCCATTCAACTTTCTCTTTTTTCCTAAAAACTTACCCAGACGTCACTTGGGTGGGGATTTTTTGTTTGTTTATTTTGTTTTGTTTTGTTTTGTTTTCTCATTTCTCTATTCTATGCCTGATTTAGGTAATGAGGGAAGCCAACAGGGAGATCCTGTGCCCAGATGCAAGAGGAACCGATCCCTGATAAATATGTTTTTATAGTATAACATCAGAACCCCAAATGGCTCTGTAAGTAGTGGACTCTGGCAGATAGACGGTCCCCCCCCCCCCCCCCCCCCCGTCAGCTGTGTACACAAAAGTTAATTAGATATTGCTTTCCTTAAAGTTTTTAGTTTCCGGAGCCAGCTCTCTCCATAGCAGCTCCTTGTTTCTAACCTTTCTGCTTATCGCCATCGCTTTATTTAATTTAGACTAGTGAAGTTACCTTGGATCAATTAGACTTTTTTCTGTGTAATTTCCCAAGCCTAATATCTCCGTTACTGCTCAGCCTGGGGGTCAGCTTGTCTAGCTGAATTCTAAACGATTCCAACCCATAATTCGATTGTATTTTTACCACAGTCCAGGCAATGAGCATAATTCTTTTATACCTAAGAAGGCTCTTCAGCAATAATCTAATAGCACATATTAAAATATAGGTCACCGAGGGAGCTGCCAAGTGCCAGACTTGTCATAACTTTGAAGTTGAGCTCTCAGCGTTACCCTGTGGGCTATGACCGCTGAATCTCCCTGTGCCCACAGGCTGAATTTTAAAACAATCCAGCTCAAGAAAAACAATTTACTTACAACTGTCTGAACCATTAAGGATTAGCTGAGGGACAAATTAGCCATTGGTCCTGCAGGTGGGTGGGGTCCATTCTAAGGGCAACTGAAGATTTCCTTGGAAAAATAAATTCAGGACTCAGTGTCCAGAAGCTGCAAGGGAAGTGAGAAACAGCATGGCCTAGTGAATAGAGCACTGTCCTGGGAGTCACAAGGACATGGGTTCTAATCCATGCTTTGACACTTGCCTGCTGTGAGACCCTGGGCAAGTCCCTTCACTTCTCTGGGCCTCAGTTCCCTCATCTGTAAAATGGAGATTAAGACTGTGAGCCCTATGTTAGACTGTGTCCAACCAGATTAGCTTGTACCTGCCCCAGCACTTAGTACAGTGCCTGGCATATAGTAAGTGCTTAGCAAATACTATTAAAAATAAAGTTTTCAGGATCTAGGGGTGGACAGAGTTCACCCCATAGTTTGGTGCTCTCTTAAAATGTGGGTGCCTCAGTGTGACTGGTCAGTTTTATTTGAATGTTCCTTTCAGAGTCAGCACTCGATAAATACCATTGATGGATTGTAAAGAGAGACCAGCAGAGACGACATACCCACCCACAGAGGCAGAGAGAGAGAGAGACCCATTCTGAGAGACATCCACACCCTCAGCTGCAAACACTACCTGGTGTATTTCGAGGACTTGACCAACACTTGATCTGAAACCCCTGAATTTGGAGAGCGTAAATGGAGGTGGTAAATCACAGGCTTGAGGAATACAGAGTTCAGTGTCTTATTTTTAACCACTAAAGGCCCTCCTAAATTTCAGGGAGAGTCAGACGCAGACCCTCTAAAGCCACATGTAAGGAAACTCGTGTCCTGGGGCTAAAAGAAATTGAATAAACTTGGTCTTTTTAGCTTGGATTTTGTGGTAATCTGTGGCTGTGTCAGCATGGGGCCAACCTAACTTCAGTTTGAAAAATGTTTGCAGGCTCCATATATTGCTTAATGTGCCTAAGGAAATCTGCCTCATTAGTTGGCTAATAAACAAGAGGGTTGCTACTAAGATTTTTGGACTAGTTCATCTCAAGGCTACCAAGCCAGGACCTGGATAGGGCCTGTGAAGACAGAGGGTAGCCTCCTGAAAGATTGTATCCCTGTGGGTGGCTCCTAATTAATTTGTGTGTTTAATGCTGCTTCCCTCACCCCACAGCCAGCCTGCCTGGATACTAGGAATCTTCCCTGTAGCTTCCCAGTGCAGCCACAGAGGAGAGTGGTCAAGGCTGGCATGCTGGAAAGCTTGGAAGCTTCCCCCTTTTAGACTGTGAGCCCACTGTTGGGTAGGGACTGTCTCTAAGTGTTGCCAACTTGTACTTCCCAAGCGCTTAGTACAGTGCTCTGCACACAGTAAGTACTCAATAAATAAGATTGATTGATTGATTGACATGCCTCCTGTCAATCAGGTGGACCTATTCACGTCAAGGCCAGAGAAGCAGTGTGAACCAGTGGACAGATCCCGGGCCTGGGAGTTGGAAGGACCTGGCTTCTAATTCCAGCCCCACCCCTTATTATTAACAACAATAACTGTGGTATTTGTTAAGTGCTTACCATGTGCCAAGCACTGTACCACGCGCTGGGGTCGATAAAAGCAGATCGGGTTGTACACATCCCTGTCCTAGGTGGGGCTCATAGTCTCAATCCCTATTTTAGAGATGAGGTAACTGAGGCACAGGGAAGTGAAGTGACTTGCCCAAGGCCACACAGCAGACAAGTGGCAGAGCCGGGATTAGAACCCATGACCTTCTGTTTCCCAGACCCGTGCTCTATCCGTTATGCCATTCTGCGGCCCCTTGTCTGCTGTGTCATCCTGGACAAATGACTTCACTTCTCTGGGCCTCGGTTACCTCATCTGTAAAATGGGGATGAAGTCTGTAAGCCCCATGTGGGACATGGACTACATCCAACTTTGTGTCAACCCCAGGGCTTAGTACAGTGCCTGGCATGTAGTAAGCGCTTAACAAATATTAAAAAAGAAATGGTTCTTGATTCAGACTCCAATATGGGACTATCACTGAATCAATCAATAGTATTTATTGAGTGCTTATTGTGTGCAGTGCACTGTACTAAGCTCTTGGGAGAATACAATGTAACAGAGTCAGTAGACATGATCCCTGCCCACAAGGAGTTTACGGACTAGAGTGGAAAGTAGAGGTTAAAATTAATAATAATAATAATAATAATAATAATGGCTTTTGTTAAGCACTTACTATGTGCCAAGCACTGTTCTAAGCACTGGGGGGGGATACAAGGTAATCAGGTTGTCCCACATGGGGCTCACAGTCTTAATCCCCATTTTCCAGATGAGGTAACTGAGCCCCAGAGAAGTGAAGTGACTGGCCCAAAGTCACACAGCTGACAAGTGATGGAGCCGGGATTAGAACCCATGACTTCTGACTCCCAAGCCCAGGCTCTTTCCACTGAGTCGCTGCTTCTCACTGACGGATATGCACATAAGGACTGTGAGGCTGGGAGTGAGGTGAAAATCAAAGTAAATATAAGTAAAAGACACAGTTGTTATACTGTATTCTCCCAAGCACTTAGTACAGTACTCTGCACACAGTAAGCATTCAATAAATATGATAGAATGACTGACTGAGTGACTCAAGGCCCTTACTGGGTGAGGCACAAATGTCCATCTACAAAAATAGAGTCTCCTGTTGTTAACAGAGGGGCCTCAGACCACTCATTCAATCGTATTTATTGAGCGCTTACTGTGTGCAGAGCACTGTACTAAGCGCTTGGGAAGTACAAGTTGGCAACATATAGAGACGGTCCCTACCCAACAGTGGGCTCATAGTGTAGAAGAGGGAACAGTCACAAAGACTTTGAAACCTGACAAAGGAAATGATTGTAAGCACTAAGGGTTTCCACAGTGCCACTTGCACTCTCTCTCAAGCTCACCAGTCATGTTCCCAGTAGGGTAGTGTAAGCAACAAGCCAGTATAGGTGGACGGGAGCATAACACATTTTGAACTGGGGCTCCATACAAAATCCATTTACAGCCCAAGTAACCGCAGCCTAGGAACAACATTCTCTCCCCCCTCTAGACTGTAAGCTCGTTGTGGGCAGGGAATGTGCCTGTTCATTACTGTATTGCACTTTCCTAAGCGCTTAGTTCAGTGCTCTGCACCCTCAATATCCCTTATCTAAAGTCATCTATTTGTCATCTCTGTCTTAGCAGAGATACAAATGACAAAAACAAACATGACTAAGTAGATAGCTGATAAATAGATCGCCCACCTTGACATATCTGTTTATCTGCTTTTTATTTAGTTGATCGGGAAAGTGGAGATTAATCAGGGAATGCCTCCTGGAGGAGATTATTACTCTTTAGGATGACTTTCAAGGTGGGCAGAGACATACTACAAGGGATTTGACAGGGGGGATTTTCCGTGCAAGGGGAGGAGCATGAAAGGAAGCAGAGAGCACAGGACGGTTTGTTCGGGGGAGCAAAGAGCCTAAGCCTAAAGGTCCTTGAAGTTAATTTTCAGGAGTTTCTGTTTTTTAATAATAATTATGGGTAATTATGGGATATCTCTTGTATGAGATACAAGATCATCAGGTCCCACGTGGAGCTCTCAGTTTAAGTAGGATGGAGAGCAGGAATTGAATCCTCATTTTACAGACGAGGGAACTAAGGCATGGAAAAGTTAAGTGACTTGCCCCAACTCACATAGCAGATAAGGGATGAAGAAGCTCGTCTGATTCCCAGGCCCGGGCTCTTTCCACTAGGCCGTGAGAGTAATGGGGGTGCATGGGGGCTCTTTGAAGAAGGGAACGAAACAATACGCTCGGCTGATATCTCAGAAAGATGATACAGCAAAAACATAATAGAGATGAGAAGAAGAAGCGTCGCCTGGTGGAAGGAGCCCAGGCCTTGGAGTCAGAAGTCCTGGGTTCTAATCCTGGTTCCACCATTTACCTGCTTTGTGACCTTACGCAAGTCACTTACTTCTCTGTGCCTCAGTTACCTCACTTCTAGAATGGGGATTAAGACTGTGAGCCCCATGTGAGACATGGACTGTGTCCAATCTGATTACCTTGTATCTACCCCAGTGCTTAGAACCATGCCTGGCACTGTCTCTAGACTGTAAACGCGTTATGGGCAGGGAACACATATGCTAATTCTGCTTATTGTACTCGCTCAACTGCTCAGTACAGTGCTCTGCACACAGTAAGCTCTCAATTAATATGATTGAATGAATGAATGACCCACTGTGTTAACTCCGGGGGGACACAGGGAAGAGTCCCTGAATATGCTCAAATTCTTGGCTAAGTTCCTTGGGGGAAGGGAATGACTCTACCAATTCTATTAAATTGGACTCTCCCAAGCACTTCGTACACGTCTCTGCACATAGTAGGTGCTCAATAAATTCCACTGATTGGTTGCAAGTGGCTGATGAGGCTGACTTCTGTGTATGGATGTTAGGGCTCCTAAAATGCTTCTTGTAGATGAAGGCTTCGTGGTCTACTGGAAAATGCCCGGAGTCAGGAGATCCCAGCCCCACTACTTGCCTGCTGTGTGTCCTTGGGCAAGTCACCAAGCCTCTCTGGGCCTGTTCCTTCATGAGAAAATAGGACACCTAAGTGTTCTCCCTATTTCTTTGACCACTCAAGTCGTATTTTTACGTTTGTCCCTCCCTTTAGAGAGAAAATTCCTTATTTATTCTGTACTTCCCAAACACCTAATACAGTGCACCTCACCCAATGGGTGCCCAGTAAATACTACTACAGTTACTACAGTTCCTGTGAGAGAGGGGCTGGGTATGATCTGACCCCCTCTCCCAGAACAGTGCTTGGCACAGACTCAGCATTTAATCAATGCAGCAATTACTAAATGAAAATATGCACTTTTTATTAATAAGCAAGGTATTTATTGAGCGCTGACAAGTGTCAAACACTGGGGAGGATACTAGAGTATCAGAATCTACGCCATCCCTGTCCAGTGGGATTCACAGTCTAACGACTAGGGAGAGCTCTAGACTGTAAGCTCACTGTGGGCAAGGAACATTTCTACCAATTCTGTTAGACCATACTCTTCCAAGCATTTAGTACAGTGCTTAGTGCACAGCAAGTGTTCAATAAATATGATTGATTGATTGACTGATTGAGCAGGTGTTCATTTAATCCCCATTTCACAGAAGAGGAAACTGAGGTCTAGAGAGTTAGGTGGTTTGCCCAAGGTCACCCAGAAGACCAGGGGTGGATCTGGGACTAAGAATAATAATAATTGTGGTGTTTGTTGGGCACTTACTATGTGCCAGGCACTATAGTAAGCATCGGGGTGGATACAAGCAAATCAGGCTGGACAGTCCCTCTCCCCCATAGGGCTCACAGTCTTCATCCCCATTTTACAGATGAAGACAGGCACAGAGAAGTGGAGTGGCTTGCTCAACATCACACAGCAGACAGGCGGCGGAGCCGGGTTTAGAACCCATGACCTTCTGACTCCTAGTCCCATGCTCAATCCACTATGCCATCGCTTGGCTCCCTTCTCCCTGCTCTTTCTGTGGGCTCACGATGTCTTCCCTTTGTAAGACTGGACAAACACAATCACGAAGCCCTATTTGTCACCATATGATTTGCTCCCTGCCACCCTTGCCTCTGTCCACACCTTAAGGACTAAAGCTATGTTGTGCCCCCTATTTGAGAGAGTCCTTAAGGCTAAGGTGTGTCTCCCAATCCCCCACCCCACCTTAATTACATCAAAGGGCAAGGGGCAGCCAAGACTCTGGACTAGAGCCACTGCATCATCTGCAGGAAGATGTAGTGTTTCCCCCTGGCCCCGCCGCCCATAGCCAGAAAAAAAGGCAGGTCCATATATTAACGCTGACACGAGGCCTATCTCTCCTGGTCTGGCCTGCCTGGGCCTCTGTCACCGGAGCCCATCGTAACTGGAAGTGACACGACGGCTGGGTGGGATCATATTAGCTCCAGATAACACTCAGCAGGCTCCCTGAGCCCACCCCTCTCTGACTCACCGAGCATCCAAACCCTGAGAGGAAACAGGACGGGACCCAGATAAAGCCAGACCTGACGGATGGGCTGATTGCAAACCTGCGAGTGTGGGTTCGACGGGATATGCCGGATGAGACCTCAGAGCCGGGGCTGGATGCGAACGCTTCTCCTCCCAGGGTTTCCGTTGCACCTTCTGTGGGCTGGGGAGGCTACTTGGTCTCCTGAGCTTTGGGGCCCTCGCGACCCGATCCCCTTGTGTGAGCTTTGGCATTGCCTCCTGAAAGCGGAATCCAGACCTCAGCGTTCCTCGTTTTTCCAGAACATTATCTGTTTCCTGTAACAACTCTATTATGGTATTTGTTAAGTACTAACTATGTGACTTCCCACTCAGGATGGCACCTGGAGAGTTTCCAGTACCCTACCAGTCTCGACTATGGGAGGGAGAGTCAAACAGAGGCATATCCATTCCATTCCTACCTTGGGCAGTGGCTAGCGAGTGGAAGACCATCTGCTACAAGTCGAAACTCACCTGTGCTGGGCAGCAGTGGGATGGGAGAGAGTAGAGGATGGAGACTCAAGTTTACTGCGCGGAAGGAGGCAATGGTAAACCACTTCTGTATTTTTACCAAGAAAACTGTATGGATTCACTACTGGAACGATTGCAGATGGAGAGATAATAATAATAATGATAGCATTATTAAGTGCTTACTATGTGCAAAGCACTGTTCTAAGCACTGGGGAGGTTACGAAGTGATCAGGTTGTCCCATGGGGAGCTCACAGTCTTAATCCCCATTTTACAGATGAGGTAACTGAGGCCCAGAGAAGTTAAGTGACTTGCCCAAAGTCACACAGCTGACAAGTGGTGGAGCCGGGATTTGAACACATGACCTCTGACTCCAAAGCCTGTGCTCTTTCCACTAAGCCACGTCCATGGTGTCGCTATGGGTCGGCGACGACTCTACAGCATAAGACAAGACAACTCTGTGACAGGCACTGTATTAAATGCTGGGGTGAATACAAGCTATCAGATGGGACACAGTCCCTGTCCCACATCGGGCTCTCAGTCTTGATCCCCATGTTACAGGTGAGATAAGCAAGGCACAGAGAAGTGAAATGACTTCCCCAAGTTTACACAGCAGACAAGTGGCAGAGCCAAGATTAGAACCCAGGTCCTCTTACTCAAAGGCCCGTGTATAATCCACTAGGCTGTACTGTTTCTATCAGTGGTATTTATTGAGTGCTTACTATGGGCAGAGCACTGTTTTAAACACTTGGAAGAGTACAGTCCAACCAAATTAGCCTACAGTTTCCCCGCCCATAACAAGCTTTCGGTCTTCCCAAACGTTGCTCGTTTCCTGTAGCATCTCTTGTTTCCTGCAACATCGCTCATTTCCCATAACATTGCTTATTTCCCTTAGCATAACTTAGTTCCCATAGCATCACTTGTTTCAATCAATCAACCAATCATATTTATTTAGCGCTTACTGCGGGCAGAGCACCGTACCAAGAGCTTGGGAGAGTACGATAAAACCGAGTTGATAGACTCATTCCTCCCCTCAGTGAGCTTACAGTCTGGGGGGAGACAGACATTAACAGAAATAAATTAATCGTGGATGTGTGCACGTAACTGCTGTAGGGCTGAGGGAGGGGTGAGTTAAGGATGCAAATTCAAGGGCAAGGGCAATGCAGAAGGGAAGGGGAAGAGAGGAAATGAGGGCCTAGTTAGGGAAGGCCTCTTGGAGGAGATGTGCCTTCAATAAAGCTTCGAAGGTGGGGAGAGTGATCGTTTGTCGGAAATGAAGCGGGAGGACGTTCGAGCCAGAGGCAGGATGAGGGTGAGAGATTGGAGATCGAGGTACAGTGAGTAGGTTGGCATTAGAGGATCGAAGCATGCAGGCTGAGTTATAATGGGAAATCAGGGAGATAAGGTAGGTGGGGGAAAGGGGATTGAGTCCTTGGAAGTTTCTGGAAAAATCACCCTCTAATCTCTTGCTACAGCCCAGCCTGCACACTTCTCTCCTCTAGCACTAGCTTGCTCACTTTGTCCCAATCTCTTCTATCTCACTAGTGACCCTTTTCCCACATCTTCCCTCTGACCTGGAACTAATTCTCCCTCTGCATATGCCAGACCACCACTCTCCCCACCTTCAAAGACTTGTTAAGGTCACAGCGGTGCTTAGTTCTGTGCCTGGCCTGTAGTAAGTGCTTAACAAATACCACTAAAAAAAAAAAAAAAAAAATAAAGCCCATTTCCTCCAAGAGGCAATCTCCAATTAAGCCCTCTTTTCCCTGACTCCCTATCCCTTCTTCTTCTTGGATCTGTGCCCTTTTGGGCATTTGGTATTCACCCCATCTTCAGCCCCATAGCACGTACGTTCCTATTTAAAAATCATTTATTTATATTACTGTCTATCTCCCCTCTAGACTGTAAGCTTGTTGTGGGCAGGAAAGGGTCTACAACCCCTCCGTACCCTACTTACCCAAGTGCTTAATCCAGTACTCTGCATATAATGATTGCTTAATAAAGAGCACTGATTGATCGATCGATTGATTGATTTCTCATTGCGCTGCTGTTGATCCCTGTCCCCCATGGAAGAGAGTGGAGCAACCCAATCCCGGGGATGGGCCTCAGCCCCCGGACTCCAGGGTCCCAGGTGGTTTTCTCTGGGGAAGTGTCCACTGCTGCGGCCAGTGGTCTAACTCTTTCTGACTCCACCACTTCCTGGTCATTCTCCTCAGTCTTCCCTCCCCACTTTCATTCATCCAATCGTATTTATTGAGCGCTTACTGTGTGCAGAACACTGTACTAAGCGCTTAGGAAGCACAAGTTGGCAACATATAGAGACGGTCCCTACCCAACAACGGGCTCACAGTCTAGAAGGGGGAGACGGGCAGCAAAACAAAACGTGGACAGGTGTCAAGTCATCAGAATAAATAGAAGTAAAGCTAGATAAATAGAATAGGAAATATGTGCAAGTAAAATAAATAGAGTAATAAATCTGTACAAACATATATACAGGTGCTGTGGGGAGGGGAAAGAGGGCGGGGGGTGGGGAGGGGGAGTCCCCCACACAAAGGTTTCATCTTTGCAATGCCCCAGGCCCCTGGCTCTTTCCCTGTTTCTGCCCCAAGACAGCCCCCAGCCTGCCAGTCAATCAGTCCTATGTATTGAGCCCTTTCTGGGTGCAGAGCACTGTACTAAGCGCTAGGGAGAGAACAATAGACTAAACTGACATATTCCCTGCCCTCAACGAGCTGCTGGGGAGGGCTGCAGGGTAGGGGCATGGGTTGGGGCTGGGCAGGGGGGCGACATGACCCATGACCCTGGAGGGGTGGGCGTCTAGGCTGGTCTGGACCTCCAACCTCCTGTCCCGCCCTGTCCTGCCCATAACTAGGCCGCGCTGTCAATCCCCATTAGTGGTAACAGGGTCCAGACGGAGTCGGGGATGGGGATTTTGTAATGCAATCGGCGCGTTACCTGGGGGCACAGTCGTCTACATTACCCACTCGCCCCCAACCCGGCGCGGCCAGAGCAGCGAGGAGGCAACGCCGGACACTCCACCTGGGACCGGGGGGACCGGAGTGACCGGTGGGACCATTCCGCGTGCACCGTGTGAGTTGGGGAAGGAGGGACAGGGGTGGGCGCGGACAGGTCCTGGTGGTCGTTCTTGCATGAGGAGGGAGGGAGGGGTCCCCTAGGAGGGAATTATTATTATCATTATTATTATGGCATTTGTTAAGTGCTTACTGTGTGCCGGGCACTGTATTAAGCGCTGGGATAGCTACAAGCAGGGTAGTGGGGGAACATTTAAGGGCGCCTGTTCATGAACTGTGTGAGTGTTCGTGGATACGGGTGGTGTGTAAAGTGTGTGTGCGACGGGGTGCGTTCCTGGGGGAGGGTGAATGTGAATCTGTGTGTGTGTGTGTGTAAGTGGGAGAATTCGTGGCACGAGCGAATGGAGGATTTCTGGAAACGGATGGGTGCCGGTGACCACGAGTGGGTTCTTGGGGTGGGCCAGTGTCAGGGGACGTGGGGTCGGGCTGTGTCGATGAGCGCACGAAGATGGGGGGCACCGAGGGCGCTCTGAAGGTCCAGGCCTCGCGGCGTTCAGAAGATTCCCCGCGGGGCCGGGGTCTCCTGGGTCTCCGGGAGGGATGGAATCTGTCGGTGCGGTGTGGACAGCTCTCCGTGGTCTCCCGGGGCCCGTCTGCGCCCTGAGGGCCCTCGGGGGGATTTGCGGGAAGAGGCACGGGCTCTTCGGGAGGGCAGGGAGGGAGGGGCCCGACTGGTCCTGGTTCCCGGGACTCTTCCCCAAGTTCCCACCTCTTCAACTTCCCCCCTGGACCCTCCTCTCCCGTCCCGTCCCGCCCAGGCCCGGCCCCGGGGAGCCAAGGGGCCGGCTGAGGCCACCTCCTGCTCTCGTTCTCCTTAGGCGAGGCTCCCGGCCCCTGGCCCCCGGGCTGGCCCGGGATGGTCCCGGCCCGGATGAACCCGCAGGTGCAGCCCGAGGGCGGCGGGGCGGCCCGCGGGGCGGCCCGCAGGGCGGTGGAGCTGGTCCTGGTCAAGGAGCAGAACGGCGTCCGCTGCGTCCTGGCGCCCCAAGGAGGGGACCCGCAGCTCCGGGAGACTTGGGGCAAGAAGATCGACTTCCTGCTGTCCGTCATCGGCTTCGCCGTGGACCTGGCCAACGTCTGGCGCTTCCCCTACCTGTGCTACAAGAACGGCGGCGGTGAGGCGGCGCGGGGAGGAGGAGGAGGAGGGAGGAGGGAGGAAGGACGGGCCGGGATGCCTGCACGTGGGGTCCCGGACCCGTGGCCCGCGGGAGGAGGGACCGGAAAGCACCGGGGACGGGCTGTTGGGGAGCGCGGGGATTGGAGAGGGGACCCGGAGCGCACGGGGATGGGGAGCCCGACCCGGGGCGCGCCGGGATGGGGAGATCGATCCGGAGCGCACGGGGATGGGGAGGAGGACCCGGGGCGCAAGGGGATGGGGAGACGGCCCCGGGGGGCACGGGGATTGGGAGACGGCCCCGGAGCGCACGGGGATTGGGAGATCGTTCCGGAGCGCACGGGGATGGGGAGGAGGACCCGGCGCGCACGGGGATGGGGAGACGGCCCCGGGGGGCACGGGGATTGGGAGACGGCCCCGGAGCGCACGGGGATTGGGAGATCGTTCCGGAGCGCACGGGGATGGGGAGGAGGACCCGGCGCGCACGGGGATGGGGAGACGGCCCCAGGGGCCACAGGGACTTGGAGACGGCCCCGGAGCGCACGGGCATTGGGAGGATCGATCCGGAGCGCACGGGGATTGGGAGATCGATCCGGAGCGCACGGGGATTGGGAGGAGGAACCGGGGCGCACGGGGATGGGGAGACGGCCCCAAGGGGCACAGGGATTTGGCGATGGCCCCGGAGCGCACAGGGATTGGGAGGAGGCCCCGGAGCGCACGGGGACTGGGAGATCGATCTGGAGAGTACGGGGATTGGGAGATCGATCCGGAGCGCACGGGGATTGGGAGGAGGACCCGGAGCGCACAGGGATTAAGAGACGGCCCCGGGGAGCACAGGGATTTGGAGACGGCTCCGGAGCGCACGGGGATTGGGAGGAGGCCCCGGAGCGCACGGGGATTGGGAGATCGATCCGGAGCGCACGGGGATTGGGAGATCGATCCGGAGAGCACGGGGATTGGGAGATCGATCCGGAGCGCACGGGGATTGGGAGGCGGCCCCGGGGGCACAGAGATTTGGAGACGGCCCCGGAGCGCACGGGAATTGGGAGGCGGCCCCGGAGCGCACGGGGATTGGGAGACGGCCCCGGGGGACACAAGGATTTGGAGGCGGCCCCGGAGCGCACAGGGATTGGGAGACGGCCCCGGGGGGACACAAGGATTTGGAGATCGATCCAAAGCGCACGGGGATTGGGAGGATCGATCCGGAGCGCACGGGGATTGGAGATCGATCCAAAGCGCAAGGGGATTGGGAGGCTCGATCCGGAGCGCACGGGGATTGGGAGCCGGACCCGAAGCGCACGGGGACTGGAAATTGGGCCGGAGCGCACGGGGATTGGAAAACGGCCCCGGGGGGCAGAGGGATTGGGAGGTGGCCCGGGGATGGGGGGGGGGCACAGGGATTGAGAGGCGGCCCGGAGCGCACGGGGATTGGGAGCCGGACGCAGGGGGCCACAGGGCTTTGGAGACGGCCCCGGAGCGCACGGGGATTGGGAGGAGGCTCCGGAGCACACGGGGACTGGGAGGTGGATCCGGAGCGCACGGGGATTGGAAGATCGATCCGGTGCGCACGGGTTTGGGGGCTGGGCCCTTGGGGAACCGGGGGCCAAGGACGGCGACTGGTGGCAGGGGTCTCCCGCACCCCTCGGGAGCCCAGAGGCGTGTAGACAGCAGCGCAGAGTGAACAGGGAGAGATGAGGGCGACTCGGCGCCCTCACCACCTGGGCCCCGTGGGCGCTCCCCGCTCCCCAGGTGGCTCAGTGTTAAGTGCCAGGGCTTGACAGTCAGCGGTCATGAGTTCTAATCCCGCCTCCACCACATGTCTGATGTGTGACCCTGGGCAAGTCACTTAACTTCTCTGAGCCTCAGTTACCTCATCTGTAAAATGGGGATTAAGACTGTGAGCCCCACGGGGGACATCCTGATCACCTTGTATCCCCCCAGCGCTTAGAACAGTGCTTCGCACATAGTAAGCGCTTAACAAATACCACCATTATTATTATTATTGCTTAACTTCTCTGAGCCTCCGTTCCCTCATCTGTAAAATGGGGATTAAGACTGTGAGCCCCCCGTGGGACATCTTGATCACCTTGTATCCACCCCAGCGCTGATAACAGTGCTTCGCACAGAGTAAGCGCTTAACAAATGCCATCGTTATTATTATTATTATTTCTTGCTGCCCCAGGCCGGAGGCGGTAACCCTCAGTTGGGTGAACTGAGAGAGCTCCTAGCAGCAGCGCTGTGGCAAGGGGCTGCCCCTTCCTCAGAGCGCGCAGAAGTGGGAGGGGATGAGGGGGGTCCCGGGACCCCGTCCCTTCTCTCTTCTTCTCCCCGAGGTCTTCCTAGGGTCAGGGTGAGCAGGGGGGAGGCGGGGCGGGCGCTACAGTGTGGACGGAGGAAGGGGAGGGGACATTGCGGGGACTGGTCATCATCATCATCATCATCATCAATCGTATTTATTGAGCGCTTACTATGTGCAGAGCACTGTACTAAGCGCTTGGGAAGTACAAGTTGGCAACATGTAGAGACAGTCCCTACCCACCAGTGGGCTCACAGTCTAAAAGGGGGATAGATATGTGCAAGTAAAATAAATAAATAAATAAATAAATAGAGTAATAAATATGTACAACCATATATACATATATATATATGGTCCCATCGCAAGGAGACTTGCAGGTCCGCAGAAACCCTCCCCCACCCCTTATTTTCGTGGGTGGCACCAGCGGGGACGAAGCCACAGAGACCCAGCTCAATCTTGGCCCTGTCCAGCTCCGTGACCCTAGCGTCTCCCCCCACTGTGATCTCCTCCGGGGGCATCTGCTCAACTGTCCAACCCATTTACCTTATAATAATAATAATAATAATGGCATTTATCAAGCGCTTACTATGTGCAAAGCACTGTTCTAAGCGCCGGGGAGGTTACAAGGTGATGAGGTTGTCCCACGGGGGGCTCACAGTCTTCATCCCCGTTTTACAGATGGGTACAGAGGCACAGAGAAGTAAAGTGACTAGCCCAAAGTCACACAGCTGATAATTGGCAGAGCCAGGATTTGAACCCATGACCTCTGCCTCAATCAATCAATCGTATTGATTGAGCGCTTACTGTGTGCAGAGCACTGTACTAAGCGCTTGGGAAGTACAAGTCGGCAACATATAGAGACAGTCCCTACTCAACAGTGGGCTCACAGTCTAAAAGGGGGAGACAGAGAACAAAACCAAACATACTAACAAAATAAAATAAATAGAATAGATATGTACAAGTGAATAAATAAATAAATAAATAAATAAATAAATAAATAAATAAATATATAGAGTAATAAATATGTGCAAACGTATATACATATATACAGGTGCTGGGGGGAAGGGAAGGAGGTAAGATGGGGGGGATGGAGGGGGGAGATGGGGGGGATGGAGAGGGGGACTCCAATGCCCGTGCTCTTTCCACTGAGCCATGCTGCTTCTCAATCTACCCCAGCGCTTAGTACGGTGTCTCGAACATAGTAAGAGCTTAACAAATACCACTATTATTAGTAGCATTATTGTTAGTAGTATTACTCCTTCTCTGGGAGACCAGGGCAGCCCCCTCTAAACTGTGAGCTCCTTGTGGGCAGGGAATGTGTCTGTTATATTGTTCATTCATTCATTCAATCGTATTTATTGAGCGCTTACTGTGTGCAGAGCACTGTACTAAGCGCTTGGGAAGTACAAGTCGACAACATATAGAGACGGTCCCTACCCAACAACGGGCTCACAAGTACTTAGTACCTACTGCTAAATACATAGTGCTTAATACATAGTGGGAGAAGCAGCGTGCTTAGTGGAAAGAGCCAGGGCTTGGGAGTCAGAGGTCGTGGGTTCTAATCCCGACTCCGCCACTTGTCAGCTGGGTGACTTTGGGCAAGTCACTTCACTTCTCGGGGCCTCAGTTACCTCCTCTGTAAAACGGGCGTTAAGACTGAGCCCCATGTGGGACAACCTGATAACCTTGTAACCTCCCCAGCGCTTAGAACAGTGCTTGGCACATAGTAAGCACTTAACAAATACCATCATTATTAGTAGTAGTAGTAGTACTAAGCACTTAGTACACACACACACATATATAGATATATACAAATATATATCTATATATATACTTAGTATACTTAGCATATACTATGTGTGTGTGTGTGTGTGTGTGTGTGTGTGTGTGTGTGTGTGTATTGGACTCTCCCAAACACTTAGCACAGTTCTCCGCACACAGCAATCACTTACTAAATCCAGTTGACTGACTGACTGAGCCGGGTCTGGAGCCCAGCCGAGACCCTCTCCGTCCAGGCCCCAGTGGCTTCCCCTTCAGACCACCATGGGCTGAGCGCTGCGGAGAGGAGGGAGGCGGGTAGGGGGAATCAATCAATCAATCAATCGTATTTATTGAGCGCTTACTGCGTGCAGAGCACTGTACTAAGCGCTTGGGAAGTACAAGTTGGCAAGTTGGGGGAAGTTGAGGGAAGGGGGACAGAGGTCAGGGAAGGACAGGACAGCAGAACCGAAGGGGGCGGGGGATTCTGGGTGAAGTCAACAGCGGCTTTGTGAAAAGCTCCAACTCTCTCCATCCTAGAAATAGTTCTGGTTTCCTTCTGGAAGGGAAACTGTAGGGGTCCGGGAATTAACTGCGTTGGAGGGAGGGAGGGAAAGAGAGAGCGAGCTCCCGCGCGTGTATGGATGAGGGTGGCTTGGGTGGGTTTATGGGTACGTGTGCTACATGATCGTAGGTGTTTGCCTGGGGCGAATGAGCATCTTTATTTCTTTGCTTCCATTGACTGCCCCCCGGCACCGTGTTGTCCTCTTATTCTTAGCTCCAGCACTTTCCTTTAAGGGAGGCGGGGAAAAGTGAGAGAGTGGG
The DNA here is from genome assembly GCF_015852505.1 of Tachyglossus aculeatus. NCBI lineage: Eukaryota > Metazoa > Chordata > Mammalia > Monotremata > Tachyglossidae > Tachyglossus > Tachyglossus aculeatus. The sequence goes on along the minus strand of NC_052076.1, from coordinate 5,797,887 downwards.
GAGGGGAGGGGGGCCACGCTGAGCAAAGAGCTCTCTGGAGGAGAAAGCTTGATGTTTGTGTGGGAAGCTGCTGGCTTGTTCAGTGGGTCAGGAGGTGTTCACAGTCTGCATGAATGTGGAGTGGAAGAACACCCGCTAAAGGTAGTAAAATCCGCACTGTGTGCAGGAGAAGGAGGAGGAGCCGCTGGGGACCTGAATGGAAAATCCTGGACCCTCCCATTCATTCATTCAATCGCATTTATGGAGTGCTTACTGTTCATTCATTCATTCAATCGTATTTATTGAGCGCTTACTGTGTGCAGAGCACTGTACTAAGCGCTTGGGAAGTACAAGTTTGCAACATACAGAGACGGTCCCTGCCCAACAGTGGGCTCACAGTCTAGAAGGGGGAGACAGACAACAAAACATATAAACGAAATAAAATGTGTGCAGAGCCCTCTACTAAGCGCTGGGGAAGTACAAGTTGGCAGCATCCAGACCTGGCTGCTGGGGTCCATTTTCTCTCCTTCCACCTTTCGCAGTGTTCCCAGCTGGGAGAAGGTGTTAGAAAGTGGACTGAAGTGAGGGTCCTCTGGGGGATTGGCTTTAAAACTTTTGGCCAGATGTATCTTTGGGGAGGGACTTTTCTAGAGGAAATTTCTTTGGCCCAAATTAACCTAGAACAATCCCAGCTTTAAGCATCAAGTTAATGTCCGTTTTATAAATGGAATGGGTTTCAGGTATTTCTAGCCCCTCCTGGCCCAGCCCCCTCAAATCATCGCTTCCCTGGGGGACTTCAGGACAGATCCCAGAGTTCAAGAAAGCAGAGAGTAAGGTGAAGGGATCAGGGCAGAGCCCACCATGTCTCTTGGCAATGGT